>NC_083332.1:56707314-57020063 GCF_963455315.2 Globicephala melas | reverse complement strand
GGAAACCTGCAAGTTCAGAGGTTCTACCTCCAAGTCACAGTAGAGTTGGTGGAGAGTGGGTAGAGAGAAGTGAAAGAAGAGGCCAGGCAAGCTACAGGATGGGATTTCAGTGTTCTCTTAGCAGCAAAGCTTAGCCTTATTCTGATCAGTTCAGTTGGCTGACTCCTATCGACCTCACAAGTCTATTAAAGCTTAGATGTCTCATATTCCAGGTCTCCCTTACTCTTTCTCCTATGGAGTTTCCTTCCCACCACAGAACTCCCTTAAAATCTGCATTCACTCCACTGGTAGCAAGGATGATGTTGTTCTTTAATTGTCTCCTTTGCAGACTTTGAGTTTCAGGAGTACAAGGATTATGGTCTGTTTCCGGCTGAGTGTCAGCAGGTGTTCAGTAGGGGGAGTGGTGGTGGTGATGGTACTGATGCTGCTGCTGATGATAAAATGTCTGAACACAATCTTCCTCTAACCTTTGAACCTCATCTTCTATTATCTCCCCTTCTCTCTACAATAACCTCCTTGTGATTGCTCAGACACATGAGGTACCCTACAGCTCAGGACTTCTTACCTACACTTAGAACATTCTCATTCCCTAACCTCTTTCAAGTCTTAGTTCAAATGTTGCTTTCTCAGTGAAGCCTTCCCCAACCACCTTACACACAATTATAACCATCTCTCCCCAATGGTGTCCCTCCTTTGCTTTCCTCCATAGCCTTCACCAACCTCATGCACAAACATACCCACGTTTTACCTATTTTGTCATCTCCTCTCCTCTGGAATATGAACTCCTTGAGGGTAGAGACTTTTATCTGTGTGTCCGCGCCTGTATCACTAGGGCCTAAACAGTGCCTGGCATAGAGGAGGTACTCAGTAAATATTCTCTGAATGAATGAATTCAAGTGGTGATGCATAATTATTACCGTAAATAGAAACAGTGATGGCAGGAAGAATAGGGATGTGCCAGTTTGGAAGGCTGATGCGGATTTCTGTAGGAGAGAGGCTAACCTTGAGGCCCCCGTGGGAGCTGACCTTTGGGTCCCTAACTTGAGTGCAAGGTGATCCTGCAAATACTCTTCCCTTAACCAGGATCAAGCCTGCTTCTGTCAACAATGCCCCAGACCAAGCATCCTGGCGTCGACTTACTGTCCCATTCTTTGTAATACACTCCTTTTTATTCTGAAAGAAAATGTAGTAATGTATTTTATCAGCCCTAAACATGTGTCTTGCATTCAGAAAGAACAGCATTTTTCTTTTTCCCAACAGTCATCTGTGGTGTTAAACTGCACATAATTAAATTAAAAGCATCCGTGAACTCTCTGAAATACAATGCTTTGAAGAAACCTCGAATTATTGTAATTAAAGCTGTTGAGACCTCACAGTATAATGGTGATCAACAAATAGTACCAGTGAAATGATATTCTACTATTAGGGACACTGCTCTTCACAGGGGAGATCCGCATATGAGAGCCAGGATTGGAAAAGGAGAGAGACTGCGAATGGAATAGCATTTGAAAGGGGGGAATTTTGGTGCAGAATTTCAGCTCATCACTATTCCCACCTGATTTCTATTTGAGATTGGTGGGCTTTAATGGGAGCAGCTTGTTTTTGAAAATGGAAAGAATGCCTAACATTTATCAAACACTTACCAAGTTCCAGGCATTGACACATACTAGCTTGTTTAATCCTCACAACAACCCTCAGAAATATGTGCCATTATTGCCTCCATTGTGCAGGTGAGAAAACTGAGGCACAGAGCAAAAGACAAGTAAATTGTCATTGGTTCTGCAGCCAGTAAGAGAAGGAGCTGTGATGAGGATGCTCACAATCTGTCCCCAGCGTCTCTGACCCTCACCCAACTCTACTCCCAAGTTCTTACTGCATTGCTGCCCTTGTACCGTGCAGAGCTGTTTGCTAACCATGCAATGTCTCAAAGTACGCCACTGTGCACAAAGGGGTACTTGCAGCTAAGCCTCGGGCATAAAGGACAAGAAAATAAATGAATGAGACATTTCTTACATGTGCTCCCTGGGCCTGGCACTTTGGCATATCCAATCTTGCACTGGGGCTCAGTGAGGGTGGGAATCATGCTTACTTTATGCAGTTAACCTAGTATTTGAATAGGCACTCAGGTATGTGTTGAATGGATGGGTCTCTACAATGGTCCTACAAGGTAGGCAAGGTTTTCCCTACTGCACAGATAATAAATTGACTCTCCGAGAGGACAAGAGACTTGTTCAAGGTCCCATAGTCAATTAGAGAAGAGCTGATATTTGAAACCAAGATAGATTGAACTTTAAGATCTATGTTTTCCAAAATGACTGGGGTGGCAGAGGTCACAGGGAGGAACAACATCAGGCAATCTAACCTCAAAAAGTTTTGTTTCGGTTTGCTTCAGCGGTGAAGACTTAGAAATCTGGGGTTCACAGTGTCCGTGGTGATGGAAAGAGACATGTAAAGGCTGGCCCTGGTTGTCTGGGATCGGCATGGCCAAAGCAGCAAGGTTAGTGGCCACAGGCAGCCTCCAGGAAGCTGCTGCCTTTTCGAAGCCTTTCATCTTAACCCCAGGTATCTTAGCATGCTATCTACAGAGAAGCACTTAAAAAGAGCCCGCCAGCTAATACCATTACTGAGCCCTTTGATGCATAGAAGAGTCCACATCAGTCAATAAGTTTTAGTATCTGAGGCTTGAGAGGCTTGCAACCCCAGCTGGATGCAGGGGTCAAAAGCAAGGCTTGGAAAACTCAGAGAAACTGTAGCTCTAATCCCAGGAAGAGGGACATTGTGGCTCTGAAGCCCCAAACCCATCTTCACCACAGATCCCTTCCCCAAGGACAGCACCCTTATTTTTCAACCACACAGAGCCCTTAAATCCAATCTTTCCTGCCCAGATAATGCCCCTCCCAATCCCAATTTCAAATCCCACTCAGGAGACATTTGCAAAACAGCTCAATTTCCAACTCACTTCAGCACCCATTCACCTGCACATTCTACAGGTGTATGAAGCCCTTCAGAACTCAATGCCCCCAAGCCAGCAACAGGTGCTTCTAAGACAAAGGGACCTACATCCTCTCTGAAGACCTGCTTGAGTCTGCATTCCACCAGTACGACCTGGAGCAAACTGCTCTGCCTTCTAGAGCCACTGAAGGACTCCTCTTTAAGACAGGGGGCAATACACAAGTACCATTAAAGGCAGTTGCATCACTCATTCAATCATCTGTTCATTCATTCCACTCTCTGCTATAAAAAGTGAATACTTCCCCCTAAGTTTTGAAGTATATCTCCTCCTACCTGCTCAGGAACTATCATTAATCCCTTCTCTCCTATATATTGTCACCCCTGTCTCAAATGGATCCTTCTTATAGGCAAGTCTCTCCTACTACAGGGAGGGAGGGAAGGAGGGGGAGGGAGGGAGGGAGGAAAGAAGGAAGGAAGGAAGGAAGGAAGGAAGGAAGGAAGGAAGGAAGGAAGGAAGGAAGGAAGGAAGGAAGGGAGGGAGGGAGGGAGGGAGGGAGAGGGAGGGAGAGAAGGAGAGAATAAAGAACTTATTCGCTCTATATCTACCTTCAGCTATTTCACTATCTGTCTCCTTAGCAGCTAAAATTCTTAAAAGATGTGTCACCATTTCCTCTCCTCTCAAATGGCTTTCACCTCCATCACTCCATCACACAGCTCCCATAAGATGAACACCCTCTGTTATCACTAGATCCAACAAAGAACTTTCAGTCTTTTTTTTCAACCTTCTGTTTACTTGTCTCCTGGCTCCTTACTGAAGCGCCATCTCCTCTTGTCTTCCCCGCCATCTCACTGGGCTTCCCCCATCTCTGTAGCTGGTCTTCCTTATTCTCATTCATGGGCTTGTCTGCTTCTGCTAGCCGCTGAACTTGAAATCCTTAAGGTTAACTGCTTGCCACTCTTCTCACTCAGTCCATTTCCTCAGGGCAATTTCAAATAGAATGGAAGCTCTAATTACTGTAAATATCCTAACGACCTCCTAGTATTTATCTACTGCCCTGGCCTCTCCTGCGGACTTTGGGATCCAGCAAGGTAACTCTGCAGGAAATGGGAAAGTAGTTATTCTCTTTGAGTATGATTGCCTCCAAGTGGGGCCATCTCACCAGTTCCTAAAGGCAATCTGTTTGCAAGATGATTGTTAAGAGATAAATAAGGTAGGAGATGCAGTGTGAAAGCAGTTACTGGAAGGGTGGCACGTTTCTATGTAGCTTGCTTCTCCACCAAGGAACAACTTCCCTCTACTCTGTTCTCACCCCAAGACTGATGGTAGAACCTACATGTGCTTCTATTCCAGATATTTATAACCCATGGTCTATTTAGTGTTTCATGGGGACACTTGAGAGGCACCTCCAACTCAACACATCCCAAACCAAACTCAGGGTCATCTTCCCTAAACCTGGCCCTTTCTGACATCCCCTTCTCAGTAAATCCAATAGTATAAGCCAGAACGCTAGGAGTCACTCTCGACACCTCCTGCACTTCTATGTCAATACATCCCTAATTTTTGTAGACTTTTTCTGTTAACCATCTCTACTTCATTACAAATCTCTCTGCCTCCGCAGTTGAGTACAAGACACCGTGACTGCTCATTTGGAATAATGTGACAGCCTCCTAACTGGTCTCCTTGCTCCCCCTTTTTCTCGTTTTCTAGACACTGTAGTTCAGGGGTTCTTTAGATGGGAAAAATTTGTCTTTATTTGCATTAATCTCTAGCATTTCCTTTAAGTATGGATGTAGGCAACAAATCCCAGTAATATGAGCAGTAACTCTGACTTTGTCATCAATTATAGAAAGAAATATTATATCACATTATAGTTGCTGCTGATATTCCAAAATATAATTTATACTCATCACTACTTCAAAATGATGATAGTTATTAAACCTGAGATGAAACCCTGTTATTTAAGGTATTAATAAAGTTTATATATACACTTCTTTATTAGTGTCTTAAATAACCGGATTTCATCACAGGTTTAACACATACTTATATGTATATGTATAATACATATATGTATTACATAATGTATATGTGATGGTAAATGTTTTAATAACTGGCTCTTGGTTGTGGGGGGGGTGTCCTGATTTTTAATGTTTGCCAGTTTTCATGGTGTAAATACTCCCATCATGACCACATTTAAGCTACCGACATGCTATCACTGAACATGGAGCTGGAAAGAAATGTACACGGTAAGCTTTGACAAGCTGGTGGGAGTGAGCTGGCTCTGGCACCCTGCTACATAGATGTTATCTACCACAGATAAGTTTCTTTAATACTTTGAAAAATGTATCAAACTATTATAGTATACATATGATACAGTATAAGCAGAATCTGTCATAATCCTAAGTATCTGAATCTCTGCATCTAAATACAACATTGTGAGATGGGGTCCACAGGCTTCACCAGACTGACAGAAGGGTCCTTGGCACAAAACAATTAAGAACACTTGTGACTCTCAGAATAATAGTTGCAAAGAGAAATCTAATTAAGACTGTCAGCCCCATGTCCAGATGCTGGCACCCCCAGACACACACACACACAAACACACGCACACTGAATCCTGTTAACAGCTTCCCACTGCTCTTAGGATAAAGCCCAAATCCTTCAGATGACCTACAAGGCTGTGCAAGGCCAAGCACATCTCACCTCCTCTCTCTCCTGCCTCTTGCTTTTCATACCCACGGCCCACAACTGACTGAAGGGTAGATTTATAAACGTCAGTCTGTGCATCTCTCCTGGACACCCTCAGCCCCTACCAACGCCACCCGTTACTTGGGAATCTTCTCTGCTGACCCTATGACACACCTCAGGAGCTGGGAATCAGATCCCAAAGTCTCAGAGTTGCAGGCTAATGCCACAGCCTGGATGGCCATGCTATCATACCACCATAAAAAGGCACCTTTGTCCCAGTGGGCACCTCTCTCACCAGGCCACAGTGGAACTTTTTAATGGGTCCCTCTAACACTCTGAGATCCTCTGAATACAGGATTGTTGAGGACATAAAGTTCCCAAGGATTAGAGGAAACTTTCCAATGCTTTCCCCAGAGCTGTGTTATCTTCGTTGCTGACAGGATACCCTCATTATTCCTCCCATTTGGCAGAAATTTGTTTCTTCCCAACTTTAGCAAAGAAAAAGGACAGGTTTTGCCTAATGAGCTGCTGTCCTAGGCTCTCAATCTTCTATATCTCTGTTTATTGCAGGTTATTCTTTTGTTAAACTGTGTGTGTTACTGTGTACACAAAGAGTTGTCTCTGGATAATGTTTCATTTAAAGAGGAAAAAAATAGGCACCATGTCCTCAGCTTGAAGTGGAAAAGGTTTCCTCTTTCAATCAATGACAAAGGGCTGTCAGCAACTAAGTAATTCGTAATCACTGTTGGCAAACTTGAGACCATGCCGAGACACGGGGCCATGGCAGGCTTCCTCCTTGAGGGATGCTGTCCTTAGTGGATGGGCTTATGGAGAATGAACTGAGGTGTCTTAAAAGCAAGTCTATGTATCAGCTAATCAAAACCCTGTCCCTTTTTTTCTTGACAGGCACCTTATGTGTATCTTGAGAAAGCCGTAAATTGCGCTAATCCACTTCTTTCACTGATGTCCAGAAGGAATTATCTTTGTTAACGGCCTGGTAAATCAGGAGACTTGTTAGTGAAACTGCTCAGAAAATGGATCTTGAAAATGAAAGCTATAATATTTGTCAGATTTCCAAATTCCCTCTTGGGAACGAAGATGGCAACTGTAACATATTTTCTAAATTCCATTCCTTTAATACATTTATGTTGCTTGAGATATGGGATGCTAAGGAAGACATGCACATAAATTAGAGTAAAAACATAAAACTAAATCCACATATAGATATTATGGCTGCAAATTCAGACCTGATTTCAGGGTCAGTATTCTGACAGATCTCAGTGTCATCACTTACAAGCTTCAAAGATTTGCTCAGCCCCCTTTATGACAACCAGGCTAATTGCTAATGAGAGTGTGATCTTACGCCCCCTCCTCTCCAGGATATCCAAGTCAAGTGACCCCACTGCATCCTCTTCATGAAGAAACTCACTGGCTTTCTGCACAGCACAGGACAGGGCTCAATTTCTCTCCCACCATTTACTAGAAACACTTTCTGGAGGAAAAGAACTCAAGAGGTGCTCAAACTCACTCATGTACTTGAAAAAAAAACTATCATAATGCTTTGGCAAATGTCTAAAGTTTGATGATGTCAAGTACTGGTGATGGTGTGAGGAAACGTACACTTTCATACAATGCCAGGGGGGTAGTGGCAGGTGATTGGGCACACCCCTTTGGAAGGGGAATTTGTCAGGATCTTAAAAAATACATATACATACACGGATATATAAGTTATATACATACAGTACACACATACATACATATGCACATATTCACGTATATATGTATATACTTTTTCACATCTACCTAGAAAAACACTTTTACATGTGCACATGGGAACAGGTACCCTTGAATCCACATGCTCACTATAGGATCATTTTTAACAGTGAAAACCAATAGGGAAAAGACTAAATGAAGTAATTTATGGTAGACCGTGAACATGATATAGCAATTAAAATGAATGGGGTATTTCCGCAGGTATTAACACAGAAAGGCGGCTAAAGTACATTTCAGAGTAAAATGGTAATGATGTCAACATCTTAGAATAAGGAGAAGGGACAGATTCGCGGTATAGGAGAAGTCTTATTTGTGATTATTTAATTTTTTATTTGCCCTCTGGCTTAAAATCTCAGTTGTGCCATTCACTTACTCGGTGAGTTCTATGCCTCAATATTCTCATCTATGAAGTGGGGACAAATGTCTGTGCCTAACCTGTGCCTGGCACACAGCAGGTGCTCACCAAGCACTAGAAGCTTTTCCCTTCTCACCTTTCCAACATCATTCAATAAATAAATAAATAAATATTTTAATATACTCAAGGATGGAGAAAGAACCTTCTTTCTGGTGGCTTTTCTCATGCTCCTATAATATTGCCTTTTCAATTTGCGTCCATAAGCTCTCCTTACCCCCCCTTTCCTGTCAATCCCTTTTATTTCATCTTTGGCTTGTCTGCTATAAGGATTCAGTTCTGACAGCATTTTGGGAAAGCGTAAGCTATTCAGTGACAATTTTTAACTAAGTGTCTTCACAAAATCAAATGTTATTATATCTGTAATTCCCCAGCAAGTAGACAGAGTAATATCAAAGGCTGTTAGATCTTGCTTAACAGAAATATAGGGAGATGGAGATACTAGAAAATGATCTCCATTATTTCAAAGAGGAAGAAAGTAAATCATTTCATGCATGCAATAATTCAGCGATTCTAAAAAATTAGAAAAAACAGAGAAAAAGAAGGAGGTTTGGAGTTACCCCCGTCTCACTTCATTTCGCAAATGAGGAAACACATGCAAAAATGTCACAGATCCCTCCAAGGTCATGGAGCTAGTTAGCTGGAGACCAGGGTAAGACCCTGGGATTTTTGGCTAGACTCTGTCCTCTCCTCCCCAATTTGTCCCTTGCCTAGAGCTCAGTAAGATATGCGTTCAAGAGATACTGTAATTGGGGAATAGTCTGTCTCCAGTTAATAAGTTGACCCTGGATGATAAGCAATTCCCTTTGATCATTTTAAGGGAAAACGAAAACACTGTTTGAAAATAACCTGAGATACAGTTGAGAATGATGTCTTAAGTTCAGGAGAGCCTAAATAGAATTTGTTAAAATCCTGAAGAAACAATGCTATGGATCTAGTCGCGTTTACTTACCCTTCAACAGTTTTCCTCTACATACAAAATACTTCATTATGGCTTTGGAGGGATAAGATCTTGAGCTTAATTGTTCCTTTTACCCTTTATAAGAAACAGAAGAGTCCGCCTGCCGATGCAGGGGACACGGGTTCGTGACCCGGTCTGGGAAGATCCCACATGCCGCGGAGCGGCTGGGCCCGTGAGCCATGGCCGCTGAGCCTGCGCGTCCGGAGCCTGTGCTCCGCAACGGGAGAGGCCACAACAGTGAGAGGCCCGCATACCACAAAAAAAAAAAAAGAGAAAAGAAACAGAGAGTATCCTTTCTCTTCTAGCAAAACATAAAGCCTTTAGCTTGAGCGTTATACTTGAACCCACGAGGAGGGATCTCCAAGATACCAGGTCAATGGTTTCATCTTCCAGGGACTCTTAGCACCAAAATCAAGGCATGATGTCATTTTTACCTAGATGGTTTTGCTCTTCTATTTCTTCTTTGAAGTTAAGTGTTATCTCCCACTCATCCACTTCAGCTGGGAATCCCGGGCTCTTGATCCCTGCCCTTGCCCTCAGAATCCTCCACTTCTCTCACTCTGCCCTTCGCAGGTACCAGGGAGAGCCCTATCAGTCATGCTGTCCAAACTGCTAAAGTGAACGATCTTCCGTCTTCAACCAACAAATATCAGAAAACTTCAACTCTTCTTTGTCTTCTGGGCAAAAAATTGAAAGTGGCCATTTGTTCCAAAGGATTAAACAAATAAAAGCAATTATAGCAGGTTATTTAACAATCTGGCCAATTGCTGCATTTTTACATGGCATTTGGAACACTGGCCATGTGGATAAATCTGGCATGTCTGCTGTCAGTATAAGCAATTAAAGTCTTCCGTTAAAAAAAAAAAAAAGCATGGTCTCTAATGAGAGAGCTTTTATTTGGAAACTAGAAGTTACTTATCATTTGGTCTGAAAACTTTATCAGTCTTGCTCTCTCAAAGACAGCTACTTCCTCTCCTACTTCTAGTTGTCTTGGTTTTCACCCTCCTGATGATTGCTACACCCACATCAGGAAGACCCCACTGGAATATGCTAGAAGATATTATTCTCTGCAAATTTATTACCCACATGCTATGTTCCTCAGTTATATGTTGTCCTTATTTACTACGTCAGAATGCAAGCAAAGCCTTTTGCCTCTGTGGACCTAAAATTTCCCACTGGAGAAACAGCATATTCCACTCATCTTAGTTCCACGTGAGTTCCAAGACCAACATGCAAACAAACTCTCCAGATCTCCCTGCATAGAACTCAACTCTACTCAAGAAAAACAAACAAACAAACAAAACCCAACATTCCAATCAAGCAGGCTGAAAGTTGGGCAGGAATTAAATGAGATCTTCCCCCAGATCTTCTCTGCTCATTACCTCACTTCCCATCATTAATTCCCTCAGGAAAGGGATATTGTTGCTAAAAAGCAGAGAGAGATCAAGAATAAACAAGTTTAAAGTTTTAAACATCTAAGTTGTTTTTGTTGTTGTAAGAGCTTAAGTTTTTATATTTCAAATCCTAAATCTAAAAGGAATCTGGGTATATATTTTGACTTCAATAGATGTGGAAGAAAGGCTTATGATCCAGGGTACACCCACCTATTGTCCAGATAAAAATCCCCTGGGTTGGAAGGAGAAGGAGAAATATAGATATGGTAGAAGGGACGACGGCATGTCTTCTCTCTGAGCTGCGTTTCCAAGCCCAGGTCAGGATGGGAGCAACAGAATGGTCCCCACATGCTTTGGGAAGGGACTGAAAGAGCGAAGAGAGAGCTAGAAGATTTACATCACCCTTAAGCTTGGAAGGAGAAGACCGAAGACCAGACAGGTGTACCAACATCTCAGTGGATGCCAGGGTGCCTCCACCCATCAGGCACTGTGGCAGCATATAAGCTCAATAGAAATCAGACAGAAACCTGGGGATTTACGGAGATGATGAATGGACTTCGCTTAAGTTTCTACCAACTGGTAGAAAGGGTGATCAAACTAGAAGTGTATGTAAAGTTTTAGAAGACAAAGACGGCTGTTTATTTGCACCCCAGGGTTTGTAGACAGGAGATCAGTACCTTCTCGACACACCCTCATGTCTGTCTGGTACAGTAAAGCACCTCCACATCACACTGAAAAGCCTTGCGTTTAAGACAGAACTTAGACATTCCCAGGACCTCCGCCAACAAAAGCACCATTAGAAAACAGCCTATTTGAAAAGTTCCAAATCAGACTCTCACTCAGTCCTCAAATCATGTTTTTATGAAATCATTTTTGACTTTGACTCTAGTTCACAGAATGATATTCCACTTGTCATACTCATATTCGGGCATCTCTCATTGCAGTCTCCAACTATATGCCACCGGCTCTGGTTCCAGCTCATGCAGGCCTCCTGAACTACATTTTGTTATCCTGCCCAAACATACTCTTCTGGCATTTTGCTAAATTTTAGCCTCATACATCGGTTTCTCTACAGACAGCTTGAACCAGCCATGCCACTCTGCATAGCTGAGATAAGCCAAGGATTGGATTTGGACAGCTAGAGTATTTAATCATCAAATGAGCAGAAAGGCCAGAAAACACACAAATTTCCAGTTACTTTGGTCTTGAGGGTCAACAATCAACTTTATAATCTAATCACCTCTCTCTTCTTTGCATGGCCCTTCTTGGGTTGCACGACCAATCTCCTGATCAAGGGCTATCATATCTTGGTCCTAATAGAGGGAAGAATCCATGGAAGTGGTGGCTGAGTGAGGATAGAGGTTCCCCAAAAAGACAGACACAGTGAAAGTGGAAAACAAGTCCACACTCTCTTCTGTGATAACAAACTCTTGGGAATCTTAATGATGCTGCATGCTTTATGTTGGTGGTTTTCCTTTAAGCCTCTGGATAAGGAAAGATGGATAGGGTGAGAGTACCAACCTTAGACATATTCTAAGTAAACAACCATGAGTAATTCTGCTTAAAATAGAAGTGAAAATATGGATTTAGGTAAGGTGGGGAAAAAACCAAATTTGAGGAACTGGTGCACATTCTTTGACAACCTTAGACTGTTTTCTTTCCCTGAATGTCTTAATATATCTTCCAATTTAGATACAGCTTTTTAACCCTAAACTGTGCTGACGGGTCATCAATTCGTAGCTTTTTCCTCTCCATTGGGTACCTAATCTGGGGAACAGCGTTTAGTTATATAGCTTTAGCACTTATAATGTACCCTGGAGAGCAGGAGTAGGGAGGATCCAATCAAATATTGAGTATCTACCATGAGCTATGTCCTGGGCTGGGTGTTTCATATATATCCTGTCCCCAATCCACATGGTGACTCTATGTGGCATATATTAAATCCACCATTTTTCCTGTGGGGAAACTGAGAAAGAGGTGTATATAGTACAAACAGTACCCAATATGAATCCCAAGTGTTTTTTTTCCTCTCCTTTTTATCCTATACCACACCTAAAAGGCTTAAATTGATTGCAGGAGCATATGACTTGTTTTCTTAATTTCCATGTTGAAAAATGATGAGAAATTCACATTCTCTCTATATGTTGGCATGAAAAAAATTTTTTGAGTCTGAGATGCTCAGAGATCCCAAATAAACATTGCGGTTTGAGTCCTGGGTGCTTCATATTCAGTAACTGGGGAAGAGAGTACCCTGCCTCTTCCTGAATTTTAAGATTCAGAGGAGGTCCGACGAACAAGGATGAATGGGTATGCATTTTTCAGAAAACAAATAATAGTTGACCTTCAAGGATAAAGGAGAATTATTCAAAACTGAGGTCAACTTAAATCTTTGAACTCTAAGTCTCCGTGGTGCTATCCCAGCACCAGGGACCACATCTCTGACAAGAAGAGGGTAGCTGAGCTGAGAGTGATCTAGACCTACCCAAGATCATTGAGAGGAACTGGCCCACAAGCAGAAAAGCAAACACTTCAGTACAATCTCTGCCTTTTGATAAAGCTGGGGGTGCTTGTGCTGTCTGAACTCCACAGCCGGCAGTGTTTCTGCCTTAGAACAGCGCACTGGAGGGAAAAAACAAAACCAAAAAACCCAGGGATCAGTGACTCCATCCTTGGGATCCAAATGGATGTTGTGGAGTCTCTGAAACTGCACAGGGTCTTCAATGGGGTTTTTCAAAGTGAGGAGGATGGCAAAGGGTAAGTGCACATCTAAGAAAGATGGGGGCAGAGTCTTCTGTGCTTGCTGGGAAACACACGGAACTCTGTTCTCTGGCAGCTTCCAGAACACTTCTCAGACAGGCAAAAGAGGGGGCTAGGCATGCTGCCTGAACATTTTGGTAAGGGTGGCTGTGCACTTCTCCCAGGTCACTCAAAGTTAAATCTGTATCCACCTAGTCATAGTACCTCTGTCCTCATGCACTCTTTTTTTTTACTTTTCTCCCCAGCTTTATTGAGGTATAATTGATAAATAAAAATCGTACATATTTAGGATGAATAATATGATGGTTTAATATATGTATACATTGTAAAATGATTACCAAAATCAAGTTAATACACCAATTACCTCACATGTGAGGTAAAAACACTGAATATCGATTCTCTAGCCACCTTAAAATGTACAGTCTAATATTGTTAACTATAGTCATTGTGCTGTAGAATAGATTCCCCAGAAATTACTCATCTTAAAACTAAGACTTTGTACTCTTTGACCAACATGTCCCCATTTCCTCCATCCCTATTCCCTGGAAACCACCCCTCTATTCTCTGTTTCTATGAGTTCAACCTTTTTAGATTCCATTAAAAAAATGGAATCATGCAGGATTTGTCTTTCTGTGACTGGATTATTTCACTTTAGCATAACGTCCTCCATCTTCATCCATGTGGTCACAAGTGGAAGGATTTCCTTATTTTTTATAGCTGAATAATATTCCGTTCGTGTGTGTGTATACATATTTTCTTAATCCATTCATCCATCAACAGATCCTCTGTCCTCAGTGTGCACTTGCCTAACGTTCATTTCTTGTATCCAAGGTATGTGACAGGGAGAAGAAAGGTGCAGCCAGAGAGAGAGGATGGGAAAAGGGAGATGAAGCCACAGAGTGAAAATCCTTGTTTCCATTATTGTACTACACCTAAGGACCTATCAATCCCTGAGAGTACCATGAAAATAAAAGAGCCACTGAATCTCTCAACAGATCCCTGTGCCCCTTTTCTTAGCAAATTTTGGAATGGATATCCTCCCCCTGTTTTGCCTCTGCCACTAGGAGTAGAAAAGAGCACTCAGGAAAGCTGTGGAAGCCACCAGCTTCATCAGGGTCAACTCCTAGTTACCTGCAATGCTGGGTGTATCGCCACACCTATAATACTCTGGTGCACCAGGAGGTAATGCCCCTGGAAGCAGCTCTCAACCAACAAGAGGAAGTGGGTAGATAGATTCCCCAGCTTCCTTGCTCTGTGGGTGGTACAGTTCTAGGGTGTCTCTACACAGACTCCCAGAGGTCTTCAATAGGACTGAGCCCTACCCACCCATGATGGTTACATGACCATCTGCACACAACTTATTGCCTTCCTTTTATTCTCTGTACCTCTCCCTGCTCCCTTAGTGGAGTTTCCTGTAACTTCACAAATAAATTATTTGCACTGAATCCTTTTGTCAGGATCTGCTTTGGGGAACAGAACCTAAGATGCAGGGGGTTGATATGAATGTAGATAACAAAATTTAAAACTGCCCTCTCCCTTGCCCCCATCTACACTTCTATAGAGTCAACATTTCAAGAACTGTTAAACAATTATGGGTTAAAAAAATAATAAAATTACTAGAAATCATTGTATATTCTGTGTATGGGTTAAACACTTTCCTTGATTACTGATCTCAGAACATCATGCTATCTCCTCTTTTTGCCTTGAATCAACACCCTGGACTCAACAGTCAAGTATTGTTGACTCAATAATCAAAAGTAGTAACCTCGTCGTTCTCAACACTGACTGACCATCAAGACTTCACGTCTGCAGTCAAGGGCTTGAATCTGCTATTTTCTGGCTTCATAGGAATTCAGGGGGCAGAGAGGTTCCTGAGTTTTTGCACCAGGTTAGAAGTTCCTGGAGATAGGGTGGATTATACAGGGTTTTTCCCCAAAGCATCTGAATCTATAAGAGCTAGAGATCTCTTGAGGAGCATCAAGCCAGGTTAGATGAGCCCACAAAAGGGACAATCATTCATGAACACAGTAGCCAGGTTAATTGGAAATAGGCTAAAAGTATGTTGGGAGATGGGATGGGTTAAAAGATTCAGGAGGAAACCTGTGTGTAACTCTTCGGTGTAACTCATTTTAAGTCACTGTAGGGGAGTCTGAGAGTTTAGGAAGCCAAGCATTATTGGACACTTTGTTTCTTACAAAAGACCCAACATACTCTAGTTTCTCAAGAACTAGAAACAAGAACTCCTAAGAAAGCAAATGTAAAAATTTTAACCACTGATCTTAATCTACTCCATAAGGGTCACAAACATGTAACTTCATGCTGCTTTTGAGTTTCAAGACTTCCTATTCCATTTTTTACCCCTGTTTAGTGGTGCAAAATGTACCAAACTGGAGTTAAAAGGAAGAAAAAGAGAATAAGATACTTGAAAATCCACATGCCCAAATAACTGAATACTGACTACAAATGAGTAAAATAACCAAACTTAGCATGACTCTGAAATCCCAGAACAAATTTTAATAAGTACAGGATCAGTATTCCTTGGAGCTTTAGGTGAATCCTATTCTTTTTTCTTGTATATAATGAGGTGTGCAGCTGCTGAGTGGCATGGCCAAGCACAAGCAGTAAGCAGATATATGGCCCAAATCATGTATCTCTAGCCAGACCCCATTATTTAGGATAATTGTCTGAAATCAGTGGTTCTTAACCTTTCTGGGTCATGAGGCCTCTTGTTAGTGTGATGACATCTTTTGAAACATGTACACACGTGCAGCACTTTGCACACACTTGAACATTGATGGGCCTCCTGAAGTCCATCCCTTATCTGTTCTGTGGATCTCAAGTTAAGAACTCTGATTTATGTTTTGAGGATCATTTGGGGATCTCTTCACTGAAGGGAAGAGTTTTAGAAGTGAAGAGCCACCATTTTGTCTCAAGTTGGCTGAGAAACCCATTTAACTAGGTCCTGATACAAGAGAATCATAGTTTTAAAGGAGCCTGAGCCCACTGAATGAGATCCAACTTATTCATTCAGTAGTGAAGGGCTTTCAGTAAAGTTATCTAAGATATTCATTAAAAAATAGTGAAGGGCTTTTGGTATAAGCTCAAATTTAATTAACCCAAAATAAATAAATGAAATGCGAGATTTAGACAAGCAAACTTTATCTTATTGACAAGACAGACAGACAAATATGTAATAGTTAATGATCAACCAAGCAGTCTGCCCATCTTTTTATCACAATGGCACCAATCATATCCACTAAAACAAAGGGCAATTTCATTTGTGTGCAGCAGGCAGGTCCTCAGTAAACATCTGCTTAGAAACGAGATGCTCTTTGCCTGCAACAGCACGTCATGATAATGCAGCAGTTTCACTGTTCCTATTTAGGAGCCAATAAATAGTCCAATTCTGGGACTTCCCTGGTGGGCCAGTGGGTAAGACTCAGCGCTCCCCAATACAGGGGGCCTGGGTTCGATCCCTGGTCGGGGAACTAGATCCTGCATGCATGTCACAACTCAGAAGTCTGCATGCCACAACCAAAATGATCCTGCATGCTGCAGCGAAGATCCCGTGTGCCACAACTAAGACCCGGCGCAGCCAAAATAAATAAATAGATATTGGGGGGGGAGTCCAATTCTGACAGCTACACGCCTGGTAGTGAGTCGCCATAAAGCCAAAATCCATAGCATGAAGAAATAGAGACATATAATGGGAATGAAAAATCCACATTCCATTTGGAAAATCATATTCAGCAGCCACCACGCATTTTTTTCCCCAAAAAGCACAAAAACAATCTTTTTCTATTTGAAAAATGTCTCTATTAATTATGGAAACATAAAATCCCACACTGCATCAGAGACAGAATGTGGGAAAATGAACTGAACTGACTTTTCCTCAGAAGGACTGATGGAAATAAATGGGTCCAAATGAATTAATACTAAACAAGAGTTATCCATTTATTTTTCCTTTATTACAAGGTGGGATTAGCAATTTTGGAAAAAAAGGCTAAAGTGATGTGTTTACCCTGATAGCATTCCCTTAATGAGAGCTGCTTCTAGAAGCTAATGAGCTTTCATAGCAAACAGCTGGGTACGTCTAGATAGTAGGGTTAAAAGCCCATCTTATGGTAAATTACTCTAGACTCTAATCTGGCAAGAGTAAATGATTTGTGGTCCAAGTGGGGATTTGGTGCCAAGCTCCTAGTTTGGGCTGTATACAATATTTCAAGACCAACTTTCATTTAGTATCAATTTACAAATGAATTATGTGTAAGCAACTGAATCATACAAACAAAAAAACATGTATTAGACTTTTCTTTGATCACCATCTAGCTTTATTCACCTAGTGCTTTTCAAGATACTGAAAAGAACTGGGATGCGGGGGAGGAGGGAATTATTGACTTCTCTTTTATCTCCATGTTTATCTACTGTTCTCTGAGTGGAATTGCTGGGTTTGAACAATTCTAAGAGGTGTGAAAGTGAGTGGTTAAGGGGGGGACTCTGGTGGCAGACTGCCTGGGTTGGAATCCCACCTCTGCCAAGTTCTAAATAACTCAGCTTCCTTGGGCAAATTATTTCACCTCTCTGGGCCTCAGTTTCTTCATCTGCAAAATGAGACTCAAAACTGTGCTCACCTCAATATTAAATAGGAAGATCCATTTAAGCACTTAGCACAGTTCCCAGCACATGGTTCCCCAGTAAGTGTTAGTTATGCTGCTGCTGCTGCTGCTGCTGCTTTGAATTATGAAGAGGACCAGAAGGATACAGAGGGAGAAAAGGATAAATAAGAAGGGGAAGGGCTTCCCTGGTGGCGCAGTGGTTGAGAGTCAGCCTGCCGATGCAGGGGACACAGGTTCGTGCCCCGGTCCGGGAAGATCCCACATGCCGCAGAGCGGCTGGGCCCGTGAGCCATGGCCGCTGAGCCTGCGCGTCCGGAGCCTGTGCTCCGCAACAGGAGAGGCCACAGCAGTGAGAGGCCCGTGTACCGCAAAAAAAAAAAAAAAAAAAAAAAGAAGAAGGGGAAAAATGATATTTCCTGAGCATGTCTCTGCTGGAAACTGTACCTAATGCACTCAAATATGCAGATTTAAAGAATGCAACAAAAAAAATAGACACTAGCAAAAACTACTGAATGATATGCACACCCTTCCTGTAGTCTAAACTACAGCAACACAACACGTGGGAGCTGCAAGACGTTGAGAGTGAAGCCACAACCCTCAGACATACAGCAACGAAAGACTCTGGTCTTTACAAGTGACCAGAGTAAATAAAGCCATTTTAAGCGCTCAGTCAACCAGTGTCCTCGTTCATTTGTTTATATCTTCTTTACAAACATCAGATTTAAACCAGTTACCCAAAAGAAAAGAGGTTCAGTCAGCCTGTTTCCTTGTCTAATGGCCAACTTTTCTCCTCCAACAGTAGACCACAGTTAAGATTGAAAAGAAAAAAACCCCAAAAAACAGCACATCTGCAAACACTGAAATACAATGTGTAAGCTACTATATATGCAGCTCTGAGACTCTGGCTGATCTTGGAACTTTTTCTGACTCCCAGGCGACATCTTCTGCTATTCCTCCAAATCTCAAATGGGGAGCACCAGTAGGGGATGAGAGGGAGGAAGAAGAGTGACTTTGGGGGATGTATTTCTCTGCCCACACTTTCATAAATAGCCCTTTCATTAAGCTTTCTTCCAATGGCCCAGTTGGAGCTGACCATGGTCTCCCTGCCAGGACCTGGCAATCATCCTAATGGGGCAAAGACCTCCACTCTAGCTGGGGTATGCGTATTCCAGTACGGCGCAACTCCCAAACCAACCACTGACCTTCTGCCATAGGCCAGTCTGCGGCACTTATGTACAGTAACTACCTGGAATCTGTGGACACTTGTGCTTGTAACCCCTGTCCTGGAGTGGGGAACTGACTTCTAAAAGCAGTGCTGAGTAATTCAGACATTATCCAGCCCACATTAGAAAAGCTGACCTGCATTTATAGCTCACCCCACTATTATCCCTTCAGCCTCACACGTCAATTCCATTTGAAATGATGGTTGGAGAGTAATAACTAGAAATATAATCACATCATCACATTTCAAGACACCCTGCATTGAATGCAGAGCTACAAATTTAAGAAACAGTCCAGGGGAAAAAAGAAAAGCTTTCATCTGGTGCATGAATATTTTAGGTACTGTGGAAAGAGCTTTGAAATCAGACAGACCTGAGTTCTAATATTAGCTTACTGGTTGTGCGACCCCTACTCAAATGCTTAATCGCCTTGATGTTCTTGTGTTTTCCAGATTTGTAACATGGCGACGATAACATTCACATTAAATGAAATGGTATTACAAGAATAACCTGGCATCCAGTGGACAGTCAATGAATGCCAGCCTCTTCTCCTTCATGGTTCCAGATCAAGACATTGAGTCTGCATTTGATTTTACTCCTACTTTAGCCATCAGAGAAAGTTTTCTCAACTCAGAGCTACCTGAGGGAGAAAGTGTCTGATTACTTCACCGAGGCTCACTGATATCTTAAATCTGGACCTATGATGATGAGCACTGTATGCACATGAGCTTTGCTCTCGATAAAGCAAGCACAAACCAGCCATAAGAACACCCTTCTCAGAAGCCTATAGTCTCTCTCTGTTTTGTTAAACATCAGATCTAAAGAAATCCTACCACAGGGTAAAACACACACACACACACACATGTACACGCACACACACACAGCCCTACAGGGGCTCTTGAAAATCTTATCATTATTCACTGGATTCTCACCCAAACGACAGATATACTTTGTAAATTAAATTACGATATGAACTTCAATCTAAATAATATTGTTTTTCCTAAAAAGGTAAATAATTAACAGCATCTCTTTGGTTGAGGTAGAGGAGGTCTCTTTGTTTTCTAGTAAAAAGTCAGCCTGTATATGGGATGGTGATAGGTTTTATGTCTTGAGCTAATTCAGATCCACTGAAGTGATGTGATAAGTCTTCTGAGGTCTTGAGGAGTGCAGTCATGGATTACTAATGTCTGCTCTTGAAATGTGTAAGGGACTGACGTTAGCACGAGTGTCACCTATTTGCTACCTTTGATCCAGGGCTCTGGCAGGCAACATATTATGGTAATGTCCTTTCTGTGGCTATTGCTGTCCTGGCTCTAAACTTATTCTTGAACTGCCTCTTGGGCTCACAAATGAGCACAGTTGAGTTGTGGATCATACGAGGCCCCAAAAGCTGGCTTCTACCAAATCATGCTTGTAACACACCGTAAATGGCAAACCCGATGTAACGGCAACTGAAAAATCATCATTCTTTCCCACAGTGAAAGAGAAATTTATAGAAATAGCTATCAAGAAACATCACAATATAAAAACTGGAGCCTTATCTCATCTGGATGGCTCAATTTTGAGGTCAAAATGTGAAACAATGAGAAGTTGCTCCTGCCAAGCACATAGTCAAGGATGAATCAGATCAATGTTCACTGTGCCAGGCTCATTTGGAGGAAGAAAAAGATGACAGGATCCCTGCTCTCAATGGGCATTTGGTCCAGTTGGAAATGGCAAACTCCCATAGGTGATGTGAGCAGGGCTGACATTCAGCCAATATGCACAGACACAGCCATTGTAGAAACACTGCAATACTTCTGTGCCCCTCGGGAAAAGCTGCTGCTCTGAGACCCCTGAGTTCCCCTGCCCTAATGCACCAGCCTTCCTTTGGGAACCCCCAGGACCTCCTTATAATTCAGCAATTAAAGGCTTAATGCTTGTCACAGCAGGGAAGCTCCAGGAACCCTCTGTGGTCACTAGGGTCACTGTCCATTCTGATTGAACCAGGTAAGTATTTTGAATATCACACTTGGGCTCAAGTGTGGAATACCTGTAAGCCAAAATATCACAAATTTATATTAACAGTCAAAAGCATGAACTGAAATGATAATTCCTGCGAAGAATACACATGGAAAAATGCACCTTTAGAATGTAAGTATGTAAATTCCATGAGATTGGGGACCATGTCTGTCCTCCCCTCTTAAATCATAGCTCCTAGAGGGCTGCTTGGCCCAAAGTAGGGACTCAGTATCTGGTTGTTCAGTAAAATAATGAATGACATTGGGTTATTTAGGGATTGTGCCCTGGGGAGGTGTTGAAGGGGCTTCTACAATGAAGAGATGAACAGGAATTAGAGAGAGGATTCTAGGTTAAGACTTGGTACCTCCAGGTACCCATGCACTCCCTCTACGCATCCATAGGGCACAGTCTAGGGTTTTAGCTAGTAAGAGAACTGAGCTCACCTGCCTTTGCTACTTATGAGCTCTGTTACCTTGGGCCAGTCATTCCACCTTACAGAACTTTTGTTTTCTGTTTGTAAAATGCCTCTCAGGGATTAAGTAATAATCTTTATTAGATATAATCAATGTATGTAAGGAACCTGACACAGAGGAAGCAGTCACAAGGCTGTAAGCTCCAAGAGGGCAATAGGTTTGTCTATGTGGTTCACTGAGTTGCATCTCAGGGCCCAGAAGCATTCTTGAAAAACAGACACAATAAATGTTTGTTCAATGAAAAAATAACCCATATAAATGAATGGTGACAAATTTTCTTCATTGTGTTAAGTGAATAGGAACACAATCTGTTTGGATGCCCTCAAAGTCTATAAGAGATGGAGACTAGGATCCAAGATGGAACCTGGCAAAGAGGGGTCAATTCATGACCACAGCTGTTGTTTTCCTCCTGGTGGGCAGCTGAAGTGGGAATCAGCAGCCCGGAGGTAGACCTTGGTGAGGAATGGGTCAGTAGTGTGGTGGTTAAGCGTAAAGGGTTTACAGATACCCTGCTTGGGTGAGGGCTCTCTATTCCATTATTTATCCATTGTATGATGTTGGGTGAGGTGGTCAAGCTGCCTAAACCTCCTCATCTGTAAATGGGTAGGATTCATGTACTATAGGGTTGGTTCAAACATTGGCAAAGCAATGTGGGGCAAGTAGCTAGTTCATGGTAATGGGCCTCAAAAAATGGAAATGGTTGTTATTAGGTAGGGATGCCACTGAGGCATCCCACTTCAGCCCACCGAGGCTGAAGTTGGCATGGACCCTTGACGTCCAGTCCCCTGGGACAGCTGTCCATGAACTAGGGCAGTCAGATCAGAAGCTAACACTGTCAAGCAGAGCCCAGGGTTAGCTAACTGTAGACAAGAGGCCTCCTCCCCATGCAGCTGGGTGTGCCATATTGGCAAAAGGATTGGCACAGGCCCGTTGGAGATGAGTTTGCAAACCAAATACCAGGAGAGGCTGCTAAGGAAATGCAGAGGGGGTGTTATTGCTTCAGATCTGAGACCAGTGCTGGTTTACCTTTAGAATGGAGCAGAGAACACTGAGCACCGGGAGGGGTCAGCGTAACAGTTTTTCCAGACTATCCCACAGCCATGTTTTAGTCCTGAATCTTGGAAACAAATTGCTTTTCTGCCAGCACAGGAGGTAAGAGGGAGTTTACATGTTCTGTGAGGGAGGAATTAAGGCAGAAGAATCAACCTCGAAGGAACTGAGGTAAGAAAAATTGGTTTAAGTTATTCCACAATTTCAGAGATAAAATATCATAACAGCTGTAGTTTTTGAAATATTAAAGCTGAAGGGGTATTATATTTACAGGTAAGGTATGACAACACAACTATTCATTTCAGTCAAAGAGAAATTAAGCTTGCATTTGAGAAAATGGGTTTGGATTCAGTATCGTCAAGTATTTTCTAAATTAAGAAAATGTGCTGGGTGCTACACGGGTCAGATGTGAAACTGTCAAACAATTATTTTATGTTGTGTATCCGTCAACCCTAGCAGCTTGTCACTGAAGGGAAATATTTGAAATGATTCTCCACCCCACTCCTAGATTTCCATCTCAAGGGAGAAAACAAATAACCTCTTTGATGTTTAAGTGATTTGAAGCTGATCAACAGTGTTCTCAAGAACAACGAAGAGGATTATGAACTGCTGAGTTGCTTGGAGGGTCTATACCCTAGAGTTCCCTTCCCAGATTCTCCCAGTTAAAGGCTGCCCTCACTAAAGGAGTTTTGCAGACAATTTTATCTGGAATATTTCAACCCAGTGAAGGCCTGATGTCTCCTGATAGACCGACTAACTTAGAGCCACTCACCACTGCCCCAGGCTGTCCCTTATTTTCTTTAACGTCATGAGGAACCACTCTGAGAGGCCCATCTTCTGCTTAAACAGTTGCCCTGTAATGCTGCCATCTCTAAGCCTTCTAATCTCTTTCCCTCTGAGGCCGTTCACAGAATTAAGAAAAGGTTTGGGGCGCAGCCCTGTTGATTCCAAGCATCCTCCGTAGCACAGAAATCTACATAACAGACAAGAGGAAGGAGGCTGTGGAGAAGGAAATGAGTGATACCAGAGTTTGCTCTGCTACTACAATGGGCATAAAAATACTTTCAGGGTTTTGATTTTTAAATGATGTGGCCCAGTAGGGGTTCACTGAGCACAGGGCAGAGTGACACAGAAGTAAGAATAATCATTCAGAAGAATGGTCTTTGAAACTTGAGGTACCAAATTCAACTGGATAATGAAACACTGGGAACTCCACAGGGTACTTTTTCACCTCTATAAAGAATATTCAATTAAATGCTTTTTCATTTGGACAGGAGGGGTGGGGCTATTTTTTTCCCCTCTCTTTTCCACGGAGTGTGTCTTCTTGGCTTCTGGCCCCATTTTTTCCCCCTGCTTTTTATTGCCTGTATTTACTCCCCATCGCGAGCCACAATGCCCACACACCCTGCTTTCTCACAGGTTGATGGAAATCCCCCACGCTGCCCTTGGAAATGGTCATTACCAAGGAGATATACAATGGCTTCACTGGGTGATGCACTGGTGAGGCTTCCAGAGGCTTCTGGTGCCTCCATTTCATGGGCCACTTGCTTAGCTGCTGCTGAAATGCCTTAGTGCTATGAAGGCTGCATTTAACTTAGCCACCTGTGAATAACTCCATCAGGGGCAGATTCAGATCCAAAGTCAAGACACCTTCCTGGCCAGAATGTCATCCTCTCCCACACAGGGGAGCAAGAGTGATTTCCTGACACAAGAGTCCAATGCTGTCGTCCCTCCCTTAGGAGCGCTTGGGAGCCCTTGGGAGTGTGCCATGCATTAAATGTGGACTTTCTTACAAATCAATTAACACTCGGCACTTTACAGTCTGGAATGATGTCACACGGCCTGTGTGTAGTCAGGTATTGGGTGATGATTTCAAAATTAATGGTTATTGGACTAGTAGAGGTATACATTTCTTTCCTGGAGTGTGAGAAGATAGGAGGAATACAAGAAATGAATAAAAGGCTCCTTAGAATGGGGCCACACAGCCAACTCAATTCAACTCACCCTGATTGAAGGTCTGCAGATAACAGCCTTGATGCTTGGCGCCTGGTGCTTGTGTGGGACTCGAGGGACATTGTTCCAGCTAATGATTAAGAACTCTCCAGACAATAGGGGCTTCTTAGACAATGGGTGAATTTCCAGGATGTCCGGCCCCCTTCCGAGAAGGAGGGAGATAACAAAATGTAAAAAAGGTGTCTGTCAAAGACCAATCAGGCAGCTGGGGAGAAGGAGGGAGATAACAAAATGTAAAAAAGGTGTCTGTCAAAGACCAATCAGGCAGCTGGGGAGAAGGAGGGAGATAACAAAATGTAAAAAAGGTGTCTGTCAAAGACCAATCAGGCAGCTGGGGACAAGTTCCCTCTCTGGTCCGAGCCTAAGCCGGGACCAATCAGCAGGAGAACACAACCAAATCTATAATTTACATACGGGGAAGTGGGAACCTATAAAACTGACATATTCGCGCCCAAAAGGGTTCCTTCTTCGACCTCCTGCGTGAGGACCAAGGAACCCCGGTGCACCGGCCTTCAATAAACCTCTTGCGTTTTGCATCGACTTCCGACTCTTGTTGTTTCCTGGGCGAGTCGAAACTCCTAGGAGACCGTGCAGGTCTAACATTTGGGGGCTCGTCCGGGATTCCACTCGCCCCGGACCACAAGAACATCGGGAGTTGGAGGTACCAGGTAAGCTCGAGCTTGATTGTCTGTTTGTCCCTTGTTCTTTGTGGGCCATTATCGGAGGAAAGCCGTAAGAATCGGCTTATTATGCAATCTGTATCAGACCTCTGGCTAGGCAGACGTGCTAATAGCCGGCGTCCATGAGCCCTAGGGGACGCCCTGGTGGCTCATCTGGAAGGAGAGGCAAACTCTGTCTCCCCTTCACTCGGTTTCGGCAGTTCCCTTGGTGATAACTGCCATCTGAAGAAGTTTTGGTTTTGAAGCGAGCTCGCTGTGGCCCATACGTATATGTGTTTCGTGGAGTTTTAACTGTTTCTGTATTGTGGTCTATTCTTCTTCTCTGACGGACGACAATGGGACAAACTATGACGACTCCTCTTTCCCTTACCCTAAGCTATTGGACCGAAGTTCAGGCCAGAGCCCATAATTTTTCGGTAGAGGTAAAGAAAGGAAAGTGGCAGACTTTGTGTGCCTCTGAATGGCCAACATTTCAGATAGGATGGCCCCCCGAAGGATCCTTTTTATTAGACAAGATTAAGCTGCTGAAGTCTAAGATATTTAATATAGATCCCCACGGACATCCAGACCAAGTACCATATGTCTTGGTCTGGGAAGATTTAATTCTCTCCCCACCTCCGTGGGTCCGGCCCTTTGTTTCCTCAACAGGTACGTCCGCGCATACATCAGCAGCGTCGGAGATATTAGCCTTAAAGAAAAACCCCAACACGGAGAAGCTACCCGACGCCCCGGATCTACCAAAGGCGATTTATCCTGACCCGCAGTCCGATTTGCTTCTTTTGGATTCCCCACCCCCTTATCCTCCGGCCCCGAATCCCCTACCACCTAGAGGACCCCCAGCTCCACTGCCCTCGGCACCAAGGGAACCATCCATGATGGAAGAAGAAAGGGGTCCCTCAGTGGGCACTAGGAGCCGGAGGGCTATCTCCCTGGACTCCACTGCCCTACCTCTTAGAGAATATGGCCCCCCCGATGGCCAAGGGAATAGACCTCTCCAATATTGGCCCTTTTCCTCTGCAGATCTTTATAATTGGAAAATGCATAACCCAACTTTTTCCGAAAATCCACAGGCCCTTACCGCTTTAATAGAATCTCTTGTTTTCTCCCACCAGCCCACATGGGATGATTGTCAGCAGCTGCTCCAGACTCTCCTAACGACTGAGGAGAGGCAACGGGTTCTTTTAGAAGCCAGAAAAAATGTATTAGGCGCCAATGGGCAACCTACCCAGCTGCCTAACGAGATTGATGCTGGTTTCCCACTCGTCAGGCCAAACTGGGATTTCAATGCCCCGGAAGGTAGGGAGCACCTGAAAATGTATCGCCAGGCTCTGGTGGCGGGTCTCCATGGAGCGGCCAGACGGCCCACTAATTTGGCTAAGGTAAGGGAAGTAACTCAGGGGCCCCAGGAATCGCCAACTGTGTTCCTGGAACGTTTAATGGAAGCCTTTAGACGCTTTACCCCTTATGATCCAACTTCGGAGGGACATAGGGCTACTATAGCAATGGCTTTCATAGATCAAGCGGCCCCTGATATTAAGAAGAAATTACAGAGGCTAGATGGCTTGCAGGGATTTTCGCTTCAGGAGTTAGTAAAAGAGGCAGATAAAGTATATAACAAAAGAGAAACAGAGGAAGAGAAGGAAGAAAGAAAGCAGAAAGAGCAGGAAGCCCGTGAAATAAGACGGGATAAGAGACAGGAGAGGAATTTAAGTAAGATACTGGCCACTGTGGTTGGAGGAAGAAATATAGGGGATAGAAATAGGCAGGAAGGGCGAACGGCAGACAGAAGGCGGCCATTAGACAAGGACCAATGTGCCTACTGTAAAGAAAAAGGACATTGGGCGAGAGAATGCCCTAAGAAAAAGAATGGAGGAAGGCCAACCAAAAACAAAATCTTAACATTGAAAGAAGAAGACTAGGAAAGTCAGGGCTCGAACCCTCTCCCCGAGCCCCGGGTAACTCTTAAAGTGGAGGGGGAACCTGTTCAATTTTTGGTAGATACCGGAGCCCAGCACTCCGTCCTTCTCCACTCAAAAGGTCCTATCTCAGCTAAAAGGTCATGGGTACAAGGAGCCACTGGGAATAAACAATATTCATGGACCACACGAAGGACAGTAGATCTTGGGATTGGACGAGTAACCCATTCATTTTTGATTATTCCGGAATGCCCCTATCCTTTGCTGGGAAGAGATTTACTCTCCAAAGTAGGGGCTCAAATCCACTTTCAGCCAGAAGGTCCCACCATAACTGATAATAAGAGAAGGTTACTTCAAATATTGACTATGAAATTAGAAGATGAATATAAATTATACGAGCAGCCTTCATCCTCACGAGTTAATGTTACTGATTGGGTAACTCGGTTCCCTCAAGCCTGGGCAGAAACTGCCGGAATGGGGATGGCCAAAAATCGGCCCCCGGTGCTAGTGGAACTCAAGGCAACTGCCACCCCAATAACAGTCCGTCAATACCCCATGAGTAGAGAAGCCAAAGACGGTATCCGTTCCCATATACAGAGGCTACTAGACTTGGGCATCTTAATAAGATGTCAATCAGCATGGAACACCCCTCTCCTGCCGGTAAAGAAACCAGGAACAAATGATTATCGGCCGGTGCAGGATCTACGAGAGGTAAACAAACGGGTGGCAGACCTCCACCCCACAGTTCCAAACCCTTACAACCTCCTGAGCACTCTTCCACCTCAACATACGTGGTATACTGTTTTGGACCTTAAAGATGCTTTTTTCTGTTTAAGACTCTCTCCCCTGAGCCAACCCTACTTTGCCTTCGAATGGAAAGATCCAACATCGGGAATGTCTGGTCAGCTGACATGCACACGGCTACCTCAGGGATTTAAGAACTCCCCGACCATCTTTGATGAAGCCCTCCATCAGGATTTGGCATTATATAGAGAATCAAATCCCCAGGTAACATTACTCCAATACGTTGATGATATTTTATTAGCTGCTGAGACCCAAGAAGATTCTATCAAGGGTACTGAAAAACTGTTAACGGAACTTGGAACCCTGGGATATAGAGCCTCAGCCAAGAAAGCACAAATATGCCAACAACAGGTCTGGGGTATCTATTAAAAGGGGGGCAAAGATGGCTCATGGAGAGCAGAAAGGATACGGTGGCCCAAATTCCGGCTCCCAAAAACGCCAGGCAGGTTAGAGAATTTTTGGGGACGGCCGGATTCTGTAGACTATGGATTCCAGGGTTTGCTGAGCTGGCAGCCCCATTGTACCCCCTAACCAAAAACAGCACTCCTTTCGTTTGGGGCGATAAGGAACAACGGGCTTTTGACCAAATCAAACGAGCTTTACTTTCAGCTCCAGCCCTAGGACTGCCAGATGTAACCAAACCTTTTCATTTATATGTGGCCGAAAATAAGGGCATTGCAAAAGGAGTATTGACTCAGAAATTGGGTCCCTGGAATCGCCCAGTTGCTTATTTGTCAAAAAAATTGGACCCTGTGGCATCAGGATGGCCCACCTGTTTAAAGATAATCGCTGCAGTGGCCGTTCTAGTCAAAGATGCTGACAAACTAACTTTAGGACAAAATCTAACAATAACAGCTCCTCATGCCCTGGAAAATGTAGTCCGTCAACCACCGGATAGGTGGCTAACTAATGCCAGGATGACCCATTACCAAACCCTGTTGCTAAACTCAGATCGCATCAAGTTTGCTCCAGCCACAGGACTCAATCCAGCCACCTTGCTACCTGATCCTGACTTGGAAGGCTCCACCATCATACATGATTGTCAGGAAGTACTAGCCGCAGCACACGGCAGTAGGCCAGATCTGATGGACCTGCCCCTCCCTGATGCTGATTTCACCTGGTTCACGGATGGGAGCAGTTTCCTGGAGGAAGGTAAGCGTCGAACTGGGGCAGCCGTGGTAGACGGAAAACAAGTCATATGGGCAGCGGCGCTACCACAAGGGACCTCAGCCCAACGAGCTGAATTAATTGCCCTGACGAGGGCATTAGAGATGGCCAAGAATAAAAAAGTAAACATCTACACAGACAGTAGATATGCATTTGCTACCGCTCATATCCACGGTGCCATTTACCAACAGAGAGGGCTACTAACTTCAGGTGGCAAAGAAATTAAAAACAAAGATGAAATCGTGGCTTTGTTGACTGTACTCATGCTTCCTACTAAAGTCAGTATCATCCACTGCCCTGGACATCAAAAAGGAAATACCCCAATAATTAGGGGAAATAATATGGCTGACCAAGTGGCCCGAGAAATAGCATCGGGAGAAGTCATTTTAGGACTGTCAGATAAAGTTCCTGAAAAACCAGGCCGCGATGAAGAAATCATCCCGGCCACAACAAAAAGAACTTTGTCCCCTCAGCAAGCAGAATCCATGTTACAACAGATGCACAGATGGACACATTTGGGGACTAAAAAGATGGTAGCCTTGTTACAAAAAGCCGGGTACGAAACCCCTGGAATGACAAAATTAGCTGAACAAATTGTGCAGGAATGCGTCCCATGTCAACAGGTAAATGCTCACAAAGGGAAACTTGAAACTGGAAAGAGACTCAGGGGGGACCGCCCAGGAACTTACTGGGAAGTGGACTTTACCGAAGTGCGTCCTGGAAGGTACGGTAATAAATACCTTTTAGTTTTTGTAGACACTTTTTCAGGATGGATAGAGGCTTTCCCAACAAAGAAAGAAACAGCTGCTGTAGTAGCCAAGAAGATTTTAGAAGAAATTTTTCCTCGATTTGGAGCATCAAAGGTAATAGGGTCTGATAATGGTCCAGCCTTCGTCGCCCAGGTAAGTCAGGATGTGGCCAGATATTTGGGGACTGATTGAAAATTACATTGTGCCTATAGACCCCAAAGTTTAGGTCAGGTAGAAAGAATGAATAGGACTCTAAAAGAGACCCTAACTAAATTGTCCTTGGAGACTGGCGGTACCGATTGGACGGTGCTCCTTCCTTTGGCCCTATTCCGGGTTAGAAATACACCTTCCCGATACCATCTTACTCCTTTTGAAATATTATATGGTGCCCCGCCTCCCCTCCTCACTTTAGGAAAAGAAATAAAACCTGATTGTCAAAATAACACTGACTTATATGCTAGGCTACTGGGACTCCAATTGGTCCAGAAAGAAATATGGTCCCAACTCGCCAAGGCCTACCAACCGGGAACACCGGGAGAAACTCATCCTTTCCAAGTCGGAGACTCCGTATACGTCCGTCGGCATCGAACCCAGACGTTGGAACCTCGATGAAAAGGACCATACACCGTCCTCCTCACCACCCCAACGGCCATAAAAGTGGACGGCATCGCTGCCTGTATCCATGCTTCACATGTGAAGGCTGCACCAGCGAGGCATCATCAGGATGGCGGGCCCAAAGAACCGACAACCCGCTCAAACTCAAGCTTCTACGAACCTAAGACTTATAATTTTGGTTTTACTGCCTTTACTGACTGTAAGTGATTTTAGCCCTCACCTCCCCCAACGTTTAACTTGGCAGGTAATTTCTCAGACTGGAGATGTAACCTGGTCCATTAGTCATACTGCACCCCCCTGGACCTGGTGGCCAGATCTTTTTCCTGATGTTTGTAAATTGGCTATAGGAGCACCTTATTGGGATACAGAAGATTCTCATGATATGAACACTGCCCCTTCCAAAGTTTCGGAAACTGATTGGTTTGGGCCGGGTTGCAAAAATGCAGGCAAAAGAATGATGCTTGGTATCCTCACTTTCTACGTATGCCCCGGGTTCCACCGCCCTTGATCTCTGAATTATAAATGTGGTGGAACTGAAAACTTTTATTGCAAAAGCTGGGGATGTGAAACTACCGGGGATACTAATTGGAAACCCACCTCAACTTGGGATTTTATTACTGTAACGGCTAATTATTCTCATAATGAGGATACCAGACACCGGAGTAAATGTTCAGGATGGTGTCATCCCCTTAAAATTTCCTTTAGTAATCCCGGAAAAAGAGATAAAAAATGGATAAATGGTCATTCTTGGGGCGTTAGATTTTACATGAGAGGATATGATTTAGAAATATTAATGACACTTAAGCTAAAGATTGAGACTCCTGCTCCTATATCAATAGGCCCAAATCCCATACTTGGCCCCCCTTTGCTTTCCCCGGCCCCTTCAACTACGTCAACAAAGAATGAGACTAATGAAACCTCTGGATCCAAAGAACCCACAGTTAAGCCTGGGACTCCTCAGGATAGGATGCTTTCTTTGGTGCAGGCAGCCTTTACGGTTCTCAATGCTACAAACCCAGAGGCTACAAAATCATGTTGACTTTGCTATACTGCCCCTCCCCCTTATTATGATGCTATAGGATATAGCTCCAACTATACTAATTCTACCTCCTCAGACCAATGTCGATGGAAGCAAGAAGGGAACAGTAAATTAACCCTGTCCTCGGTTTTTGGAAATGGTACTTGTATAGGAACACCTCCCCAGTCCCATAGACACCTTTGTCATGATTTTAGCCTCCCTTCAGGCTCAGGATATCTTGTACCTCCTCAAGATGGATGGTGGACATGTAACACGGGGCTCACCCCTTGTGTCTCTTTAGAGGTTCTTAATACTTCAGCTGACTTTTGTGTGTTAGTGCAATTAGTCCCTAGACTTATCTACCATTCAGACTCATCCTTTTTAGATAAATATGTAGGTAAAACAAAAAACAAAAGAGAACCTGTAACCCTCACATTGGCTGTCCTTCTAGGACTAGGAATATCTGCCGGGATAGGAACAGGAACCACAGCCCTCATACAACAACCCCAGTATTATGCAAGTTTAAGACAGGCTGTAGACATCGACCTTCGAGCATTAGAAAGTTCCATAACTCAACTAAAGGAATCACTCACCTCACTTTCAGAAATGGTGTTGCAGCCTAGATTTGCTGTTTCTTAAGGAAGGGGGATTATGCGCCGCTCTAAAAAAAATGTTGCTTTTATATTGATCATTCAGGAACCATTACCAAAACCATGGATAAACTAAGGGAACGCTTAGATAAAAGGCAAAGGGAGAGAGAGAACGAAAAAGGATGGTTTCAATCATGGTTTGATAAGTCCCCCTGGTTTACCACCTTAATCTCTACTCTGTTGGGACCTCTTATTGTTTTATTGTTGATTTTAACTTTTGGACCATGTGTTCTAAATCGCTTGATAGCATTTATTAGAGAACGTATCAGTACTATACAAGTTCTAATGTTAAGACAACAGTACCAAAGTTTACGAACAGAAGGTTGAGATTCCATGATTGGAATCAATAGTCACAAGAAAAAGGGGGGAATGTGGGACTCGAGGGACATTGTTCCAGCTAATGATTAAGAACTCTCCAGACAATAGGGGCTTCTTAGACAATGGGTGAATTTCCAGGATGTCCGGCCCCCTTCCGAGAAGGAGGGAGATAACAAAATGTAAAAAAGGTGTCTGTCAAAGACCAATCAGGCAGCTGGGGAGAAGGAGGGAGATAACAAAATGTAAAAAAGGTGTCTGTCAAAGACCAATCAGGCAGCTGGGGAGAAGGAGGGAGATAACAAAATGTAAAAAAGGTGTCTGTCAAAGACCAATCAGGCAGCTGGGGACAAGTTCCCTCTCTGGTCCGAGCCTAAGCCGGGACCAATCAGCAGGAGAACACAACCAAATCTATAATTTACATACGGGGAAGTGGGAACCTATAAAACTGACATATTCGCGCCCAAAAGGGTTCCTTCTTCGACCTCCTGCGTGAGGACCAAGGAACCCCGGTGCACCGGCCTTCAATAAACCTCTTGCGTTTTGCATCGACTTCCGACTCTTGTTGTTTCCTGGGCGAGTCGAAACTCCTAGGAGACCGCGCAGGTCTAACACTTGGTACAGTGGCATATAAGGACAGTGTTGGTCTCAATGGTATTATAGTCTAGTGGAGGGAGCAAGGATCTTAACCCTGGAGTCAGGAACTTGAGAGACCTCATAATGGTCCTCAGGGAGGGCAGAAACGTCTAGAATTGTTTATAAACAGAATTGGTACAAATAAGCATATGCACACATATGCACATTTTTCTGGGTAATAGATCCATGATTTTATCAGATTCTAAAACTACCATCTACTGACCTAGTATCTTTTTGCTTTGTATTCCGCAAGCATGTGAGAATGGGTGTTGAATAAATGAATGGTGGTTGAATTAGTAAGTGATGATTTCCACGTTGGACAGGGCACATGGGCCGGCCTGGCTGTCAACGGTCCTGTGGTTGCAGGACAGAGAGGTGGTGGAATCATCTCTTATCTAAGGGTGTGAGTATAAGAAGTCAAGGCATTGAGGCACATTCAGAGTTGAATGGCTTTTTGTATAAAGAAAACTAAAACTGAGAAGAGGGTCACAATAAGACCTCCAAGCAAGGAGAGGCTGCATAGGTCCTTCAAGCCAGAGCAGGTGCTAGGTGGTCGAAGGAAATAGAGATAAATGATCAAGAGCAATAGGTCAAACCACAGAGGTAGGAGGGCAGTACAGGAGGATGGTGGGTGATGAAGACTTGGGCAGGGGTCTGAAGGAGATTTTAAGAGCTTGGGCTGGAATCAGCCTTAAGTTCCAATCCTGCCTCTACTTTTTGTTGGCTTCTCTTTGCTTAGTTTCTCCAGCTGCAAACTGGAACTGTAGCACTAACTCCTCGAAGGATTATTGAGAGGGATAAATGAGAGAACTCACACAAAGCACACAGCTACTGCTCAGAATAGGGCTCTGATTGGATTCTAGGGATGGGCTGGATCCCCTTGCAGGGCTGCAATTAGAGTGTACACTTGCTACCACGGTTTGATGCCACTTAAGTGTTCCAAAAATCTGTTCACATTCATTTCTCTTTCTCCTCTCCATTCTCACTCCTCGTATGTGGCTCTTGCAAGGTACTGCCTATTATTAAACTAACTTGACTCTTTCCTTGTATAAATCAAAGCCTCCTCATGTGAAATTTCTCCATTGCCCTTTGAGAAGATGATTACTTCCGTGATAGGGAATTATTAGGACATCCGATGAGGGAGAAGAATGCTCTCAACTCTCTATTTGACTGCTCTCCCTCTCCTTCGCTACCATCCTCTCTGCAGCCCCCCAGCCTTGTACATTCAGCCTGTATTGCGTGGGTTCTCTGCACCTTGGCAATTCCACCCACATGCAACCGTCCTCGCATTGTCCCCAGTTACAGTCTTCACCAATTCAAGTGAAGCCACACACATTTATTATCCTGTAGTTTCTGCGGTTCAGGAGTCCAGTCACAGCTTAGAGGGGTTCTCTGCCTCAGGTCTCACCAGGCTGCCATACAGGTGTCAGCTGGGGCTGTGGGCTTATCAGATGCTCACCTAGGGAGGGATCCACTTTCAGACTCCCTCAGGGTGTGGGCAGAATTTGTCTCCTCAGGTGGTAGAACCAAGTCTCTGTGCTCCTGCTGGCCACTGGCCACAGCTGTTCTTCACACCTAGAGGCTGCCCACAGGCCCTTTCCCTCTTTACTCTCTCTCCCAACATGGCAGCTTACTTCTTTAAAGCCAGCATGGAGAGTCTCCCCAGTCTGCTGAGTCTAAGATAACAAAATGTTATTACAGAAGTGACATCCCATCTCCTTTCCATATTCTGTTGGCTAGAAGCAAGTCACAGATCCTTCCCACACTCAAAAGGATGGAACTATGCTGGGTGTGAACATCAAGGCCAGAAATCATGGGGACCACCCTGTCTGCCACAGGTACAGGCTGTGCTTTGCTCTCACTTACTTGACCAAAGAATCCTTTTGTGAGCCTACTGATATGCCAAGAAGCCCTGTTTGAGAAATGTTAAAGTATTCAGTATAATTACACATATTATATTCTCCCAATGTATTTTATAAGGGGTGTGTGTGTATGTGTGAGAGAGAGAAATATAATTTTAAACTCCACTGGTCAGTAAGTCAGCACCCACCTAGAACTTCAGGAATGTCTCGATGAAGAAGCAACCCTTCATGTCGCAGTGAGCAGTAGCTAAAGAAGGAATATTCCCCTTAAGCAGAAGTGGATGCTGTTCTGAGACAGTGGTTGCCGAGACTGGGAAACACCTATTTATTGCCTCATCACCTGACTCTCCCCAGGACTGTGCCCCCAGTGCCTGTCCACAGAGAGGAGACACTCTCTGTGCAGACTGGTCAGAAATGGAACCTGTGATTGGGACCTGAGATACGGTGGCTCTCAGAATCTGAAGACTGGCCTAGTGATGGCCTAAGACTTAAAATGTGAAGAAATCATTTAGACCTGCAGGCTTTGCTCAACAAAACTCTATTTTTCAAATAAAATATTACTTGACACTCTCTTTATTAAAACAAAGAGTGGACGGCTATGGTAGAACAGGGGTGTCCTGCCCACTGGAACTTCCAGTTGCCCCCATCTTTATGCAAACCGGAATGCCCTTCAGAACTATTTCTCTTGCTTAGCTTCCTCATTATAAATTGTGAAGAAAAACTGAGCACCCGGGAGGTGAAGTGTCCTGTCAAAGCCATACCACCAAGTCTAGACCATGCATTCTCAGGATGCCTCCTTGATATAATGCAGAGTGATCCTTAAAGGTGAGTTCTGTCTCCTCACAGGGTACAATGGCCTCTCCACCCTCCAGCACTACCTTAAGAAGACCCTCCCTCATGAGCTCACAATTGCTGTCATTAACTCCCACCTTGAGGAATCAGATTGAACTAGCTCTTTGTGTAATTAAACCAGAGGAGCACTTACATTTTGTGACATCTCGAATTTCTGTGAGCAACTGAACATAGAAACTGAAGGACAAATGCTTGCCTCCCAACCCCTCCAAGACAGCCTACGGGTGGGGTGGAGAGTGAAATCCCCAGGACGGATGGGAGCAGGCTGAATGTGGAGCTCCTCACAACGAGCATTAACAACCGGAATCTAACCTGAGCTCCTTAGCTCTGTGGAGGTTACAAGAAATAGTGAGAGCAGCAAAAGAAACCACCTTTGGAACCCAGGGAATTCCCAAAAGGAAACACACAATTGACAGCCTGGAGGGGGATTCGACCTGGAAGCTCACCTCTACCAGTGCCCCAGCCCTGCCCACGTTTTCACGAACACCCTCCCACAAAAGTTGATCCAAAGGCTTAATGAGCTAAAAGGCATTAAGAACCGTGCATGTAAATAATGCCACAGATTCTTGCTTCTTTAATTGGATGGAAATAGCATCACCTGGGCTCCACATCCCAGGATCCGTCCTGCTCTTTGTCATGCGGCACTCTAATGCACCCCGTTCTGAAGAGCCTGGCAGGAGAGGAAGACGTTAACTGTGAGATCTGCTGGCTTCTGCCAAATTCACAAACGCTGGCAGCTAAGCCTATAGATATAATGAGGGATAATTTCATGCAAATTCTCTGTGCTATTCGCTGAGCTCCAAGATTAGAGATGTCAGAAAATGTAAGTGCTCCTCTGGTTAATAACACAAAGAACTAATTCAGTGTGATTCCCTAAGCTGGGAGTTAAAGAGCGTGAATGTGAACTTGTGGAGGAAGGGTCTCCTTCAGGTGATGCTGAAGTGGGCCAAGTGTGTGCAAAGGCTGGGGTACCTGGTGAGGGAAACAGAGCCTCCTTATGAGGGTCACTCTGAATCACACGGGGGTGGGCGTCCAGAGGTTCACGTAACTCTCGGGGCTATCTCTCATGTACTTGCTGGAAATGTGGGCAGATGTAATGGGCAGTGATAAGCTTACACTGCTGCTTGTAGAGGATTGTTCCAGGCCAAGCCAAGGCTGCAGGGTTTGGGAACAAAATATGGAAGACTTATGTACAAAGGACATGCCTCACTCCTCTTCCCCTTTTAAAAGAGACACTTGGTTCCTAGACGCATCTCTCCTAGTTTCCTGGACACACATTTTTCCATTTTTATATGCCAAAGGATATTTGGTCATAGGCTCCAGAGGGCGCTGACTTTTATTCAAACAGGGTACTTCTTGGAGATAATTTTACATCTTGTGAATGGCATGTAGCAATAGAAAGCTTCCGGGGAAAAGATTACTCCATTCTCCTATTTATTGTGTCCTAGCTATAGCACAGGGATTATGTGTCAGGCTTTGGATTTTCAGATTTAACTTTACAGGTTATCCTCAAGTATCTAAGACAGTTTTGAGATTAAAACACACACACACACACACACACAACACACACACACACACACACACACGTCCTCCCTCTGGTACCCTCCATACAGTCACTGGAATAGACTTTGATTCCTAACTTTTCTAAAAGAAAGATAAGAAATCGTCATCAATTGAGAATCTTTATCAGTTATCCCATTTCTAGAATAGAATGTAACACTGGAGACACACAAATCTCAAGCCAGAGAGTATATGTTCTTAGAATCAAGAGCGTGATTAATTAGTCATCTTCTTGGAGGCTGACTTAGGATTTGGCTCTGCCTCCCCAACTGGCTGTGAGATCCTGTAGAAACTCCTTAACCTCTCTGGGCTACAGATCTCTCTAATCAATTTAGGATAATAATTCCTACTTCTTAGGTTAATATTGAGGATTGAGTGAGGTGATGCATATGTTTAACATGTAATAATTGCTCAATAAGTAGCACCTAAGCCATTTTTGGTTGGTCTACATGATTAAAGCCCACAGCACAGATTTACACGATCAAAGTCTTTGCACATAGCATGTACTTAGAATTTTTCTATCATCATCAGGTATCAACCCCCGCCCCATCACACCTTTGCAATGGCAATTTCTTCCAAATAATGTAATGAGGCAAATGGGACACATTTTCTGTTTACTCCCCAGGATATATGTTCTGCTGTCTTTTTTAGTTTTGTTTTCCACAGTGTATATACCAGTAGATTGGCCACATCCAGCTATACAAATGAGTAAGCCGAAGAAGTCAGATTCATTATTTACAAACTTTGGAGACTCTGTTTCCAGAAGAATTCCATCTACAGATATTTACCTTGCCCAGCCTGAGACCAGTTCAGTGGAGAACGGTCTTTAGTAATAAGACGGTGGGTTCGTTTTGTCTATTGAGATAAAGAATCTCTTTACAAGTGAATCGTGTTTTATTTTATGGAGCTATCTCTTCCAAATAAGTGGAGCTATGACTCACGGGACATTATGAATCCTCACATGGTGCCTACCGCTGTGGATTTACAAGTCTTTGAGGCCATGCACAAGTGAGGCATGTTTTACTGCTAAGTATTCACAACACTTGTCCAACTGCCCTTGAAAATAACAGTTTTCTGATTAGAAGGAGCACAGATACATTGCAAGCAAGCCCTCTGGCATAGATGTTTCCAGAAATGAGTTTACACATTTTCAATGAGAGTATCAGTTTTGTCCCACAGATTATCCTGAAATATCTAGGATGGTTTTTGAGATGAAACACACACACACACACACACACACACACACACACACACACACCTCCTCCCTTCATCCCCCTTCATACAGTCATGAGAATATGCCTCGATTCCTAACTTTTCTAAAAGAAGGAAAGAAGTCATTGTCAATTAGGAATCCATGTGTGGCTTTTACTGATCACCAAAATTTTAGAATAGAATGCGAGATTATAGACAGCTGAATCTTGAGCCAGGCAGCATATGTTATTAAAATCAAGAGCATGATTAATTAGTCACTTACTTGGAGTGATTTATCTTGTACCTCTCTCCACTGGTGTTGGAATTGCCTGCTGTGGATGTCAGGTGTCCCACTCTATTATGAATGCTAATCAAAGTCCACAGAAGTGCAGACTGAGGGTGAATTTGAGCTCTACCAAACATCTATTTAAAAGAGCTGACTTTTATTAAATAGGCCTGAAGTCAAGAAGCCCATAAAACTACAGAGGAAAAGAATAAACCAGTTATGGCTAAGCTGTCTCACTCTTAAATGAGCCAAGTGTCAACCTGAGGCTGCCTACCTGGGATCCCGGGGCTGTCTTCCTGACTCATGTATAGATAAGAGTCCCATCTCTTCACTTCCCACACACTTTTCCAAGCCAACCCAGTTCTGTCCATTTCACCTGCCAGCCCCCTAAACCAAGCACCCCATCTCTCTCCTGAAAGACTGCAATAGCCTCCTCACACTGCCTCCATTAAGCAGAACAGATTTTTGAAAACCGTAGCTGATCATACCACACTTTTTCTTAAACCCATCAGTGGCTCCCCACTGCTCTTAGAAAGAAGCCCTTAGTCTCTGACTCAGCCCATGAAGACCTCTTCAATCTCACCCCCACCCACCTCTCCCGCTTCATTTCAAATTTCTCTCTGGCTGTTTCAATGTGCATCAGCCCCACTGCCCTTTTGGAGGGGTCTAAAATGTTTAAACTTCTTTTCTGCCTCACGACTTTTCACTTGCTGGTCCCTCTTCTGAAAATGCCCTTCCACCATGACCCAGCCTGGCTGTCTTTCTGTCTGCCCGTCTGTAGCTCAAAGGTCACTTCTTCCCAGAAATCTTCCTCTTTCCCCTTCAACTCTCCCTAGAGATCGTTACCAGCTCTCATGCTGCCCTGTAGTTTTCCCATGTAGCCCTTATCAAAATTGTCATTACCATTTTACAATTTTTTTCTCCTTCCCTGTATCCTCAGTTCCTAGCACAATGCAGTGTTCACAGCGGGCCCCCAATAGGTGAGGGGATCAAGCAACAATGATGAAAGCCGTGTGTGGGGGGACCACTAGCTGCCCAGCCAAATCAGGGCCCCTTTCTTCCTGAGCTCACAGTTGGACTACATTTCCCAACCTCCCTTGCAGGTAGGTGGTCATGTGACTGTGTGGGGAGGATATGTGCCACTTTTAGGGCAGGCCACAGAAACCTCCCTGGGAGCAGCTCTGTGATAGTCCTACTTTCTGGTGGACTGGGATATTGATATATTGAAAATGGCAGAGCCACCCACTGGCCTGGGTTCCTGAATGACTTTGTGGAAGAAACTCTCAGACCTAAACTGCTGGCCCAGAACTGTTGTGTGAGCAGGAAATAGTGTGTGCTGTTAAAGCACTGAACTTTCAGGCTCAATCTGATACTGCAACTTTGCCCCCAAATTAATACATTAGGATACTAATACATAGGATTTCAGGCCTTGAAAATGAGTGAAAAATTGTTACACCACCCCCTTACATACACATATACATGCTCACACCTCCATAAACATATATGTGGATCCCACGGAGGGAGAAGAAAAAAGCAAACTGAATTTCTGACAAAGTACAGTATTATGAAAAGAATCAGTATTTAAAATTTTTTTTCTATCTCCATTTAATTCTTTCCCTCCTCTGCCTCAGTCTTTAATAACTAAGACTAGTCTGATTACTAGTGTTTCTGTATAAGAGAGCTGCCACTGCCTCTTACATTTCTCCTTATCCTTACTTGTTGCCCTAGTGATTCCATCTAAAGCCCTGGGTATGGATGAGCCCTTACAGTTAGACGGGGAGGATCTCCCAAAGCAGTAAAAAATTAAACAGTTTTCTCACTGAAGTTAGAACGTCATCTAGCAACCAATTCTATTCAGCTTTGCCCCTAAGACAGTTCAGGGATAGAAAGAATCACTAGACAGATTTCTCAAACGAATAAGAAGTTCTCTCTGTCCTTGGGGTTTCTGTCTAGTAATCTCAGGGCTGGGCCCCCACCTCCTGGAGGTTGCCTCTCTGTGCCCTCACAGCCCAACCTCCGACTCAAGATGAGAGAAGGGCAGGCTCACACAGAGCTTTGCAAGCCTCTGCTGAGCAAGTTAACCTAGCTGAGCTGATGACAATGCAGCCACTTAAGCACCAGCACAAAAAGCCTCATCAGTCGGCTGGCTGCAGCTTCCTCGCCAGGAAGCCCACCCCTTCCTGCCTAGCCTTCCTTTGGCTATGGAAACCTCTGTACGTATTAGGAGCACCTGCTCATAGAGTTGTGGGGCCTTTGGCGCTAAAAGGGAGGAACGGAGCCCTTTTTGGCTCTGGGTACGGATCTCCCATGCTCCTGGTTCTGCCCATTTCTTCCACAGGAAATGTCCCTTGGTGCCAACCCTGCAATAACGGAACGGAACATTTTCTCACATGGAGCCACACCTGTTGTCAACAAGTATTTGCCTCCAGCCTGTTTAAGCTCGTGGGGAAAGGAGACTGTGTGAATCTCGGGCATTTTTGGCAATGCTGGGCCCGCAGCACCTGGGAAAGCTCCACAAAGTCTATGCTTTTGTTTGGGAGGTGGAGTTATCCCTGGTAACAGCTGCTCTGTTTCAACAGAGACCGGAGGCTACTGGGAAAGGCATAAAGGCCTCGCACAGACCCCTTTGGCAGAGCTGAGTGCCAGGCATTTGGAGCTGACGGCAGCTTGTACCTGTTAGGATTCCTGCAGACTCATCGGCAGCAGGAGCAAAGCAGAGAGAAGGTCAGCTGCCGGCAAGTGATTTGTGATGGAGCTGATTTTGTTGTATCGGTTTGGTTTTGGTCAAAGATGTCATCAGGCAAAGTTACGTTAAGCATCTACATTGATTGACTATAAATTTACATTTTTGTCTGTAACCTAAGATGTATTTATCCGCTTATAGTTCATTTGTTTATCACTTCATCCATCCATTTGTTTATTCTTTTCTCCTTTCCTTCATTCAGAACCACAGGCCCATCCCGAATCGTAGTTCTTTTGATTGACTCCCTGAGGCCCTACTTCAGTTTCCTTCACCTGCCTGGTGCCTTAATAATACCTCCATAATGTCCACTCCCTGGTTGGGTCCCCACATAAATATGAAGAGTTCTACTGAACAGCAAACTGATACTCTTAGAGAGAACTTAGGGCCTGGGCATTCATCCACTGCTCAATTCCCTGTTGTCATTTTCCCCACCCCAGTAGTCACTCCCATATTTACCATGTGTAACATTATAGTTCACATATGCACACCCTTTTTTGAATCATTCAAAGTAGGCCAGTCCTTCTTGAGAATTCCCACAGCAATATGGCATAGTTCTCTATAGTTGTACTCAGCATTTTACTATGTAATTTTTGGTTTAGGACTCTTATATGATATTATAAGCTCCTTAAGGACAGAACTGTGACTTATGTGTCTCTTTACTACCAATGCCTAAAGGTTTGATAAATGTTTGTTAAATTACTTTTTAAGGATGGGTGGTTGTATGGATGCATAAGAGTATACTGATGGATGAGAGGGTAGGTGAGTGGTGGATGCATGAAAGGATGAATGGATAAATGGATTTATAGGTAAATAGGTGGGTAAATGGGTGGATGGATGGATGGATAAACGGATGGATGACAGATTAATGGATGGGTGGATGGATACAGGATGAGTGGATGCTTGATGAGTGAGGGTGAGTGGGTGGGTGGGTGGCTACATGAATAAATGAAGAATGACCTCAACCATTAGGGTGCCAACATGTACAATCAACAACATCACTTACTTCCAGTAAGATAATCTCCAACCATTAATCCCTTAAGTAAACTCACAAACCCTAAACTGTCAGCGAGCAAAACGATAAGCAGGCCCCTTGTGGCCGGTATTCCCCTGAGTCGAACGAATATGGAGAATGCTCTAATTTCCGCCTAGTGGCCAACTGGTGAAACGTTTCCCTGTGGCAACCCAACAGCATTGCCCTGGCAATAGTCAAATCTGTTCCATTACCTTTTATAAAATAATTTCCTGAATATGAAAACTGCCCCTTTTTTTCCTTCAGAAATGATACCTAAAATGAACCTAGAGGCAAACTGCAGAAGATACCCATAAAACAAAAACTGACACCGAGGGAAAAAAGGGAGTCAAGCCCAGAACCGCCTGCCTTCCCAGGCAATCCTCACAAAGCAGTCCCTTCAGACGAGCAGGACAAGAGTTCTGATTCTCACTCGCCCAAACGTGCCTTGTTTCAGAGCCACACGGCTTTCCTCGCTCCAGTCCATGGTTAGTCAGAAAATGGGAGAATATATAGTATTCAGCGACTGCCAAATGTAGAATGAAACATAACCCTTGTTTTTGTGCGTTGGTTTATTACGTTTTTTATTACTACTGCTGTGTTATAGATGTCTCTCCTTCCTCCAAGGAAACAATAGAACAGTGAACCAGTTTGAAAGACAAAAGCTGTCAGCTTGGATAAAATTAGTGTGTTTTATTTTTTTATTAAAAAAAATAGGAAGCTAATCATGTCAATTGTAATTTTAGTTATTTCTAATGTGAGTTTATTAAACCATGAATTTTCCCTTGAGCCAAACTAATGACGACTATTAGGTATGCTCTTTTATTTTAAACGATCAAATATTCAATGGAATAAGATGAAAATTATAGATAGTGATAATTACAAAATGTCAGCATCACCTGGAATCAATTTACTAATATGTCTCCTCGGGTGTGGAGGAGAAGAATCACTTTAAAATGAGCAGAAGGCACGTTGCACGGGCTGCTGTCATTTATCCTTTGGGGACTGTCACGACTGAATATTTATATCCCTTGCTCCCCTGCAGTTGTTTCTCGCCTGCTTGCTACACCCTTTATCAGACAACAAGGGAAGGATTGGCAAGGAGAGAGAACTCCACCTCCTTGAATCCCCAGGTCCTTCCCTGAATTTTTGCAGGGGAAGTGGAGACAGAGCTTTCAAATAAACCAATTCTGTTGTAACCACTTGGAGTCTATATCTGTGTTTTTCCTCTTAAATATATAGTACTGGCCTTCCCTTCCCCCCAGTTCCTGCAAATGAAAAGGGAGCAGGAGATTGCGTAATTAGATATATTGCAAGAAACCTTGCTTGATTTTAAATCAAGCTTTCAGCTGTGCCGCTTTTGTTTAGGTAAATCACCGATGTACCTGAAATCATGGGCAAAAGGAATTTGCTCTTGGCACAGAAGGGCAGTGACTGCAGCCCCTAAGGTGTACCTGTCAGGGAAAGGTGCAGCTAACATGATACACATGTACAGATGTGTTTGGCTCTTCAGGGGAATGATCGATTTTCCAGGGCTGTCAAAGGTACCTGTGTGACAAGACAGGATGAGACCCATGATGCTCCCCCTGCCTCTTTTCTGCACTTAACCTCCCCCAATATCCTTCTGCCACCATCTGCTACACAAAAGAAACATGAAGGTAAACACACACTCACACACAGACACACTGGGGCACTGCATCCCCCAGTCTAAACAACTCCAACAATTTGGTTCTGGTGGGAGAGAGTACCCGGATAAACGCCCAAAGTAAGAGCTGGTCGGTTACGGGTAAATTTCTAGGTTAGTTTAAATCCTTATTTCCCATTCTTTCTGGCTTTCTTTCCTCCCTCCTACAGCCTCACCCTTTGGAGCTACTGATCATCCTTCTACATCCACTCCCAAACTCTCTCTTCTGCACAATCTACTTTAAATTCCTTTTGCAACCAAGTAAACAATCATTCCTCCTGAACACCAGGGAATAAGGCCTGCTGTGCCAGCAGCCTGACTTGACAGTGACCCTTGGACACTGAACAGGAATTCCTGGAGCAGCCTCTGCTCTGTTCTGGGTGGATAGCTCTGGGAAGCAGCAAAGTGCAATGGTAGAGATATAGATTCTTAAGCTGGACTGCTTCCTACCAGCTGTGTGACATTGCACAAGTCCTCAACTTCTCTGTACCTCAGTTTCCTCATCTGTAAAATGGATGAAATTATACCTACCTCCTAGGGGTTAAATTTTTCAAGTGCATAGAATGGAACTTAGCACACAGTGTTTTTACATATTTATTACACTAAAAAATAACTTCTAATAAGCTGATTACTCAAGCCTCACCCTTCCCCCTCCCCAGTCTTTACACTTCAAGGTTCCCTTTCATGTCTGCTACAAAGCCCAGCACCTTTCTTCACTCTCTGGGATCTCAACATTTCCATCTAAGATTGATTAATATACCCAACTATCCCCAGGGCTGATTCCTGATCATTCTCTTTTCTCAGACCTACACTTGTACTTAAAACTATCCCAGGATTCAAGAACAAGGATAGTTCAGTCCCTGAGACAGCCAGTCTAAGCATTTTAAATCCACTGTTGAAATAAGGAAGGGAGGTGGCAGTCTTTGCCATGTCTTATGTTTGGAAATGATTAAATATGGGTTTCTATTGCCTGTGAGCCCAAAGCATAAAGCTGTTGTAAATAACTAGGGCTCTGGTTAGATCTGAATTCAAATCTACTAGTTCTAGGCTTTAGTTCTGTGCAGTGTGCTAGGACACTTAGTTCTCTATCTTTACTCCAGCTGGAAATGGAACGTCCCACCTCTCCTCTGGCAGAGGAAAAGCAGAATGAAGTCGCCTCACCAGTTCTGCTTTCCCAAGGCCGTTCCTCCTTGGTGTTTGATTATATCTTTAAATACCAGGTGTTTACTCTGGAAAGAAAACCAACTCCATAGTCAACCCATGTAGGTACAATGAAAATAGAAAACAGGACATGGATTTAACGTCCTCATTCAGTTAAAACCAAATAGATTCTTATGGGAAAAGAAGGTTCATATGTGCAGGTTGTGTATTATTAAATTGGCCACTATGCCCATCTGGTCCCTTTGTGTGTCCCCATTTACTAGAGTAACGTATACACATTCAGAGACTCCCAATAAGCATGGCCGCTTCGTAAAAATAATAAAGGGCTCCTGCTAAGCGAGCGCCAACTTTGCACTGCGCACTTTTGCCTACAGGTTTTGATATTCTCGCAAAGGCACATGGAATAAATCCTGCCTTTTCCTATTGCTCTCTTCACACTTCCATCCATTCATGGAAAAAAAAGCCATCAATATGTGTCTCAAACAGAATCTAGTCTAGGAAAAGCCAAAGCATATTTCCTTCAGCAGGCACCCAAGCAAAGAAGGAAGGCACTAATGTTGAAAGGATCAAGTGTGTATCTGGCCCTGTGCCAGGCGCTTGTTTAGTGGGTCTCAGGGAGGCTGTGAGGTGTACGAGTTAAGGTAACTGGCTGAGAAGCCAAGCTGCCTGGTTTTTAATCCCAGCTCCACTGTTTACTAATTTACTAGAGAATATCAAGCATCTCACTTAACCTCTCTGTGGCTCAGCTTCCTCAGCTGAGGCAACAGATCTTAAACACTCGGCTCATCTTGCTGAGGAATCAATCAATGTTAGTGATCTTACCCTTGACATAGCCTGTGAGATGGGTATGATTCCACTCTGTTTTGTAGATGAGAAAAGTGAAGGTAAGAGAAGGCAATACTTCCCCAGGCTCATACAGATGGTAAGTGACAGAACTGGAATTCAAACTCATTCATGATGGAATCCAAAGCTGTGGCTACTGTAACTACTGAATTATGAAGCTCTGCTGAGTCTCCTGTAGGTGATGATAATAATGACCACAAAATGGCTATTTCCTGTGTGCCAGGTACTGTCCTAAGAGCTTCACGTGCACTTATCTCATTCACTCTGCATCACAACTATATGTAGTAGGTGTAGTTTCCATTCCCATTTCACAAATGAGGAAACCGAGGCTTAGAAAGGTTAAGCAATGTGCTCAAAGCCACATATGGGTGGTGGAGACGTCTAACGCCCACCATATCCTGCCCTGTTCTCCTTCCAGGCACATGGGAGGATTACGATTCCTAAGACCACTGGGCAGAGCCCTTGAGGCGTTCTAGTTCATGGGCTGTAGGCAGAAGTGACCCGTTTCCTTTCCAAGTCAAAGCATCTCCAAGGAGACTTTCCCCGATGCTCTTTTCCCAGTGGTAGCGATTGTAGGAGCACATTTAGTCACGGAGGCGCAATGAGACAGGGCAGCCTCGCTTGCTCAGTCCCCTCACAGAGGAGTGCTCCCTGACTTGGTTTTCAAGAGGGAGAACTAAACCTGTGTCGTGAACAGGCTCTGAGACCTGTGCTGGTCTGCGATTGCAGCACAACCTCACCTATCCTGGCTGACACAGCTGGCACGTGGCATTTCCAGGGTTCAAACCCTAGAAAACGAGAATAATAACTTTAACACGGGGTGGTGGTGAGAATTAAGTTATATCAGGTAAAATACTATAGATAAGGAAAGGCATAGCACAAAGCAAAGCACACGGTAAATGCTGAATAAATGCTTGTCGAATAGAAGAGTTCTTTCTCTGAAGGTCAAGATTAAAACTTGAAGAATACATAGCGATAGCTGACAACATTCAGTGCGTACTCGGGGCCAGACACATTTCTTAGGGCTTTGTGCATACAGACTCACTTATCTCTCACAATAACCTGTGAGAAAAGTACTATAAGTATCCACAACTTTCAGGTGGGCAAACCAAGGCATATAGAAATTGAGGAACAGAACCAAAGTCGTATGCAGAAAAGGGAAGATCTGGGTCTCAAACCCAGGCAGTAGGGCCCCAGACCTACATTCTTGACCTAGTGGTAGACAGGCAGATTTTTTTTCCTTCTTTTTAAATTTTTTATTGCGGTATAGTTGTTTTACAATGTTGTGTTAGTTTCTACTGTACAGTGAAGTAGAGTTCCCTGTGCTATACAGCAGGTTCTCATTAGTTATCTATTTAATACATATTACTGTATATATGTCAATTCCACTTTTTTCTAAAGGAAACGCCATCAAATAATTAGGTGTAAAGGAAAACAACATTCCTGGATGAATTAAGAAAAAGAAAAAAATGTAATGTTGGCAACATAAAAAAGGTTTCATTTTCAATTTGCTTCAGTGAAGTTACTTTATATTTGTAAATAATATACATACATACAAGTAGGTATACATAGAAGAAAACACAAAATGTATTGGAGACCAGTGAGATTTGAAAGGCAGCTCTAGACTGTTATGGGATAAAACACAAGATAAAATACCCCAAACAGAAAGTTGTAATGAGCTAATATTCAAAGGAAACTTTAAGATATATCTCCACTATGTCATAGAGACAAGTCCCTCTACTACTTCCCCCTCCAAAACTGTTTATGTCAAGGGATTCCTGGCGGCCTTGAAGGCCAAAGCATGGCAGTAATGAAGCTAGAGTGGCAGCTTTCAAGACCCTTCCACACATCCTCAGTGCTGACCACTGTATCAATCCAGGAATAGGCAAGCCAGAGAAAGGAAATGAGGGACTTTCACAAAGTGGCGGCTCTCATGGCAAGGAAAACCACAAAGCATAAGAGGGACATTTATCTTTGTTGCCACAAGAGAATTCAGACAAGCCTGACTGAAAATGTTTCTGCTGGCTCAGCCCATCTCCCAGGTTTTCTCTGCCTTTCTCAGCCTCCGTGTCCTTTGCCTTGGGCCCCAGCCTTGAGCTGATTCTGAGACAGGAAGGCAGTATACCTAGAGCTCCATCACTTGATGGGACGTGGGTACCCATCCTTTCCACACCAAGACCCAACCACTAATTCTGAGCTCTGGTGCTCCCTCTACATTTCCTTTTCTGACAACCAGACCATGTAAGATTAGGGTATTCCTGGGGCATCCTGATGACCCCTTTACCATCTTATGCTCCCATCATGTTGGCTGAGTCTGTAGGAAGTCGACCAGGGAGGTATTCTGGCTTCATTATTAAAAGATCTGTCTTTGAAATCTGGCTTAATGTGTTCAAAGCTCAGCTCTTCCCCTATGACATTGGACAAGTTACTTCTCTAAATCTCAGTTTCATCATCTGTAAAAAAAGGATGGTAAAGATGATGGTGATATCTACCTCCTAGGGCTCCTATGAAGAAGTAACCAAAGTAAGGCATCTACCTTGGTGCCTGGCACTGTAAATGCTCAATAGTTTAGTTAGCTATTATCTTGGCTCGTCCTAGGTTTTTTCTGTTTAGCACTTCTCCTACCCAGGCCACCTCCAGGTTCAGAGACTCTGCCCTGAAATCCAGCTGGTCCCTCTCCTTCTCACCAGTGCCCTTCCTCTCAGGGCCCCCTGCCTCGCCCGTGTGTGTGTGTGTGTGTACAGGCGGGGGTGGGGGGGGCCTTCCTGCTGCATTTAGTGCTTGGTATAGATTAGCGCCGCAGCAGATACTATCACTGCTCCCTCCACACCCCCTCAGATCCCTTTGCCATTTTACTACACACCAGCTCCCAGCACGCTCCTAACAGCCAGCACCTGCAGTGGCATGCTGGTAAATGTTTAACAACCACCTCTGGGGATAGGAGAGCCCTAATTTGTAATGTAAGCCAATTTCCATAGGGTAACTACTCTCACCACGGCCGATTTCAAGCTATCAACGTGAGGTTAACTAACTTGCAAAATTCCTAACAATTTAACATCCAACACTCACGGAACAGTTACGAGCCAGTGCCTGCACACCATGGGCCTCTGTGTTTCTCTTTTGCAAAGGCTGCATCCTGACTGCCAGGATCTGTTTTGCTTGTAATCAGGGAGGCAACCAAGGATTGGTGGGCTCAGAGGTATAAATATTCAAGATCCCTCACCTCTGATGGGCCAGCACTGAAGTGTGACCCACACCTCTCCTGTTTCTCTGGGGGATTAGGCCAAACTTTCCTCTGTGGGACTTTGCTTGACCCCTTGCTCACTCCCCCGCTTCCCAGTCTTACTTCCCCACCTCCCTATCAGTGTTGTCTGGGAACCTTTCTTACAAGTCACACTCACACAACTTCTCATCCAGAGTCTGCTTCTGAGGAACCAAAGTGACAGTTTTAACAGCGTGCATTCTAAAGCTCTGAGGTCAAGTCCTGATTCTGATACAAGCTGTTGCCTTGGGAAAGTTGTCTAACCTCTCTGAGTTTGTATTTCTTCATCTATAAAATGGGTCTAAGAAGTCCCTACCAGTAGGGTTGTTGGGAGAATGAAAAAAGATCTATCATCTAACAGGATTAGCACAGAGTCTGGCTGACGATTGTCTACCTGAGCTTGCACTGCCCTTTGGAATCAGAGTTTAGGCTCCTTGGCTGTCCTTTCCTGGAACAGACCTCCATCCGTCTTTCCCTCTGCAGAGGGAATGGGTCTTCTGGAAAAGCTCTGGTCCCACTCGACCAGCTCTGTGATCTTGAAATCCAAGTATGCCTTGTTCCTGAGCTCCAGCCTCCCCCCAAAATCAGGGCAGCCAGACAGGGCTCAATGGAGGGCAACAAGGGATGGGGCCAACCCTTTGTTCATGATCCATTAAAGTTCCTTGCCCCACTATCTCCACCTTCTCATGGCAGAACATAGCAGTTGATGCCTAGGAGTGGTGAAACAAGCACTCATGCAGTGCTGGTGGCAGAATAGATTAGTAACAGACCCTCACCAAAACCATCAGGCAATCTCTACCCACACCCTTAAAAACACACATCCCATTGGATCAAACAGCACCAATTTTAGACATCCTTTCTAAGTAAAGCATCCTAAACTTGAAAAAGCTTTATGCACAAATATAACCAGTTTAGCCTGGTGCTTTGTATATAATGGGTGCATAATACATTTTGATTAGCTAATGAGCCGGCCTACCATTTATTATTGTAAAAAATTAGAAAGCACCTTGATCTCAACAGTTAAACACAAAGGTATAGCTAACTGTTATGAGGCTGCCTTCTGATTTTAAAAAATATGTGGCCATTAAAAATTATATTTATAAAAAATTGTAAAACAATATGAAAAGATTTATGAAATAAAACAAGTTTTAATTTATACTAAAGTCACAAATTAGTTTCTCTAATATACAAAGAAAAAACAGTGGAAATATTGAGAACAAAAATGTTACAATAAGGAAATGCTTAACCAAAATATGATATATCTAAACAGAGGAATATTATGCAACCATTGAGAACTGACTGTGTAAAAATTATAAAATGATATCTATTTATGGAATGGTACTACAGCTCAAAGCATAATTATTGCTAATTTAATTATATAGACTAAACTTAAGATGATTTTTAAGAAGGATATTTAATATATGATTCATGATGAGTCCAACTATATAAAAAGTAAACCAACTAAAAATATGTGCATAAAGGAAAAAGACTCTAAGTAACTACACTAAATTGTTAAGAATGATCATATTTGGGTTGCAATCCTTGAGTGGTTTTCTTTTTCTTCCTTTTTATGTCCCAAATTTTCTCTAATTAACAAGAATTACTTTTATAATAAACAGCATTTTGATTGATTGGTTGAGTAACAACAATGCAACATGCACACAAACACACATACACACAGACGAAATAATAAGGAGTGGAAAGCAAAGGAGCACATTACTATTCAAACACCCTTCTCTTCTAACGGTTTCCAAATTTGTTTTCTAATAAGGCTAAATCACAGCCCTGTTTTACGGCAGGTAGCAGCCCAACCTAACCAGCAGATAATCAGACTCACATGAGTACTTCCCAAGCCACAGTTACTCTTTGGCTGTCACTTCAGCTCTGGCGACATTAGCTGGGGACAGCAGCTGGATGAGATGGTGTGCAATTCAAGAACAAGAGAATTCAGAACTCTATGCTTATTAAAAATCCAATTCAGTCTTCCTTGCCTTGTGTAGTCTGCACCGTGCATTCACGGGCTTGCCAAATCTCACCTTTGAAATCAAATTTCCTTTCTGCCACATGCTGTTGCAATCTGTAGATTTAAGTCCATTGTTTCCAACTGAATTTTGTTTTTCAACTGCAGTGCAGTCAGGTAACTATGTTCTTGCTGATGCATCAGAAAAACCAGCTCAGTGGAGGCTCACTGATTTACCACACGTTGGGTACATCTATTCTCGTGAATAATTTATCATTTGCGAGCATGAAGGAAAAGCCAGGACACCATGGAACAGGGCAGTTCCCACCCCCCGCCCCCCCACCCCACCCCCGCCAGCAGCTACTATCACAAGAAAAAGGTAGCATTCACCTAATTACTATTTGTTCACCTATATCCTGGGCAGCATCATGAGACATAAATATCGACAGCCACTAACGTCCTTCTGAATGTTACCTCTTACCAAACAGCTTCCCCAATCGGAGGTTCACTCTGGCATCCATAAAGACACAGGTATCTTTATTCCTCTTTCTTCCCTGATGCAGAGGGCATGATATCTTTTTAATACCCCATTTCCTAACATATGAGGATACAGTATAAAAAACCTACCATCTGGCTCTTTCTTTTCTTGATGAAACCATTTACATTTTCTTAGTATAATTAGTATTGTACAGTAACTTGTCAATACTCTTCTGCCAGGGCACCAAATAACAGTTTAAGTATACCTGCAACTTCGATGATTTATTTGTTGCTGCATGCTTTCAGGTGCTGGCTAGGGATCATTACCAGGGAGATTATTACATGGTATTGGGTTAATTAAATATGATAAAGGCATTTGCCTGTGACATGATGGGTCTGTTTCAATCTAAATGATAGAAAATGGTCAGGCTCATTGAAGGCAACATGGTGACCCCACAGAAGATTAGACCTAGCCAAAATAGAATCCTGCTAATGATGTTTCTGAATTTGATGTTCTATCTTGATTTCACTAGCTGTCTTTTAATCAGAGAGATGTCATTACAATGATCGCTCTTGAACATTCATGCCCAGCCCTCATGAGAAAGCAGGAGACCTTCAGACTGCCTTGAAATATTGGCAAAATACACAATATTAAAGGTGTAAAAGGGACTCTGCTGACACTGAATTGCTTCTGATCTTCTTTGTTAGACTGAATACGGATCAGTCTCAATTGAGGAAGTCTGCTGGGTTAGGGAAGTAAGAAACAAGAAGAGAGAGACGTCCAGTGGCTGTTGGACCATTTTCCTCCTCCATCGGAGATATTGCTGGCCTATAAACAGATGTAAGCACTAGGCTGGAAGTCTGATGGACAAAACTTTGGGGACAAAGTTTTCTATTTTAATTTTAGAGCAACAAGAATAGAGACTGATACTATACCACATTTTTAAGACAAAAATTCACCTCATACCATGAACATTAATGGTTCGATGCTACCATGGTAGGATAGTAAAGTGGCAATAAAGTGGAAGAAGTCTCCATTGCCCAGTTCCCATTTCCTTGGCACAGTTGACAGATTCAACTGCTGCAAAGCCTATAGTGGCTGAAATGGTCAATTCAGTCAAATGCACATTAAGTCCAGGCCCCAAAATATCAATAAAACTAATTGCTAGAATGAATAACCAGGTGGGAGGTGTCACTTGCAATCAGTGGGTCTCTACTGCGGCCTTCACATGTGCAGGTTACCACAGGGAACAAAATAAGCAAACATCTTATGAAACTGTCCCAGTCAATAGTAAGAGACTCCCTTGCAATTTAGTTGAGAAAATAAGACATATGTTGCATGACTACGCAGCAAGGAGAAGCATTCCCACCAGCCCCGAGGAAAATCAATCCAGTTATTCCATACTTAGACAACTTACACGTGAGAGCAGTTACTCCTGGCAGCTTCCCTCGTCTCCCTCCTGAGCCGTCAACCACAGCCCAGTTCACACCCATTACTCAGATACAGCTGACCCCCTTGGCTCTTCTCCCTCTCTCCTCACTCCTTTTCTCTTTGGGGTCTTGCAGTTATCACCCTGGTCTCGCTTATTTTGGCTCTTATAAGTGAAGAGTACCCCTCCCTGGGACCCTCAGCGCCAGTCTCCATCCCTTATTCTCCCCCAGTCCACAACCAGGAACTGATCACCAGCAGCATCACTACCCATCAGCGGGCTAGCAATTCTGTCCAAAGGAGAGAGAGTTCAGGCAGAAACCCGTGGTAGTCCTCAGAGGAGTCAGGGAGGCGCTGGGACTGGAGCAGAGCCCTGCAGGGAGTGCAGGGAATGAACAGGCAGAGGCCAGGGCCTCGTAGAGAGGAAGACTTCGAGCAAAGGCATTGAGCTGGGAAGGCAAAGGGCCGGGGACTATGGGACACAAGTGCGATTGGCACAAGAAATTTAAGTCTGACACGGAGCAAAATAAAACGAGAAAGACTTTTGCTTGCGGCAATTCAAAAAATGTTGTTTGTACTCTTTCAGTGGGTGCACTGGTGCAGCATGGGTTAATCTTAAAAACACGGTCAGTGAAGGAAGCCTTGCATAAGAATACGTGCTGCATGATTCCATTTATACCAAGTTCTAGAAAAGAAAAAACGAATCCATGGTTCCCAATAACCAGAGCAGCGGTTGCTCTGGGGTTGTTGGAGGGTGGGTGTCAGAAGTGGTTAGGAAGAGGCTTGAGGGGACTTTCTGGGATAATGGGACTATTCAACATCTTGACAAGGGTTTAGGTTACAAAGATGCATGTGTATGTTAAACTCAGAGAACATACATTAAAATTTATACATTTCACCATGTGTAAATTTTACATCAAAAGAGAAAAAGGTATACACAAATATTGAACTCTAGTTAACAATACGCGTGCTAAAGTATTTACGAAGAAAGTATATCAATGTCTACAATTTATTTTGAAATGCATCAAATCAAAAACATAGGATGGATTGATGGATAGATAGAGGGATGCATAGAGGGAGAGAGAGTGGAAAAGCAAGGTGTAAAATGTTAAAGGTAGAATCTAGGTGGTGAGTGCATATGCGCCCACTGCAAAATTCAACTTTTCTGTAGTTCTGAAGAGTTTTATAATAAATTTTTTTTAATTGTATGTTGGGCACAAATGGGCCTTGAAGATAAGGTTAATATTCTATTTTACCCTCAAAGAACATCTCACATTTTGCACTGAGGAATGCTGAAAGAAAGCAATTCGTGGTGGGGGGGATTTAGCCAGACTTACTGGAATTTATTGAATAATGGATAATATATATTAGATGATAATAATAGATAGTAAAGACAGCAACAACCATGGCTACTACTATTATTGCCACATTATGACCACTCTTTCTGTGTCCAGCGTTAGGCTAAGTGCTTTTAAGAACCATCTCATTTAATCCTACAACAACCCTAAGAGAGAGGTAGAAATAACCCCATTTTCTGAAGAGGAAACTAAGCTTCTGCAGATTAACTGACTTAACCAAAGCTAATGAGGCAGAAGGTCATGGAGCTGAGGTTCGAACCTAAGCTTAGGCAAGTGTATACTGGGGACATGTATGGCAACTGGCAGGGCCAGGAGGTGAACTCAGGTCTATCCAATCCAGAATCTACAGAGCACCTTCAGTCTTTGTCACAGCACTTCACCTATCCTTGGCAGGGAAGTGCTTCCCTAGTCTCAGATCAGATCTCGTTTCTCTCCAGAGCTAAGGAGGGAGTTTCAATTCTTCAAATACAGTCTGAACCTGGTGTTAAATATATCAGCTTTGTATTTATGAGTTTTGTAAATTATTCTTGGGGCATCTTGACCTAAATTCTACATATTTTCCTTGACTCAGAAGAGAGGTTGCACTAGACATTCCCCACTTTAGCGGAAGCCTAAGAAGACTCCAGCCTTGTAACACAAGATTGATTTTAATGGTGGACTTTCAGACAGTGAAGTGAAGTGGTGAGGAAAAATACTTGGGGGTAGACAGCTCTTGGGGACACTTCACATCTTAAATTTGGCAGAAGAAACATTGGTATAGGATACAGAGTCACTGAGTATTCCCTAGGAAGCTTGGTCTTGCATCCTGATTTCACATAACTATAAGGAGGTGATTTTATGAGAAGTTATTTAAGCCCTGTGAGAATTGGTTCTTTTTTATAATGAGGATAATTCCATGTACTTCTCAAGTCATTACAAGGAGAAACCCATGTCTGGGAACTCACAGGGCCTGGCCCTGAGTAGAAGCCTCCGTGAAAGTTTATTTCCTTTCCACTCTCTTCTCTGGTCCATAAGAAGAAATGACACTCAGAGAGTCGGACCGTGAAATACTCCTCAGATTCATGTTTAACACTGGAATTAGCAATTATGCCTCCCTTAGAATGCCTTTCCACTGAGAAGCTCATAGTATAAAAAATTACATGCTTATGAAGCCAATTAATCTTTTTATGCCACATGATTTTCTTGTAATAAATACCATTCACAATATAGATTCCCCATTGATACTGCTTCCAGGCAGTGCCAGCTCTGGGAAGGAGCAATGGGATGATCGGCGGGGAGCTGTTAGTGGGTTTTCAGTAGGAAACAATGTAGTCTATGATTTTGACAGTTAAAATAGAAGGAGTAGGGTATCAATTTTATTTAAGACTTTTAGTGCTGGGCACTCAATGGAAACTTGTTGAATTGGGCTAAAGATGTGGGGGGCTTTTCATAAGATGCATAATGGCAGTATCTTTGCAAGGAAACCCTTATGGTTCTAGAGGGGTTTATAGTCTCAGTAATTGGGGTCTCAAGAGGTGTTTAGCAGAAAGAATTCTGAAATTCTGCAGCTCAAAACACCCAAATACTAGTCTCTTTAAAAAGTGAAAGGAAAAATGATATTCAATTTGCCCGAGGCATTCACAAACTATGTGGAGGTGAGGGGATTCCATGAAGAAATGAATGAATTAAGAATGAATGAAGTGGGCTTCCCTGGTGGTGCAGTGGTTGGGAGTCTGCCTGCCGGTGCATGGGACACGGGTTCGAGCCCTGGTCTGGGAGGATCCCATATGCCGCGGAGCAACTGGGCCTGTGAGCCACAACTACTGAGCCTGCGTGTCTGGAGCTTGTGCTCCTCAAAGGGAGAGGCCGCGACAGTGAGAGGCCCACGCACCGCGATGAAGAGTGGCCCCCGCTCACCGCAACTAGAAGAAAGTCCATGCACAGAAACGAAGACCCAACACAGCCAAATAAATAAATTAATTAATTTAAAAAAAAATGAATGAAGTGACTGCGAGTTTAGTTCAACCTCACAGGATAAAAGGATGCAAATCCACAACCAAAATGAACTCCAAAATGATTCATGTTCTTCATTCACTATCCAACACCTATTTATTGAGCAACTACTACGTGCTAGGCCCCATGCTATGGCCTTGGATACATCTGAGAAATAAATGGATGCAAATCACAGCTCATAGTTTTTAACCCCATAAAGAAGGCAAATTGGATCTCAAAATGCCCTCTCTGCTCTCACATCTGCTTGCCCAGAGCCCTCACATTCTACAGTCCCATTTCCAGATGTAGATTTGAGCTCTCCCCTTCCACGTTTCCTCCCAGTCTTGTCATGGAGTATGGGGAAGGGGAAAAACCTGGATGGACAGAACCAGAACCTCCTCCAGCAGGTCAGAGATAGAGGTGGGCTGGTTGCATTCTTTCATTCCAAACATTTGATTGCTTTTTGTTTTTTAATATGCGCAATACATGGAAACTTTACTATTACCCCGACCCCAGACCCAGATTATGGCATTTCATGCATTATCTCACCTAATCCTCACTTGAAACTGCAAAGTATGTATTATTTATATTATTGTTGTTGTTTGAATAGTTATCCCTCATTTAAAGATGAAGAAATAGGCTATGTGCAATTGCATTTTTTGCATTGTCATGGGGCATCTAGAAATTGAACTTTTCTGTCAACTACTTGGTTCCCAAGACCATAGTCTTGCCACTCTACCTTTCCTTTTAAAACTCAGGGGCACATTTATATATCCATAGAAAAATATATCTATTAAATTTATATATCCATTCCATTCACGTGTTCATTTTTTTCAATAAATATTTATCAAATGCCAAACATGTACAGACACTGCATTTTTAAAGTAAAGATTGTCTTTTGACTTAAATTGTTGGAAAGTCACTCAGCTCTCCATGTGTATATTTTCATACTTTCATTCATTTGGCAAATAGTTACTGAGTGCTCACTATTGCTCTCCTAGGGCTGGGGATGAAATGGGGTCCAAAACAGGCAAAGAGCCTGCACTCATGCAGCCTGAATTCTAGCAGAGGAGAGGAAAAATAAACAACTTTTAAATATTTAGTACCTCATGAGATGATAAATTCTGTAAAGATAAAGCATGGTCAGGGGCCAAAGAGTGACTAAAGACAGAAGGGATGACCTCTGTGAAAAAGTAACATTCAAGCAAAAACTAATTAAAAGTAGTGACAAGCCATGAGGATATAGGGTGGGGGGTGCATTCCAAGCAGCAAGACTAGCACGTGCAAAGGCCCTGAGGTGTGTTCTAGGACTAGTGAGGAGGCTGGTGCAGCTGGAATCCCATACTCATCTGCTTAAATGAAATCTACAAATGTCAAGGTGCTGCTGGTTATTTTTTACACAGTTGTACCAAGAATGTCCTGCTTTGATCTTGCAATTTTAGAGCAGTTCATGTACCTCCAAGAGAGCTCTGGAAATAATCATTTTTTCCTCAAAAAGTCATTAACCCACTTTAATCACTCCATGACAATGGCTGGATAATGAAGAGAATGTCCACCCAAGCCACTCAGGGCATCTCCAAGAGTGAGAACCTGCTCATTAGAAAGATATTTACAGACAGACCCAAAGAGACCAGAGCTCCCTTCTTTTTCCAACATAGCCAGTCTTCACTTTTAGTCCACAACTCTTTGTTCACGGCTTTCCAGGGAAACCCTCCCTCAAGTTCAGCCTGCCTACTGTTTGGCCAGGAGCTTCAGTCAGTAGACATGGAAGAAGTGACCCAGCCAGGAGCATGGCCATCACTGAGCAGCCTGAGACAAGGGGAGCTGCAGATAAAAGAAGCAAAGCTGAGAGTTTGGCTTCTAATTAGTGGGAAGTTAAAGTTGATTTGAATCATTAGAATTACGGACTTACGTGTTTACTAAATAACATCCTCTCACATATGTTTTCTATTAATACTCTGTGGTAGTTCCAGTTAGCTCAGTGCTTGAGAACTGTGCACATTAAGAGATAATATTTTAGAAAAGTCATGGGTAGAGTTTGTGCCAAAAAGTACCAGCTTGAATAATTTTCTTTTTATGAATAATAGGTAACAATTTAAAGGTAATCAATTCTAATGGCACAGAACTCTTAGAAATCTTGAGACTCAGAATATCTTTAGAGCAGGAAGAGAAGCTTAGTGATCATTGCATTCAATTCCCTCATTTTGTCTTGGAGGAAAGACAGAGTGGCATGGGTGAAGTCTGAGGTGCCGGTCACTAGGGGGATAGAAGGGAAACACCAGTCCATGACATGTTCTATTGCCAGCTGCCAGCCTTCCTGCCAATGATTTGTGGTTTCACTTTGCAACTCCCCTTGACATACCCTGTGAAAAATTCAGCACGCTTTTTGAGTGCTCAAATTGTCATTTCTCTTTGTCTTTTAGCTTTTGTGCCCTTAATGCGTATCTGTTCTGTGAGAACTCAGTGTAAACAGAAGCCATTTTTCTTGTTATCGAAAATTATTGTATTCTGATTTTTTCCTGCTAGGATTTATATATATATAAAATCAGATAAGTTAGGGGAAAAAAACTTATAAGCATCACTCCAAATTTCACAGCTTTGAACCGTTCTCATTTTTCCCCCTCAAATATATGTCACATTCTGCTCATGACAATGCAACTTGGAAAACACTACAAATGGAAGTTGTTGAGATATGGAGCAGTGATGAATAAAATATGCTTTGAAAGTTTGCATGGCATTTAATCGTGCCTAAATCCTACTAACTCCTAGTTTGCTGTTACGTTTGAGCTTACCCAGAGTATTTATTTATTTATTTATTATTTTTTTGCGGTACGCGGGCCTCTCACTGCTGTGGCCTCTCCCGTTGCGGAGCACAGGCTCCAGACGTGCAGGCTCAGCGGCCATGGCTCACGGGCCCAGCCGCTCCGCGGCATGTGGGATCCTCCCGGACCGGGGCACGAACCCGCGTCCCCTGCATCGGCAGGCGGACTCTCAACCACTGCGCCACCAGGGAAGCCCTTACCCAGCATATTTATAATGCAGTGCCATGGATAAAAATGACTGACCCCAAATAATTTATCAAGGAGCAGACACCTAGGTGGAAGAAATATGGAAACTGAGCTCAGACAGTGCTGGTTCTGAACACCAGACTTTGGCTAGGCCCCAAGAACTCTCTGTGCCTCAATGTCCTTACCTGAGAAATGAAAATAAGAGTGTTTATCTCATAGGGTTGCTATGAGAGTCACATGGAAATAATGTATGTTCCCCTTTAGTATGGTTCTTAGCGTGCAGTAGAAATAATAAATACCGTGAAAACTGGCATATTTTTGTAAATAGGATTCCAAGCAGGAATCATCAAATAAGGGTTTAATGACACTGTAATATTAATAAAAAATAAATTTTTTCACTTAGTCCATATTGTTACAAAATCATAAAAGAAACAATGGTGAATCTTCTGCTGGGAGTAACTGACAGTACACCAAATGATCATGATGTGGCCATCTCCTAAACTCAATGTCCCTTCCCACCTCCCAGCTGAAGATAAGAATGCAACCCTCCCCCGCTGGACAGCTGGCTGGGCCAAGGACCAGAGGTAACTGCCAACCCCATCATATCTAAATTTGTGTCATTACCAAGGCTGTGCTGCCCTCCTTCCTTTCACCTGCTTAGTAAGTACCAACCATGAGGTGTGTACTTATATCTAACTAACACAGATGCTCCTATGCTTGGAGCAGCCTTGAAATAGGTTCCGTGAACAAGATTTGTGTTCCAGAAAACACCGATGCTTGGGAGAATTCTGCAATAAAATCACAGTGTTTTTGGAAAAGATGGGGTTAGGGCAGACCACTACTCCAGGTCTTTGCAAATTTGTAACCACATGATCAACGCAAATAATACTAATTGTAATTTTTTTTAAGCTGGCACATTTGAAAAGACATGATAAATTCTTAATAATTAAAAGAAAAGTACAATGAATAAAGCACTTTACCTTTTAAAAAGTGAATGCAGCTTGATGCAAGTGTTGTGAGGAAAGGCAGAGGCTGATGAATTATAAAAACAGAGGCACAATGCAGCAAGATGAAGGAAATTACTCCACAGGCACTTCTAAGAGCAGTGACACGGATGCAACTAGAGATTATCATACTAAGTAAAGTAAGTCAGAAAGAAAAAGACAAATACCATATGATATCACTTATATGTGGAATCTAAAATATGGCATAAATGAACCTATCTACAAAACAGACACAGTCTCACAAACATAGAGAACAGATTTGTGGTTACCAAAGGGGAGGGGTGTGGGGGAGGGATGGACTGGGGGTTTGGGTTAGTAGATGCAAACTATTACATATATTTAGAGAATGGATAAACAACAAGGTTCTACTGTATAGCACAGGGAACTATATTCGATATCCTGGGATAAACCTAATGAAAGAACGTAAAGAATGTATATATGTGTATACATTGTAAATCAACTATACTTTAATAAAAAAATTAAAAAAAAACATTTACCAGGAGAGCATTCATCAAATCCCCAGTTCTGTTCAGGTCTTCACCCATTTGATACAAGAAAAATGTCTCTTGAGGTCTCTAGTGGGTTTCCACACCCACTAGACCATTGCTCTGATTACGGGTCCAGTCTTTCTTGCCTGTCAGGCTGGAGGGTCATCAACAAAGATGTGGATTATCTCCAAACATCCCCAAGGCTAAAGCCATTGCCTTTGAATTCACACACCTGCCAGAGAGATTTCCAGTCCCAAGATGTCTTGAAAGGGACATTTTAAGAAGCTACAGCATTACTAAAGCTTGCATATCCAAGCTGTCATAGGCAAATTGCTTCTACTTGATCAATTACTTAGAAATTGAGCTTTAAACCAAAAGCTATGTTGTTCTGGAAGCCGTCTGGACAGTGTAACTATCTCTTGCAATTAAATGTCGACATAATTCTTTCAGAGCTACAGTCTTGCTTTTGCTCCAAAGCTTCCTTCCAGGCATGTGAGAGCTACCCAATCCCGAGGCAAACATTCTTTGAAAACCTTTGAGTGAATGGCAAAGGTCTTTGGGTTTGGGGGTTTGGTGAGAATTACAAATATCAAGAAAACTGTTCAGATACAAATGAAAGTAGTTATGGTTATTTATTCAAGTGCCTGCAAAGGCCTGCTGTGAGCCAACCCTAAGCAATGAGCCAGGGGAACTGAGAGGGGTAAAAAGTGGTATCTGCCTTAGGGGAGTCTGAGCAAGTGGGGCAATAGACAGGAAAGTAGAAATACCACAATACAACGTGAAAATGCTTTCACCACGGGTATGAACTGTGAGTTTGTGTGGGAAATGAAGACAGAATGGGTCCCAGAGAGTTGGCAAGGCTATGTGGAGGGGGGGAGTGTTGATACTTAGTGATTCCTGATGGGTGCATAGAAGTTTGCCAGGGAAAGAAGAAGGAAAATGAAAGGTCAGTCCTTCAGCGGAGAATGTGCCAGGAACTGCTACAGGTGGGGACAGAGCAGTGGACAAGACTAAAATCTCTGCCCTCATAAAGCTTATGAGAGTCAAATGAGGTCAAGTAATAATGGCAAGGTGATGGTCACACATTGGTAAGAGTTGTTCTGGCTGTCACTCTGAGCATCAGACAAGTTTATGTTCTAACAGGCACTCACAAGAGCATGATGTTCTGGTGCTGCTGCCCTCAGGTACTGCTCACATTTATTGATAGAATGGTCCTCTTGAGCCTCTGTTTCCCTGTCTGTAAAAGGGGGAGAGGAGTGCTAATACTCTACTATTCACTGACCTATTACTCCCTGCTTGACACTGTACTAAGCACATAACAAGCACTGTCTCATTTCACCTTCCCCACAGTCCTGTGATCTCCATTCACAGAAGGGGAAACTGAGGCTGGTAGAGGCTAAGCAACTGGAGCAAGGAACGGCTAATCTACCTGCACTGCCCAATCATCTCTGTTGCCAGGCAGGTTAAGGGAGACAGAACATGGGGAGGACTTGACACTGTGCTTGGTTTGTGGTAAGTGATCAGCAACGTTGGCCATTATTTTTATTACTAGAGATTACCATGAATCATTACTTCTCCTCCTAACAGGAGGATATCAGTTTTCACTTGTCCTTTTGGGAACATGGGGCCTTCTCACCGTTCCCCCATTTTTTTGGCTATGTCTAATTGACAGGCAGTACTTCTACATCTAACCAGTAAGTTCTTGGCCAAGCTACCCTATCAACAAATGAAAGTATGCAACTTTCACAAGCTACCTCATCAGAAACCTTTCCTCGACGGAGCTTAAACACTGAACATTTTAAACAAAGTTCACGGACCCAGTTAAATTTGAAAATACCACTTGCTTTACTGCCTCCAGCCTGTACTCGGGCAGCTTCCTCTACATAGAAGGCTCTGAGACTTGGTTTCTGCCTAAAGCAGAAGCAACCCAACTTGTAAAGTCTTCTGACCCGTCTCTGAGGCCCGTTATATTTTTAATGACTTTCTCCATATTTTATTGATTGTACTCTTGTCCCTACCATAACTCCTACCACAGTTTTGGCATGCAACATATTTAACAAGGCATTTAATCAGAACAAATGCCTAGCACCCAATGAGGTGACAGAATGGCCATACCACCTAAAGGTCAGCCATGCCACAGTGGATTCTCAGTGAGTTTTGGTTTGCGTTTGGTTTGCTTTTTTTCCCACATCTTGGAGATTGCAGATTTTATTCATCTCAATTATCAGTAAATGTCAGCTCAGTGAATACATGAATGAATGAATGAATGAATGAATGAACAAACAGAGAATGGACTGAGTAAATGAATGGATGCTGCACCAGAATGAAAAAATGAAAATAAGGAAATTGAAGAAAGAAAGCTAGGATCTAAGTTTTAAAAGATTTCAGAATATTGGAGACCCTATCAGAAATTACCAACCTTAGAAAACGGGGTTACAAGAAAAACTATTACTTGAACACGATTACTTCCTTAGAGGCTTCAATTTAATCCTTCTGTGCACTCCCTCCTCTAATCTTCCCAAACACAACTTGCTTAAGCACTTTCCTTTGTTATTCCCTGGTTTTTCTCTCTGTGCAATCACCTTCATCTGACCAGAAGGTCAGAAGAGAAGGCGTGTAAATGCTCTGCCCCCATGAGCCTCCATTTGGGGCTCAATGCACAGGCCACATCCTTGTAGGACTTGTGGGTAAGCCTCAAGCATCAGAGAAAGGGGGAAAGTTGGAGGAGGGCTGCAAGCCATGGCTAATTGTCTATTTAGTCTCTACAGGACCAACTGTATTTGGAACAACGAGAACACTATATACGTTTTATTAGGTCTCTCCATGCCAATGTATGTGTATGCCTGTGTATGTATGTGAGCGTATGTGTATACACACACACACATGCACACATACTTCTAACAATTTGTTTTTCATTGTTATAGTAATGAGGACTTTGAAACTACTGCATTGGTTTGAGTTTCCCCTTAAAATACGTGAGTGCTCTCACAAAATGTCATTTCAATTACAGAAACCCAATAATGAACCAAAAATACCCTCCCATGCACTCTTGGCTCCTGAAGTACCCACTGACTGTGACAAGCACTAGTTGAGGTTTAGGGGAGTTTTCTGTATTATTAATAAAAGGATGCAAATGAAATGAGTTGGCTTTTAGAGATCGTTATTGAGAGTTTAGATAGCAAAGGTCTGTCAGAAGCTGTTTTGCATTTTGCCAAATCATCATCACAACAAAGGTAGAGCTGCTTAGAAACTTAAATGAATTAATAAACAAACCAAATGATAACAAATATTGATCCAACAGCCCGGAGTAGAGAATGGCCTACTATCTCACTTTGCGCAAAAGCCTTGTCTCTGCCTGATAATTCTTAGCATTAGAGAAAGCAAAATATACGTCTCATGGCAATTCTCAGGAACCCCAAACAATTCCCACAAGAAACTTACCTCTTTTCCAGAAAATGAGAAGCTGGTTGGAAAGTTTGATTCAACAACTGGCTTACTTAATATGCAACAAATTGACTCTCCTAAAGTTCAGGCCCAGAAATGGATTCAGAACAGTAATCTTCCCTGGTGGTATGCATTCAATCACTCATTCAGCAATCATTTGTTCATTATTCAGCAATGATTATCAATGAGCGTCCATTTGTATTTAGGAATCAGAGGCAAGGAGAAGCATAGGATGTTAAAATTTATATTTTAGGACCCTGGGGCAGAAATAGACATAAAAGCGTTTTGTAGAATGCTAAATGAGAATCAAATATGAGGCATCAGAGTTACCACAGACTACGTTCAATGTTGGGGAGCTTCCCACCCTTAACCCTATGCAATGAAGTACAGAGGGCAAAACACGGTCTTATAATCTTGAGCTGACATCCCAGTAGCTTTGAAGCCAACAGAAGCTTAAGCACTAACTGAAGAATCATGGAACGCTTAGACCTATAAGGGATATAAGACCAAAGGGATCATCTAATTTAGTGATTCACAAAATTTCCTGGATAATTGTTTCATAAAAGAAATAGTTCATGGAACTTTAACCCATGAAAAGAATGAAAGAGGAGTATTCCTGGCTGAAGGGAGGTTGGGGTGCACAGGACTCCACCGGAGCCTCTCTTTTCTTGATGCTTGGATAGCTTCTGAGGTAGACCCACAAAATCAAGGTCTCCATGGAATAAAGACCATTAATCAAAGTCTAGGCCATTTATCTGATGGCAAAAGTGAGATCAGGAAGAACCAGAGACTTGCCCAAGGTAACAAAGTCAACTTAGGGATACAACTTAGCACTAGACTCAAAGTCTGTGCCTCACATTACAGCACATCGCCACTTGGTTAGGAGGTATGTTTTTGGAGAGAGAGACACAATTGTTTTGGATGCCTTGAATTCAAGGTGATGGTGGGACATCCATGTGACAGTGTCTAGGAAGTGGTTCAATACACAGGCCTGAAGCTCACCAGAGGAATAGTACAAATTTCTTAGACTTAAGTGTTGTCATCAAAGAGAGGATAAATGATGTCCAAAGACAAGAGTAGAAAGCCTCCAGTTAGGGGGTAGGAAGAAGAACCAGATAAGAGATATTCGGAGAAGTCAGAGAAAAACAAGGACAAGAACATATCTGAATTCTTTTTGACACGGAGTTATATATTGACTCTGAATTATGCCAAAATAAAATATCTGTGGAGAGACACAACTGGAGATACCAACCATTTGCTCCTTCGGCCAGTCATTTCCTTCAACACCCCTTCACCTTCACCCCAACACCTTCAATAGCCCCTTCTGCATTTTGTCGTCTTCTCACAAAGGCTGCTCCCCCAGCCCCATAAGGAAACAATGATATGTGGGAGCCAAAATGTACTGTTACCAAGAGAGTTGACTGTTAAATTGTCAGGAATTTTGTGAATCCAGATGTTAACCATAGATGTTATTAAAAATTAAATTATATGTGCTTATGGTTAAACAAATTATCTTAAAAGCAAAGGCAACAAATACTCAAAATGCATCACTTTTTAATTATTGTACTTTATTTTACTATTATCTAAGCTCTTGCGGTTACTTACGTCTATTTCATGTATATGATAGAAATACTATAAAATGGGATGCAACTATGCATCTCTTCTCAACTTCCCATTCAGTGATGCCATGTTGGTGCCTTGAAATCAGTCATGGTGGAGGTATTTACAATAGAAATAGGCAAATGTTACAAAGCAAGCCTGGGACACCTCTGGGGTCCCCAAGACCCAGTATTCTGCCTCCTCGTTCTGGCCCTTTGGAAGGTCTGGCTGAACTTCCTGACCATGTGTCCTCCCAATAATTCCCCGTTTTTCTTAAATTTGTTTGAGTAGACGTTTGCTACTTTCAAACAAATAATCAATGACCGAGAATTGGACATTTCAAAAGGAAAAGTCACATCACATGTTCTAGAGTTGGGGCTTGCATCAGTCCAGACTTGCGTCAATCAATCAAGAAATGTGCAAAGACCTATGCAAAACAAGATTCTGGGCTAAGTCACTTAGGAAGTGAAGGATTACAGAGGAGATTGTTCTAGACACATGGGGTGTGGTGGGGGAAGGAGTGGGACGAGAGAGGAAAAGGAGCCTGTGGAGGCAACACACCAAAGCAGGAAGAGAGAAAGATTTCCTTGCTACACACTGCTCTCTATCCTTCCCTGCCAGGGCCTTTGAGCAAAAGTTGACAGTCCAGACAAATCCACTACTAGCGCCGTTACATTTCCATTTATTATGCTATTCATTGTTGTCGCACCTCGGGCCATCTCATTTACATAACAAGAAGAGATCTGGTGGAGAGGAGGGGCAAGCAGCAATTGCCATGGCCTGCCTTGTTAGTTTATACTGTAAGTAACACGCTTGTTTCCCATGCAGGTGTTCTGGGGAAGTTCTATTAATTTCAGTCATCATCTTGTTTTAGCCAAATTTGGCCACGGAATTTTTAGAGGAATATCAGATGGTTAGACGTGGTCATCATTTGACAGTGCTTTAGCCAATATGTTTCTGGGAGACAGATACAACCAATAAGCTATGCCAGTTGAGAGCAGTGCTGGCCTACAGGGGCCAGCCTTCTGTGCATTTAGACAGAAGAATGATTTTCCATATTCATACGTGAGTGGACCCACATTTCTCACCCACCCACCCACCCTCGTGGTGATAAACAAAAGGCTATGAGTAGGGACACTCATATAATTTTTGTAGGCCTTAGGTGCAAAATGAAAATGTGGGGTCTCTTGCTCAAAAAACAGGCAAACATTTTCCCTTTTTTCCGCTGTCTTTCTCTGAACCTGTCACAGTGTTTTTCATTTGCTATTTAATGTCACACTCCCTCAGGCAAGGATATTCATGGGGTGAGTATAAACCCTCCCAAGGTGCCTGTAGCTCTGCCCTTCCATTCTGCAAGTGGAACACATACACCTGAGTCATCCCTCCTGCCCTGGAGCTTGCCGGTGGGAGTGCGGTGCTGCAGCAGGACCTGGGCAGGGTCAGGGAGCAGGTAACCAAGAACGCATCTCAGGGAGATGAATGAGGAGGCCGAGGGAAGTGGGGCTGCCAGAGAAAGGAGGCTCCAAGCCCCAGACCATGCTCCGCTATCCCCCTGGACTTCATTTACAAAACACAAAGTCAAAGAAAGAAATCTATTAAGAATTTCAAGATGGTGACCACAGAGCATTAACCTCCAAACATGGGGCCCCCTTCTGAGCAGGGGGCACTATGCAACTGCACATGTCACATGCCCACAAGGCCATTCCTCACCGTAAACTTCTCTTTTTCTTGTCTGTCATGGTGACACCAGTTGGTACACACCTGGCTTTGTATGTAACAGCACATGCTGAAGATAACATATGATTAAGCAGTGAACGGGAAAGATGCTCAGGAAAAGGAAGAAGGGGAGAAGCTAGTGGAGTTGGCTGGGAAAACCAGTACCATAATTTTGCAAATTGCTGATGACTGACTCTCATTCTATCACCGTTATAGCTTGAAGCTTATGTGTTTAAATGAAGAATATTTGAAGACACTTGTTTTAAGTGACCAATCCTAACATTAAAAGTGCTCAGTAAGTATTTGCCAAAAAAATGTACTCAACCATAACAGAAAAGTGGAAATCGAATCTGCCTGTGCTTTTGGGAAAAGGAATCAGCTAACACCAATTTCTTGCAATTCTCAATGTTAACAAGCTCCAAGCGGACTTAGAGAATTTCTCCTTGCTGTTTTGTCCAACCCCAATCAGCTGGAAGCATCCTTTCAGACATTTTTCCCTTTTCATCAAGAAAACAGAAGCCCTATCATTTAAGGCCTTTCTTCTCCATCTTAAGACTTTCTTAAGAGAACTGTGAACAGAATCGAGCTCAGCTTTCAGGAAATTCCTTGAGTCTTCATGCGTCCTGTGCCAGGTCAGTCACTAATCTAGCAACATTCAGACCTGAAGGGGGTGAGCAAGCAGGGGAGGGGCTCTTATAGGGCCCACAAGAGAAATAACCCACAAGCTCCCCAAAAAGGAGAGCACAAGTAGTAAACCACATGATAAAGATGGAGGCTGGTTGAGACACACACTCAGGTCCAGCTCTCTTAAAGACCAGACATCCTTCCTAAATGTTCAGGAAACTTCCGCTCATTTAGATCAGCACTTGGCTTGTTTCCTTATCCACCAATAAAGATATTCTTATTTGTGGCCACAGACACTCCCTTGCTCCACAACCATCTGCTTCCTGATTTCCACTTTCTTCTGCCCCCTAGAGTATCACTGTCTTTGCAGGCAACCTCCATTCACTCAGCTCGAGCTCTGTCCTCCAGGATTTAGGATGAGTCTCCTTTTGGGGCAGCACCTCCATTTACTGTTTGTTGTGAAAGGTTCTTGGGGATCCTTAATCTGATCTTTGAGCAACCCAGGTACTCTCCCCAGAATGCCTCAACAGAAACCTGCTGGCCTTGAGCTCTGCTCTGCATTTCTAGGGACAGGGAGCCCTTATGTTAGCAAATGTTAATTCTCTCAATCAGCCATTGGGAAATATATCACTGAGCACCTTGGATGCATCTGGTGTATGTTAGGTGATGGTGAAAATGAAAGGGAGGAAGGAAAGGAGAAAAGAAGGGAGGGAGAGACAAAAGAAGGAAAGGAAGAAACAGTGGGAGGGAGGAATGGAAGAAAAAAACGCTCTTTTCAAGGCATGGTCTAGTGGACTCTGCAAATCGTTAAAATATATTAAGTTTTAGGGGCTTAAGAAGGGTATGTATACAATGCAATGAGATCTCAGGTGTAGAGACACCTGCTTACAACAACTGCATAATCCCAGGCTCTAGTCCCAGCTCTTCCACTTTGTACATGAATTTAAGCAAGTTAAAAACTGATGTCAAGTTTCTTAATCTATGGCACAGTCTTAATAACAGATTCTACCTCAGAGCATTGTTTTGAGGAATAGATGTTATCATACACAAAGTTCTCAAGAGGTAGCTATTCATCCTCACCACCATGGTGCTGCCAATGCACTGATAAAGTATTTACGTTTTTTCAGTGTAATTTTATAAATATTTCTTGAATAATGTGTATCCTCACATCCACTTTGGTTCCCCTTCAACCTGTACTCCACCGGCCACAAGAATGTTACAAACAGGCCCATCCTTACTTAATCTCTCATTTGGCTTCCCATTTTCCTTTAACTGGATGAAAAACCCCTTATTTGGCCTCCAACAACCTGTGTGGTCTGCTCTCCACCTACCCCTCCAACTCAGGGAGCTACACCAAGCTCCCCGCTGGGAACTCCAACCCAGCCCACTCTGGCTTCCTTTTTTTTTTAACCCCATCATTTCACAGCAAATCAGCCCGTGTCTCTCCCTTTGCCGAGAACATTTCCCTAACCCTTAAAGTCCTCCTGACCCTTCAGATACCAGCTCAGGCCTGACCTCCTCCTCCGTGTCCCCTGACTGGTCAGCTGCCCCTCCCACAGGCTATCACAGCCCCACATTCTCCTTCACCCTCATCATGGTGACAATTTTACATTCACATGTGATTGTGGCGTTCATTAATAATCCATTTCACCAACAAAAACTATAGACTCTAAGCCCTATGAGGACATAGACTTTTTTTTTAATTTATTTTTATTTCTTATTTTTTTATACATCTTTATTGGAGTATAATTTCTTCACAATGCTGTGTTAGTTTCTGTTATACAACAAAGTAAATCAGCCATATGCATACATATGTCCCTATATCCCCTCCCTCTTGAGCCTCCCTCCCACTTTCCCTATCCCACCCCTCTAGGTCGTCACAAAGCACCGAGCTGATCTCCCTGTGCTATGCTGCTGCTTCCCACTAGCTATCTCTTTTACATATGGTAGTGTATATATGTCCATGCTACTCTCACTTTGCCCCAGCTTTCCCCTCCCACCCCATGTCCTCAAGTCCATTCTCTGTGTCTACGTCTTTATTTCTGCCATGCCACTAGATTCATCAGTACCTTTTTTTTTTTTTTTTTTAGATTCCATACATATGCGTTAGCATATGGTATTTGTTTTTCTTTTTCTGACTTACTTCACTCTGTATGACAGACTCTGGGTCCACCCACCTCACTACAAATAACTCAATTTCATTTCTTTTTATGGGTGAGTAATATTCCATTGTATATATGTGCCACGTCTTCTTTATCCATTCATCTGTCCATGGACATTTAGGTTGCTTCCATGTCCTGGCTATTGTAAATAGTGCTGCAATAAACATTGTGGTATATGCTCTCTTTAAATTATGGTTTTCTCAGGGTATATGCCCAGCAGTGAGATTGCTGGGTCATATGGTAGTTCTATTTTTAGTTTTGTAAGGAACCTCCATACTGTTCTCCATGGTTGTTGTATCAATTTACATTCCCACCAACAGTGCAGGAGGGTTCCCTTTTCACCACACCCTTTCCAGCATTTATTGTTTCTAGATTTTTTGATAGTGGCCATTCTTACTGGTGTGAAATGATACCTCATTGAAGCTTTGATTTGTATTTCTCTAATAACTAGTGATGTTGAGCATCTTTTCATGTGCTTCTTGGCCATCTGTATGTCTTCTTTGGTGAAAGGTCTGTTTAGGTCTTCTGCCCGTTTTTTAATTGGGTTGTTTGTTTTTTTGATATTGAGCTCCATGAGCTGTTTGTGTATTTTGGAGATTAATCCTTTGTCAGTTGTTTCATTTGCAAATATTTCCTCCCATTCTGAGGGTTGTCTTTTCGTCTTGTTTATGGTTTCCTTTGCTGTGCAAAAGCTTTTAAGTTTAATTAGGTCCCATTTGTTTATTTTTGTTTTTGTTTTCATTACTCTAAGAGGTGGGTCAAAAAAGATCTTGCTGAGATTTATGTCAGAGAGTGTTCAGCCTATGTTTTCCTCTAAGAGTTTTATAGTATCTGGCCTTACATTTAGGTCTTAATCGATTTGGGGTTTATTTTTATATATGGAGTTAGGTAGTGTTCTAATTTCATTCTTTTACATGTAGCTGTCCAGTTTTCCCAGCACCACTTATTGAAGAGGCTGTCTTTTCTCCATTGTATGTTCTTGCCTCCTTTGTTGTAAATTAGATGATCATATGTGCATGGGTTTATCTCTGGGCTTTCTATCCTGTTCCATTCATCTATATTTCTGTTATTGTGCCAGTACCATAGTGGCTTGATTACTGTAGCTTTGTAGTATAGTCTGAAGTCAGGGAGCCTGATTCCTCCAGCTCCGTTTTTCTTTCATAAGATTGCTTTGGCTATTCAGGCGCTTATGTGTTTCCATACGAATTGTAAAAATTTTTTGTTCTAATTCTGTGAAGAATGCCATTGGTAGTTTGATAGGGATTGCATTGAATCTGTAGATTGCTTTGGGTAGTATAATCATTTCCACAATATTTCTTCTTCCGATCCAAGAACATGGTATATTTCTCCATCTGTTTATGTTATCTTTGATTTCTTTCATCAGTGTTTTATAGTTTTCTGAATACAAGTCTTTCGCCTCCTTAGGTAGAGGACATAGACTTTTGTCTTCCTTGTTCAGCCCTGGGTCCTTAATGCCTATCATAGCACCTGACACATAGTAGATACTCCGTAAATATTTATTATGTCATTTTCACTTGACACAGAGAGATAAGGGGGCAGAGAGTATCATAACCATTTCATACATGAGGAAATGGAGTCTCTGCAAAGTTAAGCAACTTGAGCAAGGTTTGAAAGTGGCAGAATTAGAGCGGGTGCCTGAATTCCATAAGGCTGACATCAGTGTGTCTGCCTTAGCATTGCTTCCACCCTTGTTTGGCCACGTCCATGACTGTTCCTGGTCCTGCTCCCCAGAATGACCGAGAACACGTGAACACCTTCTTCCACATTGTAAATCTGGATACACTTGAAGTGAGTCTTCTTCCTCCACCCCTACCAACATCAACTCTCATTTTTTTCTCATTAAGTTTACCTCTGTCTTTAAACAATTCCTTACACATGGGGCTCCATAAGTCAAGCCTCTCTGAAGGTAAAGTGAACTCGAACTTCTTTAAGCAAATAGAGAATGTATTGGTGCATGTAACTGGGAAGTCTTAGGTGTGACCTTTTTGTTCTATCTGGATCCAAGAATTTGAATGACGCCATAAGGTCCTTCTCTCTCCTCCCTTTTTACTCCTCTCTCTCTTTTTCATTCTCTCTCCATTTCTTGTCTCTGTTGGGCTTTTTATCCAACTCACTGCATCCATGTGGAGGAAAGTTGGATCCCACAGTTTCAGGCTCACTTAGTCTTTGGAACTAATTATTTCAGAGGAGCAAAAATGGCCAACACTCTGCAACATTCAAATTACTTCCCCCAAAAGACTCTCAGTTGCCCTATGTGGGTCATAAGTGTGTCTCTAGACCAATCACCTAGCCCAGACAATTAGAGATCTGATTGGCCGGGTTGGTATAGGTATCTGTTGGAGTGATAGAGGCACATATTTGAAAGTTCAAGTAGAATTTCTTAAAATAGTCAGTGGTGGAAAGGAGAAGGTTCTGGGCAAACAAAAATGTAGCTGAAGTCTAGTATACAGGTGTCCCACTATCTTGGCTCTGTACAGAGAATCATCTCTTACACTTAGACTTCTAGATATGCCCTAATTCTCTAGGTGGATTCTGACAACCACAGTGGAACCAACATGCCTCACTTTCATACGATGTGTCATTATTGAGTTTAGAGTAGTGCCTGCCTCTCTCTCTCTCTCTCTCTCTCTCTCTCTCTCCATCCTCACCTTTCTTTTTACAGATGCATCACATTGCTGACTCATATTGAGGTCATGGTCCAAAAAAAAAAAAACCACACAGGTATCTGTCACATGGAATCAAAGTTCAACTCAGAGAAGAATTTCCTCTCTGCTGATGACACTGCCAAGAGATTACTCAAAGCCCATTTTGACTGTCAAATTGCACACACAATTAAGGACACAGGTGATCATCTTGTTCTGGAACTCAGAACAAAAGCCGATACCAAGAAAAGCACACTCTGCTTGGTAAATTAACTTCCATATGCAATTGCAGTTGAAGCCCTCTTCTGGATGGGAACATGAATTCAGTTGCAGTAATGAGGCTAATTTCCTGTGGGGTTTGTGGATCCAGTCTTTTCTTAGTAGTTGTACGTCACACCAGGGAGAAGCATCAATGGCTTTAGCAGAGCCCCAGCTATGATGCTGAAAGCCAGTGAGTCATATATTATAGACCAGCTGCTCTGTCAGATGGGGGACACCGAAGTACAGAGGACAGTGTAAAAAATTCTGGACCCACTGAGGACATATAAATGGATTTTTTTTTTTTTTGCATTTGCATTTGCAAAATACAGGGTAAGTCAAGTGCAACCTATTTCTTCACTTAAGCTCAAACTTTTCAAGGTATTATCAACTCTCTAAAGCCACGTGTTGTTTTTTAAAAAATGGAGGTCACCTGAGTATAAATAAATGGGCTTTCTATTGTAAATCATAGCCTTTTGTCACTTGCGGGGAAAAACTACGTGAAAAAGACAGTTACAATTTTGCCTTTGGAATAATATTATGCTCTTTCTAAATCCTGAAAGTTAACATAATTTACAACATTAACATCATTCAGACAGTTTTTAAACATCTTTCGGGACACTTATTTGTAAATGGTTTCAAAGCCTCTAACCTTTCTAGTTAAACAACTAACTCAGGTCTAGTTAGCATCAAAACAGTGGTTCTCAAACTCTGAGCATCAGGATTACCTGAAGGACTTAAATAGTAGCACCACACCACAGAGTTTCTGATTCAGTGGGTCCAAGGTAGAGGTCAAGAACTTGCATTTCTAACATGTTCCCAGGTGATGCTGATGCTGCTGGTCTGGGAAGCATACTTTGAGGACCACTGTACTAAAAAAGAAATATGTCTCCCAATATATGAAATAACCCAACCCTTTCCTTTATACCTAAAGTGTACATAAGAAAAAAAAAAAAAGCTACCTGAATAAGCACTTCTCAAACTTTAAAATGTATACAAATCACCAGAGGATCTTATTAAATACAGATTCTGATTCATCAGGTTTCAGGGAGGGCCTGCTATTCTGCATTTCTAATAGCTCCCAGGAGATGCTCACTAGTACAAGCAAACAGAGAGTAAAGGTAGCAGATCAACCACATATAGAGCTAGTAGGAAGCTTAAAAGACAAAAGCAGTAAAATCATCTATATCCACAGAAAGTAGTTCAATGATACATAAAACAAAACATGTAAAATATGACATCAGAAACATAAAATGTAGTGAGGTGGAGAGGAAAGATGTAGATTGGCTAAAAATGTAATATACATTGGCATGTAATATACACTATAACGAATATGGTCAATAATATTGTAATAACTTTATATAGGGATAGACGGTTACTAGAGCTGTGGTGATCATTTCATAATGTATACAAATGTCAAATCACTATATAGTATACCTGAAAACTAACATAATATTGTACATCAACTATATTTCAATTAAAAAAATGAACAAGCTAAATACTCAGTAATGTGAAAATGGACACAACAATTATGGTTTATTAATTCAATGATATATTACAACACCATGAAAAGTCACATCTATGAAGAGGCGTGACAACATGGGAAAATACTTATGTCTAAGGAAGAAAAAGAAAATTTAAAATTATATGCATCTTATGATGATAGCCATGTAAAATATTCTAAGAAAAAGAACAAGAGAAATGTACAAAAATATAATTATATCAAAATTGCACGATTATGGATGGTCTTAGCTTCTATTCTCCTTTTCAGACTTTCAGTAATGTCTTTATTACTGACTTTATGGTACTTTATTAACAGAGAGAAATCACATTCAAAATATCAAAATCAGTTCAGAGCTACACATCTTATCTTTATTTAATAATGTGTTAAGGCAGGAAATACTAAAGAAGCTTGAATTTCTACCCAAATCCCTGTGAACCAAAGCTGCTGTCTTTGGAAGGGCATCAATCTCACCCATGTGACTTCCTGAGCAAACCACATCCTTTTGTTTTACAGAGCTTTTAAAGTATGATGGTTTAAAGTGTAGACTCTAAAGTTAAAGAATCCAAGTCTGAATTTGGTCTCTAACCGTTTGTAGCTTTGCCACTAGTAGACTGCATTTCTGCCACAAATAGAGCGTTTCAAAATTCACCACTTTCTGCACAAGATAAGAGTGACTCTATGGATGCTGCCTCTGAGCTCTATGGCTATTTTTGTGTCTTGGGAGAGGCAGCCCTGCATGGTGGACACAAGCTCTGGGATTAGAGTGATTCAACTGGGCATCACTGCCATCCTGCCATTTATTAGGCTCTGCAACTCATGCAAGAAATCAAAGCTTTCTGTCCCAGTTTCCTCACCTACACCTCAAAGATGTAACTGCACCTACTCCATGAAATAGGTGGTGAGGCTTATATGAGATAACGCGTATAGAACAGTCACCACAGGGCCTAGCACATGGTAAGCAGTCAAAAAATCACAGACACTAGTTTTTAATCCAGGAATTATGAGAAAGGAGATCTGTCTCAACCGTGTGTGAGTGTGTGTGTGTGTGTGTGTGTGTGTGTGTGTTATAACCCTGTTATAGTTCCTCCTTGGAGCTTGAAGCATATGGGACTAGGCAGCTGAGGGAAGAAAAGACCTGATATGCTGAAGCCAGCCCAGAGATTTTATGTCTGAAAAGAGAGAGGGGTGATGCATTGATAGAGCAAATGGACCAACTGGGTTTACACAATCCCCTCCTGAGTTTCAAAACGTAACTAGGAACTAGAGGAAGCTATCCCCTGCTCAAGCTACTGCTACCCATAGATGAGGCACATTTGGGTTCATTCCCTCTGGAGTGCAGGAAGTTGAAACTGTGAAAAATTACCACACGGGGGACAACATTAGAGCCCCAGATAGACACCACTTTTCAGTGTTTACTATAATTACTTGTGTCACAGTCATTCTTTGGCTTTGCTTTGGGGTGTATTTGCTTCTCTTCTTGAGGAAGTGACTGGAAATTCTTGAGATGAACTGGGAGAGGGCACCGGCCTAACTCTGCTAGCTGAGCTGGGTGGAGAAATGGACCTGCACAAGTAAGGGAAGTAAGCTAGACTCAACATTTCCTCAGCTAAAGGCTTCTTTTATCTCTCCAGTAAGAAATAGCTAGAGAAAACTTTGTGCTTTAAAGGTGGGATTCCTTAGTCATCTTGCTTACCATTCCTCCAAAGTCTAGAACAGCACCTGTCTTAAAACAGGTGCCTAATATATGCTGGATGAACAAAGCAATCAATCAAAGTAACAATTTAAAATTTTTCTATAAAAAATCAAGTTTACATAGTTTGAATAGCCTGATATATTTTCGAAGTACTCTATGTTTACAACATCAAAAAATATTTTTATTTTGAAAAACAAATATACAGTGTGGGTTTTTTTATGTAAAAGATGCAGAGAAGAAACTTTGGAAAGGAAGATGAGAAAACATTAACCACGGGGGAAGGAGCGCTGCTTGATATCTTTTGTACATTCATATCTTTTATGCTGACCAAGGAGATGACTGCTGAGTGTTTGTATTTTAAATTGTGAAAATGAGTTAAAGATGTGTCCATTCTTTGTCTAGATGAAAAACCTTTCAATTTCCTTGTTAGAGCATTTGTTTCAAGGCATTCCAAATAATGCCTTCAAAATATGCATTAGCACTACACAGTGACTTACAGTGGCTCAACTTAACATTTTTTCCACTTTACAATGGTACAAAAGCAACATGCATTCAATAGAAACTGTACTTCAAATTTTGAAGTTTGATCTTTACCCTGTCTAGGGGTATGTGGTACGATACTCTCTCATGATCCTGGGCAGTGGCAATGAACTGCAGCTCCCAATCACTAGACTGCAAGGGTTAACAACTGAACTGATACACTTACAACCATTCTGATCCCATTCAACCATTCTGTTTTTCATTTTCAGTACATTATTCAATAAATTATATGAGATATTCGACACTTTATTATAAAATTTAAATTAAAGTGTTAGATGATTTTGCCCAACCGTAGGCTAGTGTAAGAGTTCTGAGCACGTTTAAGGTGGGATAGGCTAAGCTATGATGTTAGGTAGGTTAGGTGAACTAAATGCGTTTCCAACTTATGATATTCTCAACTTACAATGGGTTTATCGGGACATAACCCCAATGCAAGGAAGGAAAATCTGTAGTTTACAACCATTAAAATGTTCACTGTTGTTCAAAACTAGTTTTTCCCATAAGATGAAGCCAAAAAGTAAGTGCTCAGTATTGTTTTAGATTTTAAAAATTATACCCAAAAGAGACACAGTGCCAAAAAAGAAAAAAAATAGTGTCCGTGATGGACACGTGGAGTTTATTATACTATCCTGTTTACATGGTAAAGATTTCAGTATTTCTATAATAAAAAAACTTGTAATGTTACTTATTATCTTATATCATTTTTTTCCTAAACGTGCAATTAGTAATTTTATGCACTTAAAAATTATATTATGTCACTTAGACTTTATTTCAGCATGTGCTGGAATTAAACCAACCAATTTATTCTTAATGGACTCATGGAGGAATTTTCAGTATATCCTTGAGTCTTATAGGTTGCTACCAGCTTTACTCAGTGCATGATGGATAGTTTCTCTCTTTAAATATGGCATTTGTTGTGATATGATTTAAATTACCTCTCTGCCAGGAGCATGTGTTCTTCAGAGTTACAATTATGCAAAGGGAAATTATACATCACATTCCTACTTTATCTTCCTTTATAGTCCTTGTTGCAGTTACTTTCACTCTAATGGACAATTACGTTAGAGAAAACAGGATTTCGCATTTATATTAAGAACAATTCTATTTAGAAAATTCGTTTCAGTTCTTAGTTAATTACAGAAAAAAAATGAAAGCTATTCTAAAAATAAATAAGACTAAAGGTTCAAAAGTAGCAGAACTCACATATAAAGTGCTATGTATAATCAATAATTTGCAGTTCTCACAAGCCCACTTAACAATACAAGTTACCGAATCATAATTATATGTTAAGAAAAATATTTTTAGATCTTTTCATTTACTATAAATGTTATATGTGCTCACTGTGGAACATTTGGAAACTTAGACAAAAGCACAAAAATAAATTAAGATCACCCTGTGATTACTACACGTAGATGCAACTACACTTAATATTTTGCTATATTTCCTTCAAGTTCACTTTTCTGTTCAGAAAGGATGCAAATATCAATACCCCATTATATTGATATTTTGCAAAATTGGCCTCATACAGTGTACTCTGTATGCTCTGTTTTATAACCTAGTATCTGTTGGAAAATATGTAGTAAACATTTTCCCCATTTTATTAACTATCCCTGTTAATAACTGCAGACTTCCCAGGCCAGTGTTATATACACCATGATTTATCTAACCCATCTCATATTGTTAGAAATTTAGAGTGTTTCTATTTGTTCCTGTTATAAATGATGCCACAATCAATGACTGTACATAAGATTTTTTTTCACATCTCTATTTCCATTTGATAACTTATTTGAAGCCAAATTTCTGAATCAACACATATGAATATATTTAAGTATTTTGAAACATGATGATAAAAATCTCTAAAAAGTTGTCATTAAAACTCCCATAAGCAATTCCAGATATCCATATCCCTACAAGCTGTGTTTTAGCTTTTTAAAAACATAACTGCCAATTTGAAAAGTAAAAATGGCATCTTCTGTAACTTTCATTTGTTTCTTTATAGTTCATTTAATTATTAGTGAGACTGAACATATCTACTTGTGCCATGGCCATCTTTACTTCTTAAAAAAAAAGGTCATTAAAAGAATCTCCTTCAATTCAATCCAACCACCTTATCTGAACTCCACCATGTTACAGGCATAGAGATAAGCACTAAAGATAGAAAATTAATAAGACATGGACCCCATCTCCAAGGATTTCAGTCTAGTAGAAAAAAAAAGACATGTGAATGACCAATTCCAATCTATTGTTATAAGTGACACATGGCCATATGTATAACATGCTAGGAAAACACAGATAAGGAAGCAGAAAATTCTCCAGGGGATTAGTGAAGGATATGCAGAAGTTGTAAAGTTTCACCTAGGCTCTGACAAATGAATAAGAATTCACCAGGCAGGTGGGAGAAAGAAAAGAGAATATCCAACAGAGACTGAGAGAGGGTCTCCTCTATCACTATATTGTGAAGGATATTTTGAAGCCAGCCAAAGATTTGAGCTCTATCAGTGGAAAATAGGGATTCACTAATGGTTTTTTGAGCAGAGAATGGACACAGTAAGTTTTGGATTTTAGAAAGAGGAAGGAAAGGAAGATCTGGGGAATGAGAAAGAGAGAATCAAGTCAAGGGCAACTGCAAGATAATTTCAGCTTTGATCTATTCAACGCAGAGCAATATATTTACTTAAAAAATACAGACATGAGGAAGAGGTAACCCCTTTTGAATAATCATTCCTTTTTTAAAATCCTAATGCACAGTAGCTGTGATAGAATGCATTAGTTTTCCCAAATGACTTGCTTTGGCCAGTGGGTGGAAGAGACTGTGTGACAGTTTCTGCCTAGACTTCAAGAAGTATCCTGTGTTTCCACATGTCAGTCTGGGATCTTTCGATCTCCATCAGGAAAATATGTACCCCAGGCAGCCCACCATTCCCAGAAAATAAACACATATGGAGCAGACCTGAATGAAACTCACAATTTGGAGCCAAGTCCAGCTGAGCCCAGCCTAGATCAGCCAGTCCCTAGGGTGACCTACAATGTGTCAGCCACTGAGTTGTAGCATGGTTTGTTATATAGCATTTTATGGCAACAGCTAAATGGTACACTGGCATATTCCATTCCTTTAATTTAAGATACAGGCCATCTCTGTTTCAAGACACTTCTGAAGAACTTGGGTTGGGTTAATACCCCGTGCATTATCTGGAAAGTGGGATAATACAATTGGAAGTTTGTAATGATTATATGTAGCCCAGTCCTTCTAATTGTAGAAGGTCATCTCATCAAGTGGAAGTTGCTGATGAATTTCCATCTAGAATTAAAGTACTCACACATAGTACATAAGAAACCAATTGGCTATTGATCGTCCTGGGCTGACACGCATTAAAATAAAATCCTAAATGGACAGGTATGAGCTCAGCTCCCTGTTGTAAATAAGAGCACTTGCATCTTGTTGTCTCCCTTCTGATCATATGATATGTAAGCAGCAGCCTGTTGCATCTCATGGAGACTTTTTAATCAGGTCATAAGAGGCTTTCTCATTCTGCTCATTAAGCTAAAGAAAGGTTTGCTAGGGAAATGGTCTACTAGATTGTAATTTGTTTTCACATGCAAATTAAGGAATAATTAGTTTTGAATATCTAGAGATGTAGAATCTGGGTGTTTGACATATTTTCACATGTAGCCAACACGGAAAGTTCAAGTGTCTTTTCAGAAAAAAAGAAAGGTTTTTTGCAAGTTAAAAGAGATTAAACAATATTCCATTCTGAATGTACAATTCAGGTAAATATTACAGGTGGCATATATTTAGCTCACAATTCAGAACCAACTTTTTTTTGAACTTGTTAATATTTTGAAAAGGCTGAAAGAAGTCTGAATGTCACCATATTTCCCTTGTTTTTTTGGATTTTTGTTTTTGCAAAGGCAAGGTGTTCTTTAAAATATGGCTGAACCAAGATTTAAATTATTTTAAATAATTAGAGGCAAATACCTGTGCCTTCCATTATCTTGAAGCAGCACTTCCTATTCCAACATTTTTTTAAATAAATAAGTCAAAGCTTCTCATTACTCAAACAGGGAGTATAAGTAGGCTTAAATCATTTCTTACCTTTGTAAACTTACTTGGTCTTCTCTTACTATTTAAATTTAGTGAAACCAAGCATGTTTCACGATGGACTTCAGAAAGTCTGAGACAGAGCGAGATTCGTTGATTTAAAATGCCTCTAAATTTGAATTAAAACTGGAGTTCTTCATAGAGAATTTCTCCCCTTTACAGGTAGGACCTGGCCTTTTGGGGTTGGGACATCTAGCAAGGTCTTGGCAGAGAATGATTTCTTTACCAGGTAGTAGAATTGGGACGCTTGCCTAAGTCCACCATCAAAGCCCATTTTCTGAAAAGGACTTTTTTCCTGATTTGTAAAATTATCAAAAGATATAATAGTTAAACCACATCTGATTAGGCTATTAACAAATTACCTTTATGGAAAAGAGTAAAATTGTAAGCAGTTAGGACTATACTGTAGAATGTATGATGGGTAACTATCATATATACCTAAATGATAGTCGGTGCACGGTTCCTAGGAATGAAGAATGGTGAAGCTATGTTCCCAAACAGTGGAATAATAAACAATATTTTTCTAACTGCTTCTTTAATTCATTTCTTCAATAAATTGGTTGGTCCACCAAAAGGTTTTGGAAGGTCTATTGATGTGTGAGGCACAAGGAATGCAAAAATTAATAAGACAGTCCCTGGCCTCCAGGGGCTGTAGATGTAGCAGGACAAATAAGACAAGACATGCTCATGAATAAACATAGTCAAGGAAATAGGTGACACATGTGAAATGGAAGGCAGCACCAAAGTCATGTGAAATTTCAGCGCATGGAGAACTGATTCTCACAGAAAGAGACAGCATTTCCCCGAAATGCAGAGAATGGGTAGAATTTAAATATGGGGAGGAGGGAATACTAGGAAAAGGAAATAGTGGATATTGGCAAGGGGTCAGGAACCTGAAAGGTGTATTCTTAGTATAGCAGCTAGTGTTGTTTAGCTACAACATGGGGAAAAGTAGAAGAGTAATCTAGAAGTGCATGCCAAGAAAAGATGGGGTGGAGGTGGGATTAAAATACCAGGCTAAGGATCTTGGAAAACACTTTGTTAGACGCTAAAAGTTTTAGAGCAGGATGTATTAAAAGCAGCCTTCTGAAAAGAGAACGGACTAGAATGAGAGAGACATTGAGTGAGGACTCCAATCAAGGTATTAGTTCTGTCTGAGACAGAATTCCCACACCTTCACTCTCCTGGAGTTTGACATCAAAGAAACTGAGGGGCTCTGTGTGATATAACTCAAGTTAGGCAAGAAGTCAGACTGTTTTAGCATAATCAGGTATTGTAGACACAGGTTTATTTTCTCAGTGGAAAAGACTGATTATCTGGTAGCCATTGCAACTTTCACCATGAGACACCTATCATATTCTAGCAAGAAGAATATTCTTACAGAGCCAAGAAGATCTCAGCCTGTCCTGGATGACAGACTCACACGGAATCTAGTGAATGTGAGATGAATGGAGAGTTACGCAAGATGAATAAGTTCTAGAGATCTGCTGTACAACACATCACCTTAACAATACTGCATTGTGTACTTAAAAACTTAAGACAGTAGACTTTTGTGCTGTGTTCTTACCCTCAGAAAAGGAGGGGCATGAGGAAACTTTTGGAGGTGATGGATGTTTATTACCTTGATCGTGGTGATCATTTCATAGGTATATGTGTATGCCCAAACTCATCAAATTAAGTATTATATCAACTATATCTCAATAATGCTTTTTTTTTTGTATTACAATAAAACTTTATTTACAAAAACAGGTGGCAGGGCAGATTAGGTCTGTGAGTTGTAGTTTGCCAGCATATGGTTCTACTTTATTTTTTTATTTTATTATTTTTTTTACATCTTTATTGGAGTATAATTGCTTTACAATGGTGTGTTAGTTTCTGCTTTATAACAAAGTGAATCAGTTATACATATACATATGTTCCCACATCTCTTCCCTCTTGTGTCTCCCTCCCCCCCACCCTCCCTATCCCACCCCTCCAGGAAGTCACAAAGCACCCCCTATTCCACCCCTCCAGGAAGTCACAAAGCACCGAATAAAGCTGTTTTAAAAAAGAAAAAGGAATGTAGTGAAAAAAACTTGAAGGTCATGGAGGAAGAGAAGGACAAAGAAGTGTTGAGAAGGTGCTCTTTGTGAACCCAGAGCAGACTCTGCAGGGTTAAATCTCTGCATCTGGGGCAGAGCTCAGGAATCAAAGAGACTAGAACTGAGAATCTGCCCTCAAATTCCTACCACGTTATGGACCCTATGCATTGAAATATATTGCTTTAGAATAAAATGTAAGACTTATGGGGCATTCTCTGGGACTCTGTTCATACCTTAGACTGCCTAACAGTACGATCATTTTGAAAGAGTCAGCACACTACGTGTGAGATAACACAGACCCTGTGGTATCACCCAATGAGGGGAGTGAAATGGAAATGGCATGGAAAGGCAACAGAGATAAAGAGATGGATGAGTTGACAGGACATGGCCACTGAGTCAATCTGGAGGGCAGCAAAGGGGGAGGAGTAGGGGAAAGTTCCACCTTGACCCTTTGTCCTCAGCCTGGATGACTGAGTGGCAATAGCATTAAACAAAATTAGTCAGAATTAGTTTGGTTCCTGACATGATGAGTTCGTATGGCTTTGGGATATCCAGATGCCCAGCACACAAGTGAAGCTGTTCTAACTCTTCAGGAATGTATATGGAGATTTAGGCATTAGCTCCTAAGTAAAACTATGCCAGGATACCTGAAACCAATGCTAACGGAGAAGGTATAATAAGAGTAGGATTTTTAACAAATCACTTAGTTGTTTGGAAGAAGGAAAGGAACGAAGGGAAGCAGAGAAAGAATATTCAGAGAGGAGGAAAAAGAACTAATATTATGCTGCATCCAAGAAGCAAGGGAAGAGCAGCCAATAACTACAATGCAATGAAGAGGTTGAGGAGGAAGAGAACTGAAAGAGGCCACTGGACCAGGCAACATGGAGGTCTGCAATGACCATCAAGAGAGTCCTTTTCTTAAGGTGGTGTGGGTAGCTATCACATCAAACTGCCTGAAGGAATAAAGGGGCAAGAGGGTGAGTGTGTCATAAGGAGGTGGAGATAGTGACTGTGTAGCCTAATTTTTCTAAAAATTTATTGGTAAAAAACTTGAGAAAAATGATAGTATTGGTAAAGGATCAAGGAAAGAAGACTTGAAATGAAGGCAATAAGCTAGTGGAGAGAGAGAAAAATATTATGATACAATGAACTTAAATTCAGCAAATGATTAGTGGGTTCCTACTACATACCAGGCACCAGATATGCCGAACAAGACCCGGACTTCTACACACAGAACAGTATATTGCAATATTCTGTTAATTTAGACCATTAGCCCAAGGGAGCAAGAATTGTGACTTGTTCACTGGTATATCCATGGAGGCTAGCACGGTGCCTGAGGCATGATAGACCCTCAGAAAACTTTTACGGAATCGGTGACCGACACAGTCCCAACCTTTAAGAGGTTCTTCCCTATCTTCACTTGTCTTTCACGTCTAAACTCAGGCATTGCTTCTTCCAGGAAGCTTTCTCTAATCTTCAAGGTGGAGTTAATCACCTGCCTCTGTGTGCCCATTACACCCTGGGTGTTCCTCCATCTATCTATCTTTCAGTCTAAAGAGAGAAAAACAAGTCAACGAGTGTTTTCAAGATTTTTACCAGCCCCTAAGCAATGGAGAGGCAGAGACAGAAAAACCACAGTGGGGCTCACGGGCTGGTTTGGAAGCTCAGGGTAATTAAATTCCTAAGCATTTCAGGTTTTTCATGAATAACTCCCACTTGCTCTCCTTTTACTTCTGCAGGTTTTCCAGGGCTAGTCTGACCAGCTCGGCTGAATTCAAATGAGCAGAGAAGCCTCTAAATCAGGCTAGGGAGCATAGAAGCTGTTTCTTCTCGTGTTGTTAATCTCGTGTAAATAGCCAAGCCACGCACACTATAAGCAAAGCCTGTTAGACTCCATTGGCTGGCTGGGCACCTGCGTTAAAAATGCAACTTGCTAAACAGTCTACCCAGCAGATAGCTTTCTTTGGCAGAACCGTGCTGTTCAGACTGGGAGGGAATTTGATAAAGTGCTTTATTGGGTGGCAACATTTTGGTCTCGGCTTTCCTCAGATCACAGTGGGATAATGAAATTGGAATCCATTTAAACCTTCCATTCCACCCCACACGGCTCATAGACACCATGTCAAATCACATCATGCTGCAATAAATGTGCTAAAATCTACGAGCTTGCTCCTCCTAGTACACACAGCATTCTTTGTCAGATTGGAGATAAATTATGGAATACAATTTCGTGATTTTGCCCATTCACGTAGCTACAGCAGAATCTCAAATCCAAGGCAATACCCCATGCCATGAAGATGCACAAGTAACTGTATTGTTTCATGCCAAGTTTAACAGTACTACCAGCAGAGAGAGAAATGGAGACATGCTGCTTAAGAGAGCTTCACCTCCATCACTCCTTCTGGGGCCCTGGAAGTTAAATTTAAATTCCATATGAGAGCTCCCTCCAGGCTCCCAACAAGACTTTTCCTCCACAATGGGGTCCTGGATGCCTAGCTCATCCTCAGACACCTGACACAAGTCTCCATGAAACCAGAAACCCAAAGCAAGTAACAGATTCCCACTGTATCTGAAAATATGTGCCGTTGGTCAGGAGGTAAATAAGGATTTGGAAATCAGCACTTAGATGATTGTAGTCACTAGTGAATGGGTTGGAAAATGCTCCTGGCTTTCACCTGGGATGAGCTGGTGGCCACTAACCACTCGTTTCTTAACCAAGGTTGAAGAGGGAGAAATCACTTTTCAACAACCCTCACTCCATTCCATTCATCTTCCTGCTTCAAATCATTTACAACAGCTTGAGAAATAGATTTGTCCTGGCTGGTATTTAAAGGGACAGTCAATAACAATAGGAGAAATAATTACTATACCTGGAGAAAGTGGGCATTGATTTCAGACATGACTGGGGCCTCAAAACTGAATTTCAAGCATGCTGTAGTAGAGTGATAGCAATTTATTACATAACTCGCTGAATTTATACATAACTTGGGTGGGATGGAGTTGATGCTGAAACTGTTAAATACAGAGCTCATTTTTTTTAATGACAGTTCAGTTCAGCTACAGATATATTGAGAGTCTACCATTTTCTAGAAACTGTGTTAGGCTCCAAAGACACAATGATAAAGAAGATGGGGGACTTCCCTGGTGGCGCAGTGGTTAATAATCCACCTGCCAATGCAGGGGACACTGGTTCGAGCCCTGGTCCGGGAAGATCCCACATGTCACAGAGCAGCTAAGCCTGTGCGCCACAACTACTCAGCCTGCTTTCTGGAGCCCGCGTGCCACGACTACTGAAGCCCACATGCCTAGAGCCTGTGCTCCGCAACAAGAGAAGCCGCCCCAATGAGAAGCCCGCACACCGCAATGAAGAGCAGCCCCCTGCTCACCGCAACTAGAGAAAACCCGAGCGCATCAATGAAGACCCAAATCAGCCAAAAAAAATACATCACAGTTCAAAAAAAAAAAAAAAAGATGGGCCATCCCTGCTGGGGACTCTTGCATTCTTTTGGTGAAAGGAGATAATAAGCCACCACAAAACTCATCGTTTAACTATAATTAAGGAAAGCATTGCAATGAAAGATGGGAATAATGGGGTGAACTCAATTGGTCTTGGGGAGATCAAGGGAATCTTTTTGGAAGAAGTCATTTAAGCTACAAACCAAAGTATGAGTAGGACTTAAATAGGCAAAGTGAGGAAGAAAAAGAGCTGTTTTGGGTGAAGGGACCAAACAAAGGCCCAGAGGCTGGAAAGAACCTGCACCCTTTGAGAAGTGCTTGTAAAAGGTAACAGGTAGAAGTTAACTGGCTCTCTTCAAAAACCAATATGTGAATATATATGCATATATAAGTTTACTATAAATGTTACTGACATCTGAGACAAGTAACACATAATTTACAAACAATCATGAAATATACGATATTCTCTACTGTAAATTCCACACATAGCCAATTGATTCTCAGGGAATGCTTTTGCTGATTTTTGTCAAACTCATATTTGTACCCAACCTATGGTCACAATTGAGGAGCAAGTGTAGTTTCCATATCAATGTTGGTTGATTTTTCCACTTAAGTTAACAAGTAAGAAGACAGTGAAACAATGAAGACATAAGTCAGAACTTCACTCATTTGTCAATGATGTGAGCAGCTTCAGCGGTGAGTCATACAACAGTTTTCAAATGTTGGAAGAATATGTCTTCTGGTTTGGGGGGGCTATACACAATGTAATAGCTACCAGACGCAACAGATTTTTAAAATTCATTTGGCATTGTGAACATTTTTTCCATCATTTTTATGAGTTTGGACTAGAGGTCAGCAAATCATGAACTTGCTGTCTGTCTTGGTAAATAAAGTTTTATTGAAACATAGCCATGCTCATTAGTTTATGTATTTTCTACGGCTGCAGAGTTGAGTAATTGTAACAGAGGGCTTATTGCCCACAAAGCCTAAGATATTTATGATCCAGCCCTTTACAGAAAAAGTTTGCTGACTGCTATTCTAGATCATCAACAAAACAATAAATTGCAGTGTTTGCCTATTCTTGTGGTGTAAGTACACCCACCTGATATACTGATTGCTGATGTACTGATGGCTGATTTTAAGCTACCATCATGTGACATCATGGAATGAAGTGTTGGGAATAGATGTGGAATAGTAGCACATCATTATATAGATTTTATCAGACAGCTACAGCAGTCTTAAGTAACCTCAAAAGCATAGATAACAGTAAAATGTAGTAAAATTAATTAGGAAGTGATGTTTTGTATATTTATTACCCTTGTTTTTACTATAGCAGTCAATTGTAGGTTTATATAGTATAATTTTTTTAATTAATTAATTTATTTATTTTTGGCTGCATTGGGTCTTCTTTGATGCATGCGCGGGCTTTCTCTACTTGTGGCGAGCGGGCGCTACTCTTTGTTGCAGTGTGCGGGCTTCTCACTGTGGTGGCTTCTCTCGTCGCAGAGCACGGGCTCTAGGTGCACGGGCTTCAGTAGTTGTGGCACACGGGCTCAGTAGTTGTGACTCATGGGCTCTAGAGTGCAGGCTCAGTAGCTGTGGCACACGGGCTTAGTTGCTCCGCGGCATGTGGGATCTTCCCGGACCAGGGCTCGAACCCATGTCCCCTGCATTGGCAGGCGGATTCTTAACCACGGCACCACCAGGCAAGTCCCACTTAACTTACTTTTAATGATAGCTATATTTAACAACCAACTTGGAAAATTCCTGGAAATCTAACAATTCACTCTCAGGGCTGGTATGAGCTGGCTCCAGAATGACAGTGCCCTAAACCAACTGAAAGATATAGAGTGTGGCTGGGGGTCAGAGATGGATGAGTGGAATAAGGCCAAGTGGGTGAACTAATAAGTAAGGTCTTGTAAACCAGATCTAGGAGATTAGGATTTATCTTATAAGAAATGGGATGCCATTGAAGGTTTATAACTGGAAAGTAGCTTGATCTCTCTCAGCTCTTATCATCTAATATTTTTAATCCCAGTAAACATTTTTGGAGTGATTCCTACGCGTCAAACACCATTCTAGGTATTTTACAAATATTAATTCTCACAAGCCCCTGAGGTAAGGTATTAATATTGCCTCCCAATTTTACAGAGGAAAGAGAGACAGTAAACAATTAAGCAACTTGCTCCAAGGACTTGATTAATGAGTGGTGGAGCGGGGATGTGTGGGGAAGATTCTAACTTTTCTCTCATTCAGGGGAATTTGACCCTGCAGAGAGATAGGGTTCTCTCCAAAACATGCATGAGGGGGTTCATGACATAGAATGGATGGGTCTGTCCAAATGCTGCAGACGTAGATGGCAAAGATGGGTGGGGTCCATTGTGAAGGAATCTGGCGAACAGATTTCTATAGGTTGAGGCCATCTGTCTTCTGAGAGGAAGACTTTAGAAACTGACCACACAGGAACGTGCAGGACTTAGCAGCTACCAATCACATGTGATTTTTGTCCCAATAATTTAAATCCCTCCAGAATCTACTCTGACACTTTCTCAGATCTCTTATCCTTTTATAAATTATATGAGCAAGGAGGGGAAGGAATGAATATATCAAGCTCTAACTGGGATGAATTCTTACCATTTAAATTTTAGGTAACTTCCCCAGAAGTCAAAGTTGATCTTTAAATCTAAGTGGAGCTAATGCATCTCTAAATCAAAATAGACCTGATTATTCTCAGAGAGAGAGGGAATAAGGAAGAACGGCTGCCAGTTAGAAGCTAATGTAGCTGCTAAGTGCATCACAGACATTTATGATTTAAGTTGAAATTTTACTTTTTAGGGAAAATGAAAATCAGCCAGTCTTCTAATTTGGTACATTAGGGAGGAAAGAATCATGTATGGAGAGAATAAATGCACATCCTGCAACTGTAACCTCTAGCAATTTGCAAACCTGACAGGGATGTCCCAAATGTAAACTCCAGAGTATGTTCAAGAAAGAGAACAATGGGAAGAAAATTTTAAAACACAGTGACCACTGCTCTGTCACTCTCATTTGATCTGTCACTCCTTCCTTGTGACCACCTGCTTGTAACCACTCTCCACTACCTCCATCCCCTTGCCAAAGGCCAGTTTCTGATAGCTATAGGTGAATTCTGAAGGATGGGGGGATCCTTGGAACATCATTAGAAAGAGAACAAAAATAGTTTTGTAGCAACTTAGATTTCTCCCTCATTAGTCAAAAATAGATCCCCACTGCTTCGTGTAAATAACTCTTGTTCTAACTCCGGCCAGTGAACTAATGGCTTTGCATCCTCATGCCTCAGTTTCTTCACCTGGGAAATGGGGATACTAATCCCACCTCCCCCACAGTGTGGTTGGGAGAATTCAATGAGATGACAAAAGTGAAATGATTACATCAACAGTATTCCTCAGGGCTGTGCTATACACCAGGCACCCTTTTAAGCACTTCACCTCTGCTAACTCTTAATCATCCTTGGACCTTAGAGGGTGCTGTTACTGTTACTCCTATTTTGCAGATGTGGAAATTGAGGCACAGAGCAGTTAAGGAGTGTGCCCAAAGTCAGACAGCAAATAATGGAAGGAGTAGGTCTTACACAGATGCAGGCTATAATCTAGGGGTCAGCAAACTATGGTTTATCAGTGAGAGTCCACCACCTGTTTTTACAGAGCTTGCAAGGAAAGAATGGTTTTTACATTTGGAATTAGTGAAAAACATCAAAAGAAAAATAAGTTTGCGGCCCATGAAAATTGTATGAAATTCAAGTTTCAATGTTCACAAATAAAGTTTTATTGGAACACAGCCATATCTCTTTATTTATACACTGCCTTTTGCTTCTTTCACACTGAATCAGCAGAATTGAGTAGCTGAAAAAGAGACCTTGTGGCCCACAAAGGCTAAAATATTCACAGAAAATTCTTTGTAGAAAAAGTCTGCTAACCCCTGCTAGTAGCCACTACACGATACAGCCAGCCAGTCTACTTGACCCCTAGGTGTTGAGGGACCCAAGGTTGAATTAGCTACATCCCACTTTCCATTTGTGTATAACTTACTAAGTACCTGTGTGTGGGTCCATACATTCACCCACTCACTTCTGGACATCTTTCCAATAAGCAAAATGAACATCTCAGGCACACTGGAAATGTCCCATGATGAATGAAATCTTGCCCAGGTTCTCAAAAGAGCTGAGCGCCTCTCACATCAGGCCGTTTGGCTGGCACAGCCACTCTCTGCTCATCTGTTTTCACACTTTCACCTGAGAACCTCAATAATGCTCTTATCTCAGCCAAGAAAGGCACGGCCACACATCCTCAGAGCTTATTAAGTCTGTGCACAGAAAGGCAACTAGAGAACTGCAATAACTATCTGGGTTAGCGAGTTAAAAATCACTCTTGCCTAAAATAACCTGGTAATGAGTGAGTCTTGCTATCATATTCATTAAAAAGGAGCATTTCTCAGAGAGATAACCGGAATGGGGATTGTGCCAAAATTAGTTTACAATCAGGAATGCACTGCCAGGGGCACTGAATACAATTAACCAAAATAAAACAGAGGTAAAACACATAAGGAAAACCCACCTAGTAAAGTTGAAGGGACATCTTCATTTTATAATGAGAATAGCTAGCATTCACTGAGAGATTACCATGTACCAGGAAATAGGCTAATAGCCTTTGTGGATCATTTCACCATTCTTTAAAATGCCCCAGTGAGATGGCTCCTATTTTCATTCCCATTTTGCAGATAAAAAAATTGGGGCTCTGAGAAGTTGAATTACTTGCCCTAGGGGACACAGCTAAGTGAAGGAGCTAGCCTGTGATTCCAGGCAGATCTAGTTCCAAAGAGTACAACTCCACACTCCCTAGAGATAAAAATTGGTCACGACAGGTTATAGGCAAAGCCAGGTGGTGGCAGAGCTGGGACAATTCAGAACTTGAGAAACAATACCACAGAGGGGGGTGAAGACGCATGTGTACTGTTTGTAAAGAAGGAAAGGGGAGGAACATGTGTTCGATTGCCTCTAATTCCACATCATCGTAACCATCGTCATCATCATCATCATCATCAAAGAAGCTAATACTTATCAAGAATTTACCATGTGCCAGGTCCTGTTCAAAGCGTATTACCTCAATGAGCCCTTACAATGCTATCTCATTTAATCCTTAACATTACTCTTTAGGTTTGACCTATATTATCCCAATTTTACAGACAGGGAAACGGAGTCACAGAGATGCGGTAACTTGTCCTAAGACCCCTCAGCTGGAGTTCGAGGGTGTAAGATCAAACAGTCTGAGTCCAGAATGCACAGTTTTAATCCTTGCTGGTCCCTGACTCCCTCCCTTTGTGGCCTAGAGCCCCAGTGCTTCTCAACACCTTGGATTATCAGGACGCCTTCCACTCTCTTGCAGGGCTCCTTGATTCTCTTAGCTATTTTCTGCAGCACCTTTCCAATTGTATTAGCTGTTTACATGGCAGTCTTCTCCAACCACTCCATCTTCACACGAAAATACGTGTGTACCTGCAAGCGCGTGCGCGCGCACACACACACACACAGTATGAACTTCTTCAAGTCAGTTATCTTGTGTGAGTCCTTCATCAAACACAACACTTGACAGCATCCTGATAAACAGTGGAACGGGGAACAGCACAGTGACGAAGAATCCAAGCTCTAGCACACCCTGCCTCCCCACTTACTGTAGCTTTAGCTAAGTTATGTCTCGGGACCTCAGTTTTCTCATTTAGTAAGTGATAATTATGGCACTTACCATAATGTAGGATAGTCATTTGGATTAAAAAGGACTATGCATGTCAATATCTTTTCTGTGTGTGTGTGTGGTACGCGGGCCTCTCACTGTTGTGGCCTCTCCCGTTGCGGAGCACAGGCTCCGGATGCGCAGGCTCAGCGGCCATGGCTCGCGGGCCCAGCCGCTGCGCGGCATGTGGGACCTTCCCGGATCGGGGCATGAACTCGTGTTCCCTGCATCGGCAGGCGGACTCTCAACCACTGCGCCACCAGGGAAGCCCTCATGTCAATATCTTAGCAACACTCAGCAAATGAGCATTTGAAAAGAAAAACATTATTCATAAAACTAGGTAGAAAGAATGGATAGATGGATGGATGCATGCATGCATGCACGGACAGATATTTGGATAGATGGAATTCTAGCTAATAGAAGGGCTGGTTTAGAGAAAGAAAGTGAGAGAGAAGAAAAAGTAAAGGTCTTGTATATAATAAAAAGATCTTTAATCTGCACAACTGAGAAAGCTCTCAAGCTGCAGGATCAGGCTGTGACCCACAGATGTTCATTTCTAAAACCCAGTAGAGCAGTTGACTCTGCTAGACATTCACCTAAGTTATTTCAAGATTCTCGTTCCCAGCACTATTTGTTAATGCCTACAAGAAAGCAGAGAGGAGATGAGAATAGATAAAATAACAGGTAAGACTGAAAACCTCATCAAGGTAAGAGCTGCTTTGCTTAATACTGAGTCCCTGGCACAGAGCAGTCTCTTGTATTTTATAACTCTTTGATTAGTCAAGGTAGGCTAAATTCTAGATTTTAAGCAAAACAGAAACAAACCACCACAATTTCAACAATTAATACCATGAAGAGTTATCTATCACTCCCGTCACAATCTATGTGGATCCTTTTATTTGGGGTGGGGGAGTGGTTTGATGACTCCCTGCAGTCGTGTAAGCCTCCTTCCATCGTGTGGTTCCGCTGTGCCCCAGTGGATCCTCTGCCTCTAGCTGGCAGACAGGACAAGAGAGCAAATGTGCGTGGAGGACAACACAGAAGTAAGGCTTACCCTTACATCAGCCTGCAGTCCACTGGGCAGAACCCAGCCTACGGAAGACTGGGAAATGTAACCTAGCTGGGTGCCCTGAAGAAAGAAGAAAATGATTTGGTGAATAACTAGCCAGTCTCCACAAGGGGTTCACTAAATACGTGTTAAATGGAAAAGTGAATGTCTATTAGAAGCAAAGAGGGACTTCCCCGGTGGGCCAGTGGTTAGAGCTCCACACTTCCATTGCAGGGCGTACGGGTTGGATCCCTGGTCGGAGAACTAAGATCCCACAAGCTGCGTGGTGTGGCCAAAACAAAAACAAAAACAAAAAAAAAAAGAAAGAAAGAAATGTAGCCCACGATGGATGATACACAGTGGTAGGGAGGAGCCGAACCTCTTCCTACATGCACACACCTAAGGACACTGCCTGCAAGTCACTACCTGGCTGGAACTCAGATGCCCTAGTGCTCCCTGTGGGTAACTTCTCACATCGAGGCCCTCCTTCCCTGTCCCAGTCCCCAGGTCCACCTATTCCACATTGATACCTGCACTGGTGGCTGCTGCAGCCATGATTCCCAGATGTTGGGATGTTGGGTCACACTAACCCAATGCCACCATTGAGAGTCAACCTTGGACATCTCAACTCCATAATCAAGGGAAAGAAAAACCCAGATTTAATTTCCAGTCAAGGTACCAGAAACAGTTTATTGACTTTTAAAACAGAAATGTGAGGAAACATGTGCCAAGCCTCCGGTGCCCACTGAAAGAGCAGTCAGAGCTTTATGGTACTGGAGATGCTACCAAACCAGGACACTTATCAGGCAGGCTCCTATTAAACAGGCTTGTGTATGCATCTGCATCCCCGACACTCACAAGCATCTGGAGGGCAGGGACTGAATTATTCATCTCTGACTCCTTTGCAGGAGGGCTGAGCAGAGCCCCGCACTTGACAGCAGGTGCTGCTAATGGACATGTGTACTTCTGGTCTACCCACCATCTCTCAGCTTCATGCAGCAGCACCCAGCTTGCCTTTGGGAAACCACCTCACTCTCCACATTTAATCTATAAAATTAAGGGTGACTCTGTTTCCAGCTCCAGAGCTGGTAATGTGACCTTGGCCTGGTCAATCTCAGCAGTCCACCTGGCATTGTGCCTGGACTGGGGATGTTCACAGGACCCAAGCTGGGTGAATCACGGTCAGGCCTCTGCAAAGATGGCTGGAAAACAACAACTCTCTTTCTACGGGGTTGTGAAACTATGAGACTACAAATCTGGGCCTGCCAGCAGCTATTCGGTACCTCATGAGAAGAGCCTGCCTAAGACTGAAGTCACCACAGAAGAAAACAGAGCCAAGAGATGGAGAGAAACCAATTCAATCTGATAACAGTTAAGCCCCAAATTCAGTTGTTCCTGGAACTCAATTCCCTGGACTTTTTCAGTTAAGTGAAACTATACATTTCCCATTTTGAGTTGGGTATTAATCCCTTAAAATTTAGAGGATCCTAACAAAAGTCGGTTTCAGAACGCTTGTTGAATCAAACTGCAATCGCATTTGGAATATTTTCTTCTATAAATGCTCTATTGGGTTTGGATCCAAATCAAGAAGGCTCCCTTGAATCCACGTTCCTGCCTCATGAGGAGCCCAGTTACAGCGTGGTCTCTCTGAGGACGGGACAATAGAGGAGAGGAGGGGTAAAGACCTCAAATACATCGCACACCCCCGCTGCATTTGATGAAAGCACATAGTGATTCATGGGTTTTCTTCCATCTCCCCTGCCATCAGCTTAGTTTAGCCTGTCATTTCCCATCTGGACTATATTCACAGCCTCCTGATGACTCTCCCCACTGCAGACTTATCCGCTCTGCTCCATCATAGTAACAGGAGTGACCCTAAAGCTTAGCTCATTGAATGTCCCCTGCTTACAATTACCAATGGCTTCCATTGAATCAGAGTAAAATTTGACCTTTTTACTGTAGTATACAAAGACCAGAACGATCTAGCCCCTGTCTATTCATCAAACTGCATTTCTGGCCACTCTCTAGCCACTCTCTCCATCATGTACATGGTGACCTTTCAATTCTTCAAACTTCTCAATCTACTTGTCGACTACTGGCTTTTGACCTCGCTGTTACTGCCACTTGGAGTGCCCTTCTCCCAGCCTTTGTGAGCAATCTCAGGAGCGCTGGCCCTCTGCTCTAGCCTCTCTGGATGATTCACTAGTTCCATGACCTTCCATGTGCCACGCTCCATCCTGTGCCTTCTATTCCTCCCTCTTAGCTGCCTGAGAATCTCCTAGCCACCATGTGCCCCAGTCACCCTACATATAAGTGACTTTCCCAGCTGGTCTCTATTGGCTACATGGCAGAATCGATACTCCCTCATCTGTACTCCTTGAGCTCACCATGTGTGTAAATATGAAACCGTGGCACACAGTAATGCAGTCATTTGTTTATACATCTGAAGCCTCTACCAGACCACGAGTTTATCAAGGGCTGGGGCAATCTCTTATTCTTTCTGGTAGAACCTGGGGTTTAAATACCACCAGCAATGTTGTAAGTACTCAATGAAGGTGTGTTAAATAAAAGGAAGGAATGACTATTTGTTGAGTAAATTAACCAAGTGCTCTTGGGGCGAATTACTTAGCAGCCCTGGCTGCAATTTCATCATCTTTAAAATGAATGCTTGTGCCAGCAGTTCTCAATCATGGCTGCATCCTATAATCACGTGGAGAGAGCTCAAAAATTCAGGTTCTTGATCCTACCTCCAGGAAACCTCATTCATTTATTCATTCATTTGTTCAGTGTATATTTATCAAGCGCCTACAACTTGCCAGACTTGGTTTCAGGGACAGGAGACCCACTTGTGAATGATCCAGGCCAGAGTCTTGCCCTCATGGAGCTTCTATTCCAGGAATCATACTAGCTTGTATTTATTGAGGCCATGTGACACTCTAGCATTGAAATAATGGCTTTGCATACATTAACCTACACAGTTTCTACCTCAGCCCTGGGAGATGGGACTCTTATTTATCACTGAGGAGCAGAGAGCTTCACTTGGCAACTTCACACCTGTCATAAGCATGGGAGCTGGCCCAGGACCTTGATTCCAAACCGGTCTTCCTACACCAGGTTGCTCTACTGAAAACACATCTTGGAAAGCTCAGTGGGGCCCAGGTGTTGGGTTTAAGAACCACTGTTCAAGGTAAATCAATAACTTGTAGATTGCCACTCACTGTGACTGACTCAAGCAACGGTTCACAAAGCCCTGGCCAGTGAGACCCAAAAGCCCTTTGAAAAACTACAGTACGACTTATACTTACTCAAACGTTTAAAAACAGAGGAAGCAGTGGACCCTACTCTGTGTCTATCACTGCATTCACTCCTCATGTAACCTGTGACCTAGGTGTTATTACCTCATTTTACAGATGAGGAAACAGAGACTTAGAGAGGCTCAGGGACCCACCCAAGGCCATTCAGCAGTCAGTGGTAGAGCCAGGACCTGAACCAGGACTGCCTGACTCCAAGAAAAATGTAGACTTTTAATTCCCAAGCTTTAAGCCTTCAATAACAGTATGAATCTCTCCATACCGTCTGTCCCGGAAAGCCTCAGGCCAAGATTATATTACAGGCTGATGGCAGTGATTTAAGAGTGCTCTACTCATGGAGACTTCTGAGAGCAGGCACCAGGACTTGAATCCTTCTGTCTTAATGGATTCAACCTGAAACCTCCCCAGCAACAAAACAGCAAAAACCTTCACACAGGACTTCACACATTGCAAAGAGCTTTCCTACGGAATATCTGATTTACTCTTCACAGCCGCCCAGTGAAAGAGGTACTGACCTTGGCATGGACAGTACTCAGAATATTTAAAAATTGTTACAGCATGTGAACAGACACTGGCCACATGCACCCAATATGGACATAGCAGGCCGTACGTGGTGATGGAGCAGAGACTGAAGTAATGTGCCTACAAGCAAAGGAATGCCACGAATTGCCGGCAACACAAGAAGCTAGGAGAGAGGCATGGGACAGTTTCTCCCCTAAAGCCTTCAGGGAGAGTGTGGCCTTGCTGATACAGGAGTCCCCCTCTTTTCAAAAGTTTGCTTGACACCACTTCTCTTTTTATGAAAAACCTACATTAGTCCCTGTCTTCCCCAACATAAAGAAATTTGAAGAGGATTTTCACTTTCACAAAACAAGGCGAAAATTGAGAATAGTATTCAGCATTTGTTTTGCGGCGAGTGGTTATTGAGGCAGCGCACCGCAACAGCAAGAGTGGCGCCACCAAGCGCCTTCCCCGAGAACTGCACTCAGCGTCTCGGCACGGAGCCGCCATAGCTTTGAACTGTGTCCGTGAGCATCTGTGCTTTATCTCGATTTATTTTGTTCATCGTTTGTGCAAGATGTGCCCTAAGGTAATTCCTTCTTTGCTTTATGCCATTTCAGCTTAGGAATGGTTTCACAGGAACGCTCAATCTGGATTGCAGGGGAACCTGTACCTTGATTTCAGACTTTGTTGCCACCAGAATGGTGAGAGAATAAGTTTCCGTTGTTTTAAGCCACCTAGTTTGTGGGACTTTGTTCCAGCAGCCCTATCACACTAATACACAGTCCCAAACCCTTTCTGCCATGTCTAGCTCCAAAGTCACCAAAAGGTCTGGCTTCAGGCAGCACTGGGAACTTAGAACCCTCACTAAGTTCATTCCTGAGGTATCACAGCTTCAGTCTCTCGATTATTAATTGTTATTAACTCACTCGGTTAAGGCCCGGTTAATGAGCTTTATGGAGCACTTTAAGCCAGGATATGGCTTTTCTAAAGATGTCATGAGTGCCATGAGCAGCTCTCCACGATGCAGAAAGCACTCTAGTTCTGAGACTCACAGGCTGAAAGGCAATTGCGGCTGCAAACGAGTTGCGCGGCCATAATCAGCACAATCCCGTGCCGCTTACAACAAAGTCAGCCCGTCTTTCTGTGGGGAGACAGAGAGGCCTGCTCCCCGCTCTGGTTTCTGCTTGCACATTATTAACGTGTAATGAAGAGTAGGTTCTGCTTTATTGATCTTCAGGCCAGAGCTACACGCGATGCTGCCTAAGAAAAGCCCCAAAGGATTTTATTTGATTTTTGCACACAACGATAAGCTCCTTCGCCAGATCAGCTGCTGGACTGATGGGGGTTTCACCTTGAAATTGTTGACATGGTAGCAAAACAGGAATGTCTATATTTGCAAACGTTTGCTCAGATATACAGCCCTGCTGTCTGCACCCTGTCAAATGAGTCCCTGGGAAATATCAGGCCACACTGAGGAAGGGGGAAAATGCAGCCCAGAAGAGATTAGAACCACGAGAGAACACCGATGCGATGCGCGGCACGGAAAGGTGACGACGGGGTTTTGTCTTTGCAAAATGACAAGTTACAGCCTCAGTCAGCTCCACCTCCTTTCTTCTGTTCTGCTCTCACAACATTCCTAGTTAGAAAATTCCCAATGTAAGAACCTCAGAAATGTCCTTTCTCCCTTAACTGTGCCATAATTTTACTGGGTGCCTTTTACGGGATACTTGGTGGCAGCTAAGCTATGTATTGGCCGCTACATGGTGTTGAAAACTCAAGAGCCAGCCTCTCCCCAGTCTGCTAGTGGCTCCGCTTTTTGGCTCAGCCTGAATGCAGATAAGGAAATGGCCTTCCGGAAAAGGTCAGATAAGATCACAGGACACAGAGCAGCAGGCCAGCCTGGCAGACTCTGCCCAAGCTGTCAGACAGTGCCTGGCCTCCTCAAGTCCCCTGGAAGCTTGGGGTTCAAGGTCGCTGACAGCTCTCTCCAGCCAACAGTAGACCCCTGCTGTCCCCATGCACCAAAATGGCACACATGAAACCCATTTGAGAAAGAATTCCTCCCTCCTGGGCTCAGGTGTGTCCTTTGGCTCCTGCCCTGATAGGAATTGGTTCTTTGAAACCTTGGAAGAACATTTTGTGAAAAAGCAAAATTTACAGCCCATCCTGAGTCCGTTTCTCAGGAGGAAAGGTGATGAGAATCCTCCACATGACCCTTACAAACAGACACTCAGATCCAAATTGGGACTAAGACGTTCCCAGGTTCTAAGGGATTCCTCTCTCCTAATTGCCTGCGTAGCATGTCTGTTAAATTGAGATAACGCTTAAATATGGCCCAAAGAAGATTCATGAGGGAGTCACAAAAATGATTAAAAGGTTGTAAAATTGGGGCTTATGGATGGAGGATATGGGGGTTATTTATCCTGGAAAAGAGAAAGCTGAGGAGGGACATATAGACTTCCTACTCGATTAATTATGTAAATAAGCAGACACTCAGCTGGCCTGGAATCTCAACCATTTAGCAGGGAGAGTGGGTACTGAGGGAGGTTACTAGTAGTTTTAAAATCCTTAGTTGCCTGCACAGATTTCTGAGGGGTTGGTTGTTGCTGGGTAATACAAGTTATGGATATGCCAGGTTCATTTTAATGAGCCCAGACACCACCCACTAAAAATCATTTCCAGCTAAGTGTGGGAGGAAGGTAGGTTTTTTTGGTCCATCGCCACAAGCAGAGGCCTTGCAGGGTTCCTTGTATGAGGGCAGACTCCAGGACTCATCCCTTCTTCAATTCCCCAACTAGGGTCAGGTGTTAGGAGGGACAATCAGAGGGTTGTGTCATCCAGACGGAAAGATGCTGGAAAGAACATCCCCTCAGGACGATGAGCTGAGCTTGGCCAGAGGCAGGAGAGGTGTCCCCTCGCTCAGAAAAGCCATAACACGCCTGCCCTCTGGTTCCACCTCCTGACCACACTGCAGCCAGTCATCCTTTCGCTCAATGTCCTGTTGAAGGAATTCTCCTGTTAGAGAATCTATGTGTTTATTCAGCACCCCAAGGAATTCTCATGTGGGTGGTACCCCTTAGACTTGCTGTTGTCTCCCCGACTCCTTTTTCTTGCCAAGCATCCTTTGCCTCCCTTATACACACACAGCTGCCCAGAATCCTGGTCACTCAATGAGCATTTACTATGTACCCAGACGGCAGGACTGTAAAGATGGCTGCCCTCATGGAGCTTAGAGTATAGCAGAGGAAGTAAGATAAGTAAACACATGATCTACATGAAGCTGCATATGAGGGCAGCCCCCAGGGAGGGGCAAAGCCCTAGGAAATTTCACTAGAGAAACTGATGATGGTTGAGAGCTGGAACTATCGAGAATTATGTTTTATTTGGTGGGCTTTCTGAGGACTTCCCAGGTCTGAAGAGATCAGGGAGGAGCCAGGATATACAGGAGTTTTGCAACAAAGACCAGGGAGTCAGTAAAGACCAGTAAAAGATTACTGTTAATTAAAGAAAACCAGACATCTTACTGAATTTAGCACTTTTCTATGTATGGGAAGATGCAAGAGTCTGGGCCCACTGAAATCATCCCTTTGATATGCACCTTAGCTATTTAGGGCCAGCATCCCATTCTTTCTTTCCCATCCTGAGTCCCTTCAGGGTGCACCACTGGGGATGGCTGCAGTGGCTGAGGGCTTGATGGTGGGCACCCTGTTTGCTTCCATCCTGAGTTCCCTCAGGCTCACCACTGGGGACAACCGTAGTGCCTTGATGGCTACAACATCCTTTGTTTACTGATACGGCAGGCAACATTTTTTCATTCACAGAACCCAGGAAGATTTCCAGGAGGTGAGCACACTGGGAATAAGGTGGTCCTTGCTGGAGTTAACCCCACGCAGGGCTATGGAAACAGCCAAGAATCTGAGAGACCAGGGGGTCAGCCATTTAGCTTGGGCTTTCGGGGAAGGATGGGAAAGGGTGGTGGAGAAATGAAACACTGATGCAGGTGGGGTTGTGATTTTTTTTTTTTTTTTTTCTGGCTGCACCACGAGGCATGCAAGATCCCAGTTCCCTGATCAGGGATCGAACCCACACCCTCCGCAGTGGAAGTGCAGAGTCTCAACCACTGGACCACCAGGGAAGTCCCTAATGCTGAATTTTAACAGTAGTCATTGAGAAAGTTACATAGTAAAAACATGATGAGCGAGGCTCAGGGCAGTGAGTTTGGAGGCCATCATAGTCGGTCTGGTGAGAGATAATAAGGCCATTCACAGAGGTTACCTGGCAGGATTAGTTAGAATGGAGAAGAACAAGCAAGGTGCTCATATGAAGCTTTCCTTTCCTTTACATATAAATAGTATCAGTGAACAAATCACTGAAGTGAGTCCAGGAAGGGAGCATTCTTAAATAATTTTGTTATGCGTTTAAAAGTAATAAAATAAAATGTATTCCATAATTTAGACTTTCTCTAAATTACACCAGCCTTCAACTAATGAGTAAAAATTAATGAAGATTAACCATTTTGATACAGGAAGGGTATTATCTTCATCAAGGTCATGCTACATAATAGCGTAGCACTATAGAAGTAGAACATTCAGTAAAGGAAAGGTTGCTGGACATTGCTATGTTGGTAAAAAAAAATACGGTAAAGTTAGATAAAATAATCTGATGGTATCTGTCCTCTGGGAGAAGTCTGGAGTGTAGGAAGGCAAGAGAGCAGAAGGGTTAATGCTGAGGCCTCTGGATTAAGGCCACCTGGGTTCAAATCCAACCTCTACTGCCTAGAAGCTGTGTGATGTCCAGCAAGTGATTTAATGTCTTTGAACATCATTTCTTCAACTGTAAAATGGGATTAATAAGAGCTCCTAACTTGGAGCACTGCTGTGAGGATTAAATAAGATATTGTCTTTGAGGCACTGGCCACATAGTAGGAACTCGTAAGCATTATCCATCATCATTATCACCATGGGGATTTCCCGAGTGCCCAACCCTGAGACTAAGTTTCTGTGTTTCATCAACAGCAACAAGTGGTGGGAAGACCCCTAGTCCAGATCATAGTACTGGATCATAGTCCTGGCTTTACCATGGACGAGGTGGGTGCCCCAAGGAGAATACCCTTGATGTCTTTGAGCCTCAGTTTCTTGTGTGTACAATGAGAAGGCAGGTCTGCACTGTAATTCTAAACCCCTTTTTTAGAAAAGCCCTCCACTTTTTATCAAGCAGAATCTCCTCTTGAACCTTAATATCTAAAAGAGAATAAAGCATAATTACCCCGGTTGATGTTTGCTCCCAGGGCCTGAGTCCCAGCTGCGTTCTACACCCTATCCCTCTTTCACCCTCGCCACTTAAGGGCCTGAGTCCCCCTCTCAATACTAGACCTCTGTAGAACACAGTTTAAAAACTATAGGAATAGGGTCCTACAAGATCATTTGGGATTCTCAGAGTTTATCCTCATGGGAAGAGATGATCAGGGGCTGTCCAAATGGCAAGATGAAATAAAGTCTGTGATAAATTCTGAAGATCTCTTTGTAAATTGTGTGCCCTTCCTGATCATAATTAGAAACGCCACAGTGCAGTCACTTACATGCTACCCTTTCATGTCGATTCCTGTTAGAAGACCTGGAGAAGGAAGTGGAAAATGCCAGGAGGTGTTTAAGATACAGTGCAGTACAGATGACTCGCCCAGACCTTCAGCTGCAACATATCATAACACTGATGCTGGACAGGAAGATTCCATGACTAGCTTCTTCCTTGACCTTGTTTATGCACCAGCTTTGTATTTTTAATGTTGGCCTTAGATGAAAAACAGGTGATACGATCTACTAAATCAAACTGTTCTTTCATGCATACTTAAAATGGGATTATTTAATTCTGAAAAGAATATATTCAAATCTTTATATATGTATATGAATACATAACTAATATTATGATGTAATATAAAAATTTTATATATGTATATCAAATACATATCTCTCTATCAACCTATAGGTTGAGAATTTTTTAAGGCAGTCTTTCTCAGTCTATCCTAACCCATATGTCACCAAGCTCAGAAGACAGTGCTGACTTTGCCACAACCCTTTAGGGGTTATCCAACCTCACAGCCTCATCTGGAGTCCTTCTGGTTAGAGAACTTCCTTTTTTCTCAAACCCATTCCTTTCTAGGGCAGCTCTATCTATTTTGCCTTTCTTTATTGACCTGAAATCTGTCTGCCCATGATTTCTCCCCCATCAGTTCTATCTCTTCTCTCTCAGCAATACATAGCAAGATGGCCTCCCTTGCCTTGCAGATACACCAGGGTGGGGCCGCCCAGAGCCTTGGGAGTGGGGTCCCCACCCCCGTATGTCTGGAAGGCCGGACCTCAGCTCCAGGACACCTGGAGGGCAGAGCCTCAACCAAAGAGGATTATCTCAAGTCAAGGTCTAGAGTAATTAGCTCCACTGGGTTTTGGTCTTGCTGGGACCCTCAGACCCATCATTTACCCCTTCCTTCTTTCCTTTTTTCTCCCTTTTGGAATGGGAATGTCTATCCTATGCTTCTCCCACCATTGTATTTTGAAAGCATATAGTTTGTCTGATTTTGCAGGTTCCCAGCCGGAGAGGAATTTGTCTCAGGTGAATCATACCTTGAGTCTCACCCATATCTGATTTCTATCATATTTAGATAAAATTTTGGACTTTAGACTTTTGAGTTGATGCTGGAAGGAGATGACTTTGGGGACTCTTGGGAGGGAATGAACGTGCTCCGGTCATTTCCCTGTGTTTGGAGGATACACCTGATTCCTTGCCCTCCAAAGAGCCTGGCGGCACCCACACACCACTGTGCATTCTGATGGCCCAGTGCCTATCTGGTACCAGTTGTTCAAAATGCTGGATATCATGTCTGTGTCTATTTCCTACAAATGTTTATACCTCCCTCCTTATCTGCCATCTCCACAAAAAGTAAGTCAGCTGGCCCTGTATACGTACCTCATTAGAGATGGCTTTTGTTCAGTTAACGAAACAAAAAATCGAGCATGGAATTGCTGTTAATTAGGTAAGCTGGATACAACTAAATCAACTACTTGACTAAATTGCACCTCTGAGTTTACGCTTTAGGAAGAAAAGCAACGACCTGTGACAAAGGCTATTTTCTTGCTTTCCAGAAAGCAAGAAAGTGTGTACCTTTTCCAGGTACACACTTCAGGACTCCAATCTGAGGTTTCTGTAGCACTCCCTGAGTTAAGTACCTTTTTCCTTTTGATGAAAGAGAACTCACTAAATGTAGAACCAAGTGCAAACAAATTTTCTAACTTTGGAGTGGAGGGTGAAATTAAATAGCCAGAAAAAAAGATTTGGTTTGGAAAATGTTGTCAGCACATGTACCTAACTCACTGAAAAAACATTCTAAAATAAAAATGTCCCCGGTTCTTCCAAACATTATCCTGAATTGTAAATCCCTGCCACCACATTGCATGATCTGCCACCCACGTAGCACTCCATCTCCTCACGCTGCTCCTCCTTGCTACTGGGCAGTCACAGGCTCCTCTCTGCTCCAGGGCTCATTGGCTGGCTCTTTCTTAGCCTTCCATAACCACACGGCTCCCTCCAAAGGTACTCCCTGAGCGTCTCTCTATTTATTTAGAACACTTATTGGGATTGCTCTTATCTGTGAACTGTTTATTTGTTTATCACCTGTCTTCCTATCATGTTACTAGGAACTACATCTGCCTTCTTCATCCGTATATCTCCAGTGCCTCAAATGGTGTTGAGCTGAATAAGTGTTTGTAGAAGGAAGGAGGGAGGGGTAGAGGGAAGGAAGGAGGGGGAGAAGGAAGGATGAAGGAACGGTGGGAAAAAGAGAGGGAAGGAGGGAGGAAGGGTAACATGAGTATGAACTTGATACCTGACCTGTATTTAAGGCTGCGGCCACAAAGGAGGATACCATTGAACCCATTAAATAATACACCAGTTGACCAAAATCTGTTGACAAAGCACCCACACCTTCCTAATGCAGTCAGAATTCACTCAGGAGAGAAGGGGTGATAACTTGCAGAATCATAAACAAAATTAAAAAACATAACAAGTACATCTTCTGTCCAGAATTATGTAAAGCTGACAAAAGCAGAGCTCTTAATCCTCTTAGACCATAATCGATTTTTTTAAAGTCTTTAAAATTTGAAAACCTGAAGACCACGTCTGAATGAAATATTTGCAAGGAAGAAGCAGACATGTGTCACGAAATATGTCCCCACCAAACAAAAAAAAATTAAGGGAGAGGAAAATTTATTAATTTTTTGAATGAGTTTTCGGCTCTCCAGCCCAGTGAAATTTCCACTGCTGAAATGAGCCTGGCTCTTTTGATTCAGATGGGGACGAGGGGAAGCTGAGCTAATTTCCAGGAACCTGCTTTGCTTCCCACATGTACCACTAGAGGCAATTGTATGGCTCTGCTAATGACACATTGTATTAGCATATTGAATTCTAATTGTTACATTTCTGACCATTCCCTTGCTGGAGAGAGAGATGGAGAAAATCAAATTTTAAGTAAAAATACACGGACATGTCACCTGTTCAGTGGGGCCCCCAGAAGCGCAGCTGCACCTTGCTCTCTCTCGTGCTGATACACATCTGACCGCCCACCAGGAAATAATGGCCCAGAAGAAGACTATTTGCCTGGGTCCTCCCACTTTTGTGGCCAGCAAGATTTTTACTATCCCTGGCTTTATTTTTGATAAATTGCAGGTTTTTGATACAGGCATATGCTGGGTCTCACTGATGCCCACGAGGAAATAGGAAACCTTTCATTTGCCTGTCCGGCCAGCAATGCACTGTCATTCACCCTCCTCAAGATCCAGCAAGGCATGACTTCATCCAGCACATCTATATCCTCCTCCCTTGTCTGCACTGGGCGTCTTCCAATATCCTGTGCTTGATTTAACTGTTAAAAATTAATAAACATGTATTAAGTTGCTACTGTATGCTATGAACCCTGCTAAGACAGTTCAGACACTATCTCATTTACTTTGCACAATCTGTGATACAGATGTTATTCTAGACATTTAGCAGATCAGGAAACTGAGGCTCGAGGAGGTTAAGCAAATTCAATTTAGTACAAAGCCTACTAAAGAGCCAGGGCTATCTAATCCATAGCCTTAGCTCTTGACGGCTGCGTCCTGCTTCCTCCTCCAGGATCCCTTCCTGGATCCCTCAGGCTGAGACAAGGAACCCAGGTGTGGCTGACTCTGCAGTCCTTGCTCTTCAGCAATTCCACTCAGCACCCACCCTGGGACAGCACTGAGCACAATGCATTGAGGCTCCTGATCTGCTTGTCTCTCTACCTTAATTAGATTCTGAGATCTTTGGGTATAAAGAATGGGGCTTAGATATCTCTGCAGTCCTAGCACTTAGTCACTGTCAGTGTGGAATGAATGAATGAATGAATGAATGAATGAAAAGAGTGCTACACAAATGTTGAAGGAATGCTTAGATAAAATGGAACAATGCTCTGCCAGAGTTAACAGGCAAGAGAGCCAGAGCAGTCCCAACAGACACAGCCTTAATGTTTCATTCAGTAACATCTATAATTCAAACTTGAATTCAGCAAGCCAGACGCCCCAATCTGTGTGTTCAAACCACACTAGAGGCATGGTGCCCCCCAGAGCCTGCTGTGGTCTGAGGGCTGCTTCCACAGGGCTAAGACCCCCGCCCCACACCCACCCCTGCCCCTTTATTTGTCTGTAACTTGCAGTTTTAGAGCTTAGGAACATTCAAGCCACAACACCCGACTTTTTTCAAAGGCTTTTTTTTAGCTCCAGCAGTGTGATGGGTTTTTTATTTGGTGCTATTGTAAAGGAGGGCCTAGGGATGAAGGAGGAAAGAGAAAAACAGAATGCCTTGAAAACAGAAATTGGAAACAGATAAAAGCAAAGCTGAATACAGAGGTGGCTATAATGTGGATGCCTCAGGAATCTGTGAAGTTACCAGTGCTGGACAGGATTGCATTCTGAGTCAGGGTAGCACCAATGCGGCTCTCTCCAACTGACTTCCCAAAAAAGAAAAGATACACCGCTGTAAACTGGTGTCCACCCCCTCGATCCAAGGGCAAAGAGGAAGGGGGAAGCAGAAAGCAAAATCTACGAGCTGGGGTTTGAGAGGAGCAACGGCCTTTTTCTGGTTGTTTACAAAACAATTTTTACAGTTTTTCCTGTCTCAGGTAGCAAACTCTCAGACTTAGTTGTCAATGGGCAAGTGGCTGATTTAGCAGGAAGCAGTGATATGGAGATTGGAGGTGACACTGGGATAGGAAGAAAGCTGATGAAGCATTATCAGTCTAGCTACCACTGTGTGCATCGATACTACTGGGGTTCAGAAATGGTGTGGAACACGCCCCAGGGATGTGCCTCCAAAGGGGTGAGGGAGCTGGGGTACTTATCCTCCAATCCCTGTTCATCCCTGGTTGACAGCTGCTCCTGGGGTGTGAGTTCCCCAGCACTTCTGGCCTGCCCTGCATGCAGGCTGAGAATGCTCCTGAAGCCAGAGCAAGGGCTCATCCAGGGTTTGCAGTGAGAAGCTGCCAGAAGGAATGGTGAGTGAGGAGTAAACATCACTAACAGGATGTGTAGTAGCCTTGAATTATATTACACGTACTTTATGATATCCTATGTTTGTATTAAGTGTCTGTAGGTATACATATACATGCGTATGTAGTACACACATACACATATATGTACACACATATATCTGAGTGTATAAGTGTTTATGTGAGTGGAAGGAAACAAAAAAATGTAAGTAATGGTTACCTCTGCATTCATTAATTGATGCCATAAATATTATGTACAAGCCACTGTCTTAGGAGTGGAAATACACCGTGACCAAACTAAATGAGGTCTTTAACCACACAGGGCTTACATTACAGTCCAGAGAGACAGAAACACACAAATCAACATAGAGGATACATTTTTATCAGGATAACTGATGTAAAGAAAACTGAGAAGCAAGAGAAAACCTCAGTCTAAAACTGAAGTTCTTACTGAGATGTGACTCATAAAAAAACAGGCAGGAAAGGGGCCTGAGGCAGAGGAAATAGCACACACAATGGCCTTAAGATAGGAAGCAGCTTGTTATCATCTTTATACTTTTATATTTGTAAATTTTCTGCAATGCTTACCTATGGTGAAAATCGGAGGGGAAAATACAATTATTTTAAAATATTCTTTGAGTGAAAGAAAGAAAAATCCAAATGAAGACTTACTGATTCTTAGAAATTTGACTGATACAACACTCCAAAACTGGTCATCTGCTGGGAATCAGAAAACCTCCATTAACTTCTCTTAATGGATGGCAAGTCCAGAATCAATCAATAAGTATTTATGGAGCTCATACTGTGTAAAAGGCACTGAATCTGGGCGCTGGGGAGCACTGAGATGAGGGAGACAGTGGCCCCTTGTCATGCTGTCCATGTCTAGTAGGGGAGGCTGGGATCGTAGGAAATTTCATGATTAGATTTATCATGGTAAGAACCATGACAGAATATAGATAATATGCCCGGAGACTAATCCAGGCAGGGGCAAATTTAGGAAGGCTATCTAAGGTGCAAGATATTTGAACTGGGCTTCCAGAGTGAGTAAGCTTGCCATAGCCACAGAGGGTATTGCAGACAAGAGAACAGCATGCACGAGGGCAGAGAGAGGAAAACTGCAGCACACTATGGGGAATGAGTCAATTACAGTGACCAGAAAATCTGCTACTTAGCATTCAGGAACAGAGGACCGGGTTGATGGAATGGCATGCCAGAGCACTTCAAGTGCCATGAATGACAATCATTAGCTGGTTTGCCAGCCACTCATCCATTTCCCTGCTTCTGAGAACAATGCTCCAGTTTCTTTGTGGAGCCACCCCTGCCCATGCAATCCAAGTCCATGTGATTGGGTAAAGCTAACACTCCATCATCTCTGGCTTCAGAAGAGGATATGTGAGTAAGGCCTGGCCAACCAGAACATCCCATCCTCTTGTTCATAGCAACTGGTTGAATGATGGGCACATGACCTAATGAGAGAGACTTTAGGTCAAAGATTTATACTGAATGTGTTGGGAAAAGAGAACTCCTCTCTCTGCTGGAGCTGCTGAGGGGATGGACTGTATGTCTGAGTGTGCTGCTAGAAACCACTCTAAGACCATGATGAGAAAGGCTTTGTCAGAATGGAGCTAACAAAGAAGAAAGTATTGCTGAGTGAGGAAGCAAATAAGACATTTTCCTAATGACAACTTTTAATGAACTGCCATGACGGAAACTAAGTCAGCTCTAGGTTTTCCAATTGCGGAACCCAATAAACCTCCTTTCTTTCCTTCTTGAGCTAGTTTGGGGTAGATTTCTGTCCTTTGCAACCAAAAGCCCTAATTAGTATACCACACTAAACATATGCCCACACAAGGACTCATCCATGAATGTTCAGAGCAGCTCTATCCATGAGAGCCAAAAACTGAAGACAATCCAAACGTCCACCAACAGGTGAATGGATAAACAAAACGTGGTATATTCATAAAAATACTATTCAGTAACAGAAAGGAATCAACTGCTTATACATGCAACAATATAGATGAATCTTAAAAACATTATGCTAAATAAACTCAGACACAAAGTACCGTATGATTCCATGTATATGGAATTCTAGAAAAATGAAGCTAATCTATAGTGACAGCCAATCAGTGATTGTCTGAGACCAGGGCCATGTATGGGGATAGTCTGGGAAGGGGCACAAGGGACATTTTAGGGTGATAAAATATTCTATATCTTGACTGGACTGTGGTGGTGGAGGCCCCAGGCTGAGCCGCTGGAGTTTGCCCCCTGTGGACAGATACTCCAAGATGAAGATAACAGCAGGAGCGAGAGAAGAGGCTGGGCCCTGCCCCGATGAGAGGTAAAGAGACCACGTATTTCTCATTCTCGAGGTCAAGGAGACCTTCCCAACTACACATGGGCAGAAAGGCTCCTCAGGGGCCAAAAAGGGAGGGGTGCCACCCCATAGTAATCAACCTACCCATAGGCCTCTTTGCTAGAATCCCTCTTGGCTAAGAGATATACATGCATACAAGGGAGGACCCTGAGTTAAACCAAATACTGACTCAGAGCCAGGCAAAGCAAGGTGATTGGCCAGAGGAAACCTGGAAGAAATGCCCCATATAAGTGATTCAAACTACCATGAGGGCACGACTCTCTCTGTGAGTAGTCTGCCCATGTGTCTATCCACATGTACTCTTTTTCCTCCTAATAAACACTTTACTTGTTTCACTACTTTCCGTCTCCTTTTGGAAATTCATTTCTACAAAGCCAGCAGGCCAGGGCCTTGTCACTGGCCACTGGCTGTCATGGTCTAGCGGCTAGGATCAGTGCTCTTACTGCCGCAACCTGACTTCAGTCTCTGGCCGGGGAACTGAAATCCTGCTTCAAGCCACAGTAGGCCGAGGCCACCCAAGATCAGTGGTTACATGGATGCATAAAATCTGTCAAAACTCATAGAAATATATTCTTTTTTTTGGCTGCGCCGGGTCTCCGTTGTGGCGCACGGGTTCTTCGTCGTGGGCTTCTCTCTAGTTGCAGCATGTGGGCTTAGTTGCCCCACGGCATGTGGGATCTTAGTTCCTCGACCAGGGATTAAACCCGTGTCCCCTGCATTGGAAGGGCAGAGTCTTAACCACTGGACCACCAGGGAAGTCCCCAAAAGTAGTTTTTAAACTCCCTTTGCTCCCATCCCATTTTTAGCATTTTAATTCCCTATAAAAATAAAGTTTACTGTGAATGTTTAGGTAACTAGAGTACCAAGCAAAATATACAGTAAAAGACACCAAATTCCTTTTTTGTTTTCTGAGCATGTCCTGCCTGGACCAAATCATGGGTAACTATGAACTACAGGTTGCTTTGAAGTCCAAGAAAATAAGTAGAGGTTTGGGAAGTAAGAGACTTAAATAATGGGTGCATTTAGGGAATATAAACCTTAATAAAGTTGATTTAAAAAATAAACGCAAAATAAAAATATTTTCAGACAAAAATATATATACTGTTCTAAAGAGTCTTAATATCATTGTACAGAAAAGGAAGAGCCAGTGAACGTTTTTGAGATGAGGGTTTCCCTTTCAGGGTTGTTTTTCAGGAGGTCCATATGTTGTCAGAGTTCATTGCGTAGTGGGTAAGAGGTTAGGTATCTGGGCAGAGCCCTCCAGATTCAAATTGTACATCTACCCATGTATTATCAATGTGACTTTGGGGATGTTACTTAACTTCTCTGTGCCTCAGGGGGTTTTTTTGTTTTGTTTTTTGGTTCTGTTTGTTTGTTTTCATTTGTAAAATGTGGATAATAACACAACTTCAAAAGGCCATTGTAAAGACTGAATGAATATGCATGTAAAACACTCCGAGGAGAATAATAATGCATGCTCAGAAATGTTCAGGGTCTTAGCAATAGTGATGGAAGTATCAATTGGATGGGGAAAAGGATAATGGCAAAGGGACCATGTGGTGTGGCTAAGAAAATAGGACATTGAACTGGGGCAATGACCATGAGAATGAAAAGGAGATGTGAATTTGAAAAATATTTCAGAGGTAGAGTCAACAGGATTTGTCAACTAATAGATGGAAGGAAGAGCAAGAAATAAAAAATTACTCAGAACTTTCTAACTTTGGAGGCTGAGGGGATGTTAATACTATTAGCTGGAGTGAGAAAAAACAGGAAGAGGAACTGACTCATGGCAAAGATAATGAGTTCACTTTTAGCCACGTGGAACTGAAGCTGCTTGCAGGACAGCAGGTTGCAGATATCCAGTATGGGTAGAAAGTAATACTTGCAGTGCTGCTTGCAATGCTCAGTGAGGAAAAAAAGAAAAGAGAGATGAACCACCATAAAAAGAAGCAAACCACATTACCTCTTTCTGTAGCTAAAGATATCAGATTAGTGTTCTGAGTAGTAACCATTGTGGGTAATCACTAAATACAGAGAAAACAAGGCTGGATGCATTGGGTTTCATACCAGAAAGCAATAAAAATGTATCCTGTCAGCAATGCCATCAGTGAAATCTTGCTTGAGGGCAAAGAGGAGAGTAAGACTCACATCAGGATGTTCTAACAGGTGCTTTCTCTAGCTGCTTTCAGAATTCTAGGAGAGGGCTTGATGTCTCAGAATCTGAGAAATAATGAAGCTTAATCCACAATCTTAACTTCTTAATTCCTAGGGATATATATACATATATTGCATCGTTACTGACCCTGATTTTAATGATAATATCTTTTTTAAAATACTGAGGTTTGATTTGACTATTTGAAAAAACAGATTAGAGCCCACTTACACACTAGCTCATGGGTGAGGGTTCTTTCCAGGATGTTCCCCTGGCACAGAGTGTTGGTGACATTTCGCTTGAGGTAACGATTCTCAAAGTTTTCCCTATAGAATATTATCTCGGGAGATGTTCTGGGAACAAAAGATTTCCATGGTCAAGATAATTTGGAAACTACTGCACATTCCAACCCTTTCTAGAATATTTAGGGTGCACGTTCACATATTAAAGGCTTGAAGAAGTCCTGAAGAAAAAAAGATTTAATTTTGTTTAACCTAGGTGTACCCCAATTTATTTAGCCATATGTATCTTTGATTCCACACGCTTTTCAGCATTCTGAGGAACTAAAGTCCATAAAGTATACTTTGGGTAACCCTGCAAAAGGCTTCCATAAGCCATACTTCTAAATTAAGCCAACTTCTAGAGTAAGCCAGTGTTAGCCAACTTAGAATAACTGAGCAGAGCTTTCTGTTTGACAACTTGTAGGTAAGGGCCCAGCCAACTAATCAGCTGATTCATTTCATTTCCCTTTTCTCAGAAAGCTGTTGAGACATCGAGTTAGTGCCACCTACATGAGCCTGCACAAACCGTATTGTTTACCGTTCAGGAAAATTAGATTGCACCTACCTCTTCCAACAGCTAAATGATACTTGTCATAGACAAAAGAGATCTTCCGTTCTGTTCTGTGACATTGTTTAGGGTTGTGAGTAGAAAAAGGAAAAACACTAAAAGCTATACTTGTGGATTAAGTATAAAAATGCAAAATATGTGTACCGATTACATTTTGAGTTAAGAAGTTGCCGTAATCACTATGAAGACTTGTTTTAAACACGGTCCCTTAAACATAATTTCTAAAAGATTCCTAGCAGAGAGGAAGCCTCTCTGGTAAGCAGAGGTAAGGAATACATTCAAAGCAGTCATGCTAATGACTAATGAAGTGGAGACTGGGAAATGCAACCTGGGAAACAACTGCATCACCTCTGGTACCCGTGAAATCAGCCTCATCTCAGCCTGCGCGGAAATTAACATGATTAGATGCTTCCCTTCCACCTGTGTAGCATGTGTTCTCAGGAGGGTAGACAGACCACTCTCCTCATGCTAGGAGTCCTCCTGGAAGCTCAGCCCGCAGAGGCGATGGAGATGAGCAGCTGCTCTTGGCGGCGCACTTAGGTAAACATCATTGGCCCTCCCAGCCTCCAGACTCCAGTTTCATCAAATCAGCTCACTTCTCTCCCTTTATGAGTGTTAACCCCATATCTCTCCCACACCAGAGTGTCGTGAGGATCAAATAAAACAACAGATGTGAATGTGTTTTATAAATAGGACATAAATTATTAGTAGTATGATTTTCTTTCCTCTTAAACCAGGGGTTGGCAAACTATGGCCCATGGATCAAATCTGTCCTGAAGCCTGCTTTTGTATAGCCTATATACTAAAAATGATTTTGCATTTTTAAAAGATTATTAAAAGAAGATGCAGAAGAAGGAGAAGGAAGAAAAGAAGAGAGGAGGAAAAGGACAAGAATATGTGACAGAGCCCATATGTGGCCTGCAAAACCTAAAATATTTACTATCTGTCCCTTTACAGAAAAAGTTTGCAGATCCCTGTTTTAAACAAAGAAAAACTGGCTATTTCTTTGCTTTCTTGTAGCAGATTGCAAAAATGTCTCCAATTCTTCACCACTCCTGGTGCCACGTAACTGTTCAGTGCCCTCTCACTTTGAGACTGGCCTCAGCTGCAGGCTACTCAGCCAATGGAATGCTGCCCAAACAGGCTTGAAAAGCACCCATAGGACTGTGCTTGCTCTCTCTTATGCCACTACTCTGAGACCATGACCGAGCTAGCCTCCTACAAGATGGGAGGGTCATGGGGCAAAGCCAAGTCACCCCAATCATCACAGCCAAGACCAGCATAGATCAGCCAATAGCCAGCAGACTCCCAGACACGTGAGCAAGCCCAGCCAAGATCAGCAAAGTAGCTGACAGCTGACCCCATATGCATGAGTAATAAATGCATATGCTACTGTATATGCTACTGAGGTTGTATACAAGTCAAAATCTATCTGATATATTTTCTTCCTTTTCCCCCACCACCTACAGGGGATGCCCCAAAAGATACAGTTCTCTGCCTTAGTCGTCACTAAGAGTAAGTTATTCCTACTAGCTCCCATCTTTGCTTTTGGATGCAAACATATGATTCAAATCCATGGACTCTCCACACCTGCCAGACAATACTGAAGAGGGTAGAGATGGCATAGCCTTGGAATTAGAGCTCTCATTCTTACCAGTGCTCGATCTTCCAGACTCTGGACATGGTATTACCAAGCCAAATCACTGATTAGAACCTGCCCCGCTAAGCTACATTCCATGGGTCTCCATTCATTCATTCATTCAAAAATATTTCTTTGTAGCTCCCATGTGGCAAGCACGGTGCTAACACTGACATATAGCCGTGATCTCAAGGAGCTTATCTGTGGGGAAGGGTATACCTTCCAGTCCTGTTTCTTCCTCATCCCCACTGCCATGATGGAGTACCAGCAGATAATGAAGCTCTATAACTTTATTATAATCTATTCTTAGTAGTGCAAGAACAGATTCTATCTATTTAAAACCATGTGGCTATGTTGAGCATGAAAAATTCAAACATACACACACACCAGAAATGCCTTGGTCCCTTTAAAGGTAATGAAATGGTGTTGTAGGACAATGTGGTGTGAGAGGGGCAAAGTCTCATCATTTCCTCTGCAGGGAGATGTCTCTACCTCCAGTACCTATTAGAAACACGGATGAACTGTTCTGAAAGTAAACTTTGTTCAAACCACCTTAAAATTGAAAGATGAATGTACAATCCTTTCTTTGATGACATACTGTGGTGGTTCTAAAATACATCCACAAATTCTTCAAAACTTCTCCTTGAAGAGGTGAGGCTTAATTCCTCTCCCCTTGAGTGTGGAGTTGGACTTAGTAACTCGCTTCTAATGAATACAGAGTGGTAAAAGTGATGGTATGCAACATCCAAAATTACACATAAAAGAAATCTGGTTCCATCCTTGCATTTGTCTCTCTGGGATATGTCACTCTGGGGAAAGCCAGCTGCCACGATGTGTAGATATGATAGCAATTCTATGGAGAGGCCTACATGGTAAGGAACTGAGGCCCCCACCAACAGCCATGTGAAGGTACCATCTTGGAAGTAGATTCTCTAGCCCAAGCCAAGTCTTCAGATGAGACTGCAGCTCCTGATACCATGTTGACAGCAATATCATGAAATACGCTGAACCAGAACCACCTAATTAAGCTGTTCTTGAAATAATAAATATTTTCTTAGTCTGCTGGGCTTTGTGGTGATTTTTATGCAGCAACAGATAATTAATAGACATAGCATTAAATGAATAAAACTAGCCATAGTTGACCTAATTGACTTGAGAACAAAGAAATCATAGGATATGAATGGGAAGAGTCTTGTAGCTCACTTTCCTCAACACCAGAGTACATTTATCTGGTGAAGTAAGCTAAGAGAGTTCTGATTTTGTTGCTACCACCTGCATGAATGAGTCTGTTTTTACACATTTTTTGCCACCAAAACCAAAGGTGCAGGACTTCCCTGGTGGGTCAGTGGTTAAGAATCTACCTGCCAATGCAGGGGACACGGGTTCAATCCCTGGTCCGGGAAGGTCCCACATGCTGCGGAGCAGCTAAGCCCGCGTGCCACAACTACTGAAGCCCAGGCACCCTAGAGCCCGTGTTACCGCAGCTACTGAGCCCACAAGGCACAGCGACTGAGCCCATGCGCCTGGAGCCCATGCTCCACAACTACTGAGCCTGTGCTCTAGAGCCTACGAGCCACAACTACTGAAGCCCGCGCCCCTAGAGCCTGTGCTCTGCAACAAGAGAAGCCACCGCAATGAGAAGCCCACACACCACAACGAAGAGTAGCCCCCACTCGCCGCAACTACAGAAAGTCCACACGCAGCAACAAAGACCCAACGCAGCCAAAAAAATTAAAAAAAAAAAACCACAACAACCAAAGGTGCAGAAATTGACTGGATTTTAAAAGATGAGCTCCATGTTGCCACATCAAAGACCCTGGGACTATCAAAATTTCTTATGTTTGCAAAGCAAGAGTGTTCTCATTACTTTTTACTTTAAGGTTTACTTTTTGTTTAACTTGCTGAGTTTATGCCTTTTATGATTTTTTTTTAAAGAAAGTAGCCCTTAATTTCTATCTGAAAAATCTAGTGACACTTGTTTCTAGTAAAGATTATTTTTTATCCTCTATAATGTGAAAGTGAATAGAATCAATCTAAAATGCAACACAATAGATTGTATGCAAAATGTGTTTATAAATGTTTACATCATGTCTTTTCCAAATGGGGAGCAGCCCAAAGATTTCTTCAGAGTCTCAAAAGGGTCTGTGATCACCAAAGGATTAACAATCACAAGTCCAGGGGTTTTCCCTTGTCAATCCCGTCTATTTCACAGAGAGTTGATGTCACCTGTATTTCAGGCTTGAGAGCGAAAAAAGTAACCTCCAAAGAAGCATTACAAAGGCTTAATGTTGTGGAAAGAATTGACAAATGTGCGTAGATAAAGAATATATTTGGCAGACCTAATAGATTTGGGACATTTACCTGCAAGACTGCTTTAAAAGGGTTATGGCTAATTTAAGTCTGTGTTTACTCTCACTCAATATTTTGTATATAATCTGTTAAAAATTAAATGCGCTATCTTATAAATCCAAAAGTTATTCAGCTCAATTCTGTCAGGGTGCAGTGCATAGCACTGTGCCCTCATGTCCAGATCTCCTGCTGTTCCAACTCTATGAAGAATCAATGACCTAACAATCAGGCTTCTTGCGAGAATTCAAACAGAGGTTTTAACCGTAAGTCATCAAAAGAGCTTCCTATCCCTGAAATAAGTGTTATGAGGGTTGGGTAGGCCTGGCCAAAGGACACCTGACCCAAAAATGTGGTCATATTTTCCTCTTCTGGACTCTAATTCCTTTGGGAGCAGGACACACAAAAGCCAATTGAGGGACAAAAGATGAAATTCCTCCTCCTTAGCCCTGGAACCATATGATAACCCTGCCATGGGTGGTAGAGATATAAAGACAGGTTGAAGGGAGAGGAAATGGTGAAAAGTAGAGTTAAAGATAATTTATTAAACCCCTCTGGGCACGCAAGTGCTGAGTAGGAAGCCAAGGATTAGACACAGACAAACTGACACTTGCTGTCATTAGTTTATAGTGTATTTGAGAGAATACTGAACTATCCAAAACACAAAATACCAAGGAAGACTTTGGGATGTTGTAAATATCCACTATGTAGACAGACTAAAGAGTTGTGTTAGCAATCGGGAAAGACTAAAGGAGGAATGAAAATGAACGGCTCATATGGCACCATTCTCCCCTCTTGGCCCATGACAGATACCACCAATTAGTGCCGGAACGATTTCCTGTGAAGCCTAGATATGGCTCCAGAATCTTCTTCCACATACATACTAGGGAGTCACAACCACTCAACCTGATCTGACTTGTGAGACAAAGCCTGTCTGCCTAAATTCATTAGTCCAGAGTACACTGAAACACTGAATGGTTACTCCCAAAAGCACTGAGGATGTTGGAATACTGCACAGGTTACAGGAAAGGGAAGGCTGCCAACACACATTTAGGAAGGGGTAGAATTTTTATAGTGAACAAATAGGAGGAAGATACAGCTTTAGCGTCTCCAGTAACGAGGGAGGAGAAAACGTATATCAAAGACCTCAGCAAGACAAAGGCATCTGTTGTCTGGATAATCTGTAACCAATGATGTGGTTTGTTTGGAACAGACTGGTGGGGAAATGCTTGTTCTTTAACTGGGGGGGTCTGGGAGGGGGAGTTTCCAGGAGGATACAGCAAAATAAAACTAATAAAACTTGTAGTCACTCAACATGGGTCTAACCAGTTCAACCTTGGTTTCCTAAAGTCTAATCACTCTGGGAAGCTAAAGCCACATGCAAGAGGGATCTGCCATCCCTCCCCCTTATCTGGCTTTCTTCCAGTGCTTTCTAACAGCTGAATGGCAGAAAACACCACCCATTCAAGCCAGAAATTGGGAAGTTATCCTGGATGCTCACCTCTCCTGTACTTTCCATATTCAACCCATCACTGTATCATGTGGATTTTACTTACTGAGTAACTCAAAATGCCTCTGCATTGCTCCATGCTGCATCCATGATAGGTCAAGGCTTCATCAAGTCTTACCTGGACATTGCAACAGCCATGGCCCACATCCAAGCTGGTCATCTCCAATCCATCCCCTACCTCCAACCAGAGAGCTCTTTGTAAAATGTGAATCCTTTTCTAAAAGTGCCACTTCCTTGCTTACCCTTCATGGGTTCCCCGTTCCCCCAGGCATGGAGTCTGGAATGTGCAACAAAGTCCACAGTCCCTCACCAAGGGTCTGGACTCTGCCTGCCGGGGCCACCTTCAAGCTCCTGTCCACTGAGCTGCTTCCAGTTTCAAAACCACCTCACACCTCCTCCAGCCACCAGGACTCTGCACGTGCTGTTCGCTCGGCCTTGGGATACTTAACTCCTCCACCACCTCTGGTTTCCACATACCTCTTCCACATATACATACCTCTTCCACATATACATATACATGTACTCATGTGTTTCCCCTTCAAATCTTGGTTCAAGGGTCACTTCATCAGAGAATGCTTCCCTCCCTGATTAGTCAGTTATCAGCATCTGTTATGCTCACTAAGAACACCCAAGACCCTTCTTTTATAGGACCTTCTCCTTTCTGTACAGCATACAGCTGTAGCCCCTGTATGCATAGGGATAATGGCATCCTCCTTCCTCCCTGTTGTAACCCAGGGTCTGCCCACTATAAACTCTCAAAAAATATTTATTGAATGAATGAGTGAGTGAATCATACTAGTGGTTCACTCATTCATCAGGCTTTTATTTAAATTTGGAATCCTACCAGAGAAGGGAAATATTTGGGGAATGTGAGGCATAGCAGTGGGAAAATTCACAAAAAAGCTAGGTATTGAGAGGTTTGGGGAGATGGTTTGGGGCCTGGGAAAGCGGGGAGGGGAGCTTCAGCTTAATAGTCTTAGTATAATCATAAGATAAATAAATTTGAGATAAAACAGCCTCCTTCTCATGCCTACAAGCTATTGATTCAGCTAAAAAGGCAATTACCCAAGAAGAATATGAATATTGTCTATCACACTGACATGGAAAAAAGTGCTGACTGTTGCAGTGATAGTGAGCAGTCTATAAAAAAACTTGGGGTGGTGAAATACCAAAGTCTGCCTGTCACATTTTATTATAAGTAGCTCAAATAACTCTGTTCAATCTCATTTGCTTGGAGCCAAACACTATTTTTTATTGTAAGGCGGAAGGCTGAGACATTTTCGATAAAAGTAGCCATAACCGGGAGTGTCATGTAAACTTTTCTGCATAAATAGCTCTATGGGCTTGTGAATAAATTAACTGGGGGGAAGCATTCTTGAGCACCTACTAAGTGCCAGGCACTGAATTTTTATGATTATATTGTATAAGTATATGATTTATTTTTATCTTTATTTTTAACCAGATGTGGAAATTGAGAGCCAGAGTTTGTTCAAATTACTTGTTGAGGGCCATATACTTAGTAAAAATGACAGCATTTTCATCCAGGTCCTCACCGTAACTTGGTGTGTCCCAAGCCCCAGGCAGAAGTCATAGATGGGGAGTTTGAACCAGGAAAGTAATCAGATTATCCAGGGATGACAGGATCAACGAGCTCACTGGAATTTTACTGGAGGCTTTATGACTCTGGATCAATAGCATGAAACAAATGTCTTTTCCTACTCCTGCCCTTCCATGAAATATGCCTAAAGGAGCAGTAACTCAAATAAATATTGGAATGTAATTATGCCTCGTAACAAATGGCACTGGGCAAAGCAGCACTCGCTAATGAGTCACTGATAGCACAGATCTTTTTTTTTTTTTTGCGGTATGCGGTCCTCTCACTATTGTGGCCTCTCCCACTGCGGAGCACAGGCTCCGGACATGCAGGCTCAGTGGCCATGGCTCACGGGCCCAGCCGCTCCACGGCACTTGGGATCTTCCCGGACCGGGGCACAAACCCGTGTCCCCTGCATCGGCAGGTGGACTCTCAACCACTGCGCCATCAGGGAAGCCCAGTGCAGATCTTTTTTATGTGGGCCTGCATATTGGTATGTTTATAGAGCTCTATACTTGGAGATTCTTTCAGAGTGCTCATGGTTGGAAGATGCGTGCCCTTTTATGACCCATACATGAATGTCGGGGTGAATGCCTAAACGTTCAGAGCTTGTCTGCATTCATCCTGGGACAGGCAGTGGTCGTCCTGAGACAAAGAATGTTACTTTCAGCAAGGGGGTGGACTGGAATGTCCTACACACCTGTGTAATCATGTACAAAGATTTTGCCAGCAGGTCCCCAGGTAATACCCAAACCTAGATTTTCATGCGTTCATTAGTTATCTATTGCTGCATAACAAATTACCACAAACTAAGAGGCTTAACACAATGCACATTTATTGTACCATGTGTTCTATGGTCAGGAATCTGGCCATGCCTTAACTGCTTCAGGGTCTCTCCTGACACATCAATCAAGGGGCTGGCCAGGCCTGGGGTCTCATTCGAACATCGTGACGTGATTGCAGGTAAATTCAGTTCCTTGTGGGCTGTTGAACTGAGATTCCCAGTTCCTATTAGACTGTTGGAAAAAGGCCACCCTGAGTTCCATTGCCACGTGGGCATAACAACTTGCTTTATCAAAGCCAGCAAAGGAGAGAGTGTGCTAGCAAGACAGAAGTCAGAACCTCTTCTAATCCTATCACAGAAGTGAGATTCCCTAGAGGTGTTCTATTAGCTAGAAGCAAGTTCCTCAAGGAGAGAAGATTACACAAGCCTGTGAATACCAGGAGATGGGATCATTGGGCCCACTTTAGAAGCTGCCTACCATGTATACTAAATATCAGTGCCTACGCAGACTGCTTCCCAGCTACTGAGAACTGCCCAGTTCTGCCATGAACATGGCTTCGTGGGCACTAGGAATTCAGACTCCATCCACTGGGGATCCTGCGTTTTCCCTCCTCTGGCTGCTAGGGACCACATCACCACGTCATCAGTGTTCTGAGAAGAAGGGGTAAGGGGGCAAAGGAATGTCAGCTCTGACCCTAAATTGTTGATGCAGTTTACCTAATTTAAGTCTCATAACAACCCCTTTAGGTAAGTGCTATCTCCATTTTGCAAAGGAGAAATCTGTTTCCTACACTTACCAGGGAGATGGTGGAGCTAACACGTGAGCTCAGCGCAGTCATCTTTAATCATATCAGTCCCCTCATTACACCTGCTGATGGCATTCAGCATCTGCCACCACCTGCTCCCACCCTCCATCATTACACCCTCCTGGACTAGTCGCCGACCTCCACGCTTGACCCCTTGTACTATTTCCCCTGATGCTTTGCAAATTACTGCAAACTCAAAGCAACACAAATTCATTCTTACAGTTCTGGAGGTCAGAAGTCTAAAACGAGTCTTTTGGAGCCAGGATCAAGAGATTGCCAGGGCTGGTTCCTTCTGGAGTCTCCAACAGGGAATCGATTCCTTGTCTATCCCAGCTTCTAGAAACTGCCTACATCCCGTGGTTTATGGCCCCATGACACCAAACTCTGCTTTGATCATCACACCCCTTCTCTAACTCTGATCTCCTCCTCCCTCTTATAAGGATCCTATGATGACATTGGGTCCACCTGGATAATCCAGGAGGATCTCCCCATTTCAAGGTTCTTACCTTGATTACATTTGCAAAGTCACTTTTTGCTATATTTACAGGCATCATTTACAGGTTCCTGGGGATTAGGACCTGGACATATTTGGGAGTCAATATTTAGCCGACCACACTCCTATAATCCACTTTCCCCATGGCCAAGGGAATCCATTATGAAGAGCCAAACAGATGTTGTCACATCCCTAGTCAAATCTAGTCAAACCCTAACGGCTTCCATTGCACTGTAAACAAACCCCACCCCCTCCTTGTATGGACCACCTCCTGCCGGCCTCTCTCACCTGTCTTGACACTTTGCCTGTTGATCATTAACTCTGACTGCTCTGGCAAACTTTCTGTGCCCTGAAGTCCCAGGCCCTTTTCTGCCATGACGTTTTCACATTTGTTCTTTCTTCTGCCTGCAGATGGATCCTTCCCAGGACTCCACTGAAATTTGGCCTGGGTGTCAGGGCCTCAGAGAGCCATTCCTGCTGGCCCTCTTCATCACAGAAACCAGCTCTGAGACAGAGTTGCTTCCAGAAGGATTTTGGGAACTGTTCCCCGGAGACACCTCATTAGGAGGTGATGAAAGCAGGGATGGGCAAAGGGGCAAGGCAACCCACAATGAGATGGCTCCTGAAGCCTTTGTAGAACCTACAGAAAACTCATAGCTGGATGGCCCTTTAGAGTTGTCTCAGACAGAGACAACAAGGCTGGGTTGTTTGCCACAAGCTGCCCCCTATGAGGGGCTTTGAAAACAAAAACAAGCAACCGATGCTACGCAAAAGGAGATTACTAAACTGATTATGGTAAATGATGGTCATCAAAATGGCCATCATAGGGTAGCTTACTGACAATTTATCCTTGGAATCAATTTTTAATAACAGTGATTCACACCTGCTGAAAAACCCATTCTCACTAGAACCTGTGTGGGCCCATCTCTAATTCAGATATTTTCTCAAATCTACCAGGTACTGGCAGCTTGACACACTGGTTCTATTTTGAAAAAAAATCTTTGGATGCAGGCACGTTAGAGGAATAAACCTAAATAAGTACATTAAACCTGCTAGAACATGCCCATTAGTTTATGCATGTTATTTTCACAAGCACGAACCTAGCAGGTGCGGAAGACGGCTGACCTGGTTCAGTTCAGTTAAACTGAAGCATCTGATCCTGGAAAGATAAAATCCAGGTGCCCTGGTTCCCAGCAGGGCCTAGCTCTGTGTTCCCAGGCACTGGCTGTGGTCAGGGAGCCAGGGCCAGAGTCAGTCTACTCTCACTCCCATCTTGGCCCAAGCATTTACCTCCCTTTTTGAAGACACAATTGACCACGTGGTCACCCTGGTCCCTTTTCCTTCAGTTGTCCATCTGTCTGGTCATCAAACCACCAACCCAGGCCTCTCCAGTCTTCTTACCTTCTTTCACTGTATTTTTTTTAATTACTAAATATTGCAAATCTATTTTAAAAAGCAAATAATTGGGGAATACTCACTTGCATCTCCCTTGGATCGTTACTTCCTTTTACAGACACTAACAGAAACATCTTAAAATGGTTTACAAGACATGGCACCCAATGAATGATCTTTTGATTATTAGTCTTTAAACTGTGTTATCATAGTTGCTATTTTATGCAATAAATATCTGCAAGTCTCCACCAGATGCCAAGCTCAGGAAACACAACTAAGTAAACACAGACTCTGCTTTGATGGATTTCAGAGTCTTGAATCATAATAGTGACCAGAGCTGGGCTTGCAACAGTAATTATTTGATTCAGTACACAAACACCCCTGTGATTATGGCCCCCTTTTTACAGGTAAGAAAGGTGAGGCTCAGAGAGGTTTAAAAGTATGCCTAAGTTATATGGCTTGCCTTCACTTAGGACTGCTCTGTGTTTAGGTGCTTGGTTTTGTGAGCCAGAAAGCATGGAACCCAGCAGGGCATCCAGGACACCGCCTGGAGGTAGCGGTTACTGACAGGTTGTGCCAGTGCTGAACAAGAGGACCCTTGGCTTGTCCACATGAAGCAAGAGCCAAGCAACTGGCTGTGGTTATGCACTTTAGAGATCCCAGGCAGAAGCCCCAGTTATGAACAACTTCATGTAAAGACAAAGCCACAAACACTGGTCTCATTCCTGTGCTTGGACCACTGTTGCTATATAGGTCTGCAGTCACTGAAGGCCTGAATCTCTCTTGGCAATGCTGAGTGTTGCAATGAACATGTGAAGTCACCCTACCAATCCAGCTCCAAGCATGTTTGTGTCCAGAGGATGCCTGCCAGGTAGCCTATCACTTAGTGCTCATGACCACCCCACCCTGGCTCTGGTGCCACCCCAAAGATGGCCGATTTGAACAGAGGTCCCTGCTGGGTCACTACTGTAGGATCCACACTTTTGATGGACTGAGATGAGAATGGCAAGCAACCATATTGCAAGTTATCTCTTCTTTACCCTGCATAGACCATAGACCTCCTGTTGATACCACTTACATCTTGTTATAAATTTGGAATAAAGAACAACAAAAGCCCACTGCACAGTGCCCCACAGGCTAAGGATTTAGTTACTCTTTGTGCCAAACCCTGCCTTCTCCTTTATACCCTTTGAATTATGCTGTCTGTGGGTGCTAACCTCTCCCTGACATCGGTTTTAAAGCTAGAATCTATCCTAAGAAGGGACCTGGGCTGCCTGCCGTACGTAAACTGCTGACCTGCTCTCTTGACACCTACGTATAATATATAGAAGTCAGCTCTTCCTCTCTCTCCCCATGTGTACAATGTTAAGGCGGGTCCCCCCACCTGTGAAGAGAGAGAAGCAGTGGTCTTCCCCATCCTCAATGTCTTTGTTTAATTAGAGAAGAGCTTACTAATGTTGAGCTCTCATTTCTAACCTTTTGATAAAAAACAGAGAATCCCCCAATGGCTTCTCTCTGGGAGATACAGGGAGGAAATCTCTTGGTGTAACTTGAGCAAGAAATTTTCTTTCCTGAATTATTCCACACGTGGGGTACGCTGTGGCCAAGGATATTACCAGTGTTTGACATAATTACTAAAACAAACTCATTTATTACTGATATTCATCACTCTATTTTCCCTGTGCAGTAAGTGGGACTCTGGGTTTTCAGTATGAGGAAGAAAAGTATTCTGGGTACTGGAATCTTTCTCACGAGTCATCGGATGGAATCATCATAATAATCATTTGAGGAAATGAATGTTCTCATTTTTTAGATTTGAGAAACTGATGTTCAGAGTGGTTAAATAATTTGCCCAGGGTTGTTCAGCAAGTAAGTGGCTGATTTACTGGTTGATTCCAAGACCATTCTCTGATCCACACATCATCCTGCTGCCTCTGGGAAAAACAGAGAGCCTAGAAACCTGCATTCCTTGCTTTTTCTCCCCCAGAACCTCTGCCCACACCAGTGACCAATGGCATAAGTGAAGCTAGCAGCCAAATATGCACTGAGATCCTCTGCATTTCTAAGTATGTCATTCCTGAGGAATCCGCTGATCTGTTCTGTTCCTCTCAGTGTCCTCTGCAGGACTGAGAGGGAAAGAGTTCGAAGGTGTTACCCAGATAAGATGACTACATGTCCCAGTTTGCCTAGGAACGTCCTGGTTTAGTCCACTTGCACCAGTATAATTACTAACAGCAGCCCCGCTTGCTCTCAAGGGTATACTGGTTTGAACCAGAATCTTCAGGCTCCACATATACCAGATACATGTTCTCTGCAAATGGTAACCATCAATGTTGATGGTTTAGATGATTATGCATTGCATGAATTTCTGAGAAGGCTGTGGAAGAGTGGTTCTAAGGGTCATTATCATTTCCACTTGCAGGAAGAAAATGTTAACTCTGATTCACTATGGATAATGTGGAAGAGAAACTTTTTTCTACCTTAAAACTCAGCTCTCTGTGCAAAGGCACCAGGCTTGTTGGTCATGACTTAACTCCCAGGGGTTACGTGACATGTGAGTGGGAGGCATTCGTAAGATGTGTACCTGAAAATCACTCATCAGAAATATTGTTTATGTATAAAACCAAGGTTTAGTTTAAAGACCTCTGAAATGGCACCTAGGCACAGTGAGCATTCTGGAATTCGTCATACCTCTCCAAGGGACCCAACGGCTGAGCACAAGGTCAGGCAAACATGGCTACAGCTTCCTGAGCCTGGCCTGGCCGAATGCCCACTGGGCTCCTCACAGCCCGAGAAATCCATCTCACGTACAAAAGCTCACGTACCAGGACATGTGCATGCTCACAAAAACACACACTCAGGGGCACACACACACACAGGCACACAGGTACACGTGTACAAACACATCTTTGTCACCACCTAATAGTTCCTGACCCAGATGTCACTTTTTACAATGTAGACATGATCTCATGATCTTTCAACAAAATTGAGGCTGTCCCCGCCTCATTGGATCATTTCTCCAAAATAAGTCTTGCCTGCCAATGGCAGCACTCAATTACTTACAAGTTTACCAGGTAAACACACAAAACATACATGTTGCTCTATAAAGTAGGTGATATACCCTTTGTCTTAAGTTTTGCCCAGCTCAGCTAAATTTGCGACACTCCAGAATATTACATGAAATAAGTCATTTTCAAGAAACTTTTTTTTTTTTTTTTTGCCGTACACAGGTCTCTCACTGTTGTGGCCTCTCCCGTTGCGGAGCACAGGCTCCAGACGCGCAGGCTCACTGGCCATGGCTCACGGGCCCAGTAGCTCCGCGGCATGTGGGATCTTCCCGGACCGGGGCATGAACCCGTGTCCCCTGCATCGGCAGGCGGACTCTCAACCACTGCGCCACCAGGGAAGCCCTCAAGAAACTTTTTAAATCTGATTATTTTTCCCTCATAGATCACACAAGTTTTTTGTTGTTGGTGGTGGTGGGTTTTTGTTTCTGTTTTCGTTTGTTTGTTTGTTTTCATCCTCCATCCTTACCTTCTCAACTCTCAGAAGGAGACTGTGGCCTTAGGAAAGCAAAACCTGGATCAGGGGCTGAGGTCTGGCTCTAAGTTCAGGATCATGGAATACTTACAAGTCATGTTTGTAGAGAATAATTCCCAAAATAATGCATCTTCTGTACCTTGCTCTTTTATGTCAAAGCACTCAATCATTTGGGAAAAGGGTCAAAAACAATTGTAAATAGTTCTGTTCTGCAGAACAAGTAAAGACTCCAGTTAGGAGCTGGTATTCATATTTTTCATAGAAATATTTTGGGAAGAGCCCTCCATTATTGAGGTAACTCCCCAGATGTTGACTTCATTGTATGTACATTAGACTGAGATGGTGAGGATGTGGTATTCTTGACACAATTTCTACACCTGTGCTCATGACAGACATCATTAATCAACTGCAGCACACTTTCCTGATGATCTTCAGCACCTTACTCAGCACAGAGATCTAGGCAGCCTCTACATGACAGCTGACTCACAGAATTAACACTAGTTGCTACCCCGATAGAGACACATGATTGTACCTAAGGGACTGATGACCCAGAGACATTCATATCTGTCCTAATGAGATAAGTAGCAGAAACACATCAGATAGCTTACTCTCATGGCCACCTTTTTATTCTAAATCCTGGACCTGTGCTCTGTCAGCCTACCTTCTAATCCCTGACATCAAGAGACATCTGTAGGTGTCAGAACCTGGGCATTTTCCCTATTATTGAACCATTTCCCTCCAACAGGCTTGAGTCCCTCACTCCCTTGAAACTTCTCCTCAGTCTTCCCACATTGATCTCAGCTAATCATTAATTCTTCATTGCTGGTTTTGATTGTTCCAATATAAATAAAGTCCTTGGGCTCCAATATAAATAAAGTTCCAACTTCCTAGAGTAGATCTAATAAAAGAGAGGGGGATAGAAAAGTTAAAGGCAAATGTGCTATGATTCTATTAGTTCTACAAAGAATAAAGAGCACACATTTTTCATCAACATGGGACACAAAAGCCTTCCTGTAACATATCTCAAAACTATGTAATGTAATATCTGCTACCAACAGGAAGAAAAAACAACATCCACGTCAAGTCTCTGCTTCCTGGGCTTGGGTCTTAGCCCTTCTCTCATTCCACAATTACTGACTGAGCTGGATGGTGTGGGTAGCCTGGTGAGCAAGACAAATGTGGTTTTACCAGTAAGATGGATGCATTATTCGATCCATGATTGCCCACACGCCTTGCCTATGACCCCTATGATTTGAACCCTTATTCTCCTGCCCCTTGAGAGCTGCTGGTCCTTCTGGTCCAATCATATATATGGACTCGACCTCTTATCTTAGCCCATCCTTGTGTCATATGATTATGGAAGAGGTAGCTAGAGGTCTCAATGCAATCTCTCACCACTGGGTTGTCCTCCCCTATCATTGAGGTGACAAAGTGTAGGCTAGGCTGGAAGATTCATGGTACTACCACTTTGCAGCACCAAGAGTAGGCCCAGGAAGCAAGGCATATTAGGCAAAATTGGACTATGACTTAGAACCAGAAAGGGGCAGAAAGGGTGCTAGCAAGCAGACCAGCTGGAAAGATGAGGCCAGAATGCTAGGCTCATACAGATCAAAGTTGGGCAGAAAGGGTCAGACAGGCGACCCAGATGTGGGGAAATAAGACCCAGGGCTGAGAGAGAGAGTTTTTAGCAAGACCACACCAGGGCAGCACCTTCTGATTTGCAAATTGTTTTCTTTCAGAATGTTATTTATGTTATTACTATTACAACTCCTGGTTTTAAGATGAGACCACTAAGCCCCATGGTAATCAAAGTCGAATAACAAGGCTAAGTAAGAGAGAGAGAGCTAGTAAGTGGAGAGCTGGGACCTGAACCTCAGGTGGAGTTGGGCACTGTTTCCTGCAGGTAGAGCCCGGATGCTCTTAGGCTTGGGCCGAGCTGTGGGCAGGGGCTGTTTGTCCTCTGCCATCTTGATTCCTATACGTGGTCGGGCCATGGCTCAGAGGAAACACCAGTCTCTTTTGGTGTCACTGACTTCCAAAAATAGCAAGAGCAGAGGGTTAGGTCTTCTGGGAGATCCTTCCAATATTTTTCTTAGAAGTGAGCACATCCATTTCCCAATTAATTATCTCCACTAGCTAAGCTCAATTACTTTGTGTCCACCTCCAAAAATACAACCTTGCTCCTTAGAGATTTCCCATTTGAATTTCCAAGGGGGCAAATATTGCCAGAAGCATGTTTTATGTAATTACATGGTGTAGATGTTTCACTCTCTCTTTACTTAATGATTATTAAATACCGAAATTAACTTCTGTACTTGGATGTGGATTCCACCAGTTTAAGAGAAAGTAAATATATCACGGGGTGTGCTCAGGGATGCCTGCATTCAGTGGCCTCCCCTCTCAGTTCTCACGATACAACTTCCAGTGTTTCTCAGTGGAGACCCTTCCTATTCTATTCTGCATAAGAATAACGTGAAGAGCTTGATACAAGGGCATTCCAAGGCCCTGCACCTAGACTTACTGAATCAGCGTATCTGACGGTGGGGCCTGGGAACCTACGCTGTTCACACTCTTCCTAGGGGCTTCTGTCAACACTAATGTCTAAGACTCAGTGATAGTTATTTGCCTGATACATGAAGACAGCTTTATCATGGGGAACAGGAGAGGCAAAACGAACACAAGCTGGTCTCTCCTCATACATATTTTAATAAGAAGAATTCAATACATGCTATCTATTATTATTTTATAGTTGTTATAAATCCTCACACAAGCACTTGAGTTCTGTAGCTGATTTGGGAGATGCAGGCAGAACCAGCAGGTGAGGGGGAAGGGAGACAGGGAGGGAAAGGGAGAGTAAAGGGGTGTTGCTGTCAGGTAACCACACAGGTGACTGGAGCTCAAACCCGCTGGGCCTTGGAGGCAGGTGAGGATCCTACACCCCCACTGCCTTCCCCCGCTGGTGGGCAAGGAGGCTAGTGTTTACTGACTCCAGTCAGTGCTTGGCTGGCCTCCTGGGGGCTGGTAATTCCCTGGCAGCGCTGTGTGGATAGTGGGTGGGCACAGCTGTGGGAGGCTGGGCTGGCATAAAGATGAGGAGCACACCGGAGGCACCAAGAGCATCTGCTGCCTCTCCCACCAACTTCCTAGCAAGAAAGTGTCAGGTGCGTGCTGGTGCCCTGCTCAGACAGTGAATAAGAGACGAACATGAGCACTGTGAGAAGGAAATTCCCTCTCATCTATTTATTTATGTTTATTTAATTGTGGTAAAATATCCATAACATGAAATTCACACGAGTGACACTTAGTGCATTCACAGTGTTATGCCACCATCACCATGATCCAGCTCCAGAACACTTGTGTCATCCGAAAGGAAACCTGCACCTGTTTGCAGTCACTCTCCATTCCATCTTCCTCCGAATGCTGGCAACCACCAGTCTACTTTCTGTCTCTCTGGATTTGCCAGTTCTGGACACTTCATATAAATGGAATCATACAGTAGGTGGCCTTTCATGTCTGGCTTCTTTCATTTAGCATAATGCTGTCAAGATTCTTCCATGCTGTAGCATGTATCAATGCTTCATTCTTTTTTCTGGTTGAACACCTTTCCACTGTAAGGATTATACTCCTTCTTATTGTTTTGGACACCATAGAGGTTTCTGAAAGATATGTCTGCAGATCGACCACAGTGCTGGGTGTACCCTGCCTGCCATACCAGATCAGACCACACTCACCTCTATCCTCACTGGTACGCCAAGATCCTGGTCTTTATGGGCTGCCTTCTCCTCTAGCTCTCTCCTCTGGCTTCCAGTTAGATTTGGCTAATGGAAGTTACTGGCAGGACATCACATAGGAGCAAGAGAAGTTAAGGTATTTTTTCCTCCTGGCAAACTGACTGTGGTTCTCTATGAAGGCCAGGGCTCCTGTCAGGTCCTCTCCATCAGGCTTCTCTCTCCAGGTTCTGCTGGCCCCCCTCTCTTCTTGTACTTGCAGGCCCAGAGGAAGTAACAGCTTCCAGCTGCTGGTAGCTCTCAAGCACTGCACTGTCCTTCATTAGTTTTCCCTAAATATTCTTATACCTTTGTAGATAGTCTATTCGATTTTCTCCAAACTTTCAGTTTCTGCGTGCCTCTTTCCTGCCGGGATCCTGACTAATACAATAATAATCAATGACAGAGTAACTTATTAACATTGATAGTTTACTCAGTTAGGGAGACATGCTTCATAGTGCGTATTTGTAACTCTGGGACCGAGCAATGCTCTGGGCCCCTGTGTGTTATTCCCACTTCCCGGCAGATGTGAACCAGACAGCAATTGTTAGAAGTCATGTGGGTTCTGGAGTCACATTTCCTGGGTTCATTTCTCAGCTCTGCACCTTACGGCACCATGACCTGGGGCAAATTACTTAATCTCAGATTCATGACATGTAAAATGTGAATGATGGTGCCTAGACCAACTATGACTAGTAGACAATATGCAGAAAGTTCTCTGAACAGGGCCACACATTAGAAGTGCTCAGTAATGTCAGCTATTGGGTTAACCCCCATTAGTCCTGGCTGCACATTCCCTTCTCCTGGTCTCTATCGGCGTCTCCTGGAACTACCTAGAAGTCCTCGCTGCTGGCCCAGATTCTTCCCAGATGCTGAGCCAGTGATGACTAGAGCTGGAAGTACATCAGCTCCTATTCTCTTTCACAGTTGAGGGAAAGGGGATTGTGGAGACAGGCAAGTTCCCATAGCCCTGGACCCTCCACTCCAAACAGGGGCCTCCTTACCCTGGGCAGTTGTGGGGGTCTTCCTTCCCCTCCCCTGCTCTTCGTGACCGGCAGGAAGACCACCATGTGCTGGAGAGTTACTCTGGGATAACAGCCTTCTAAGCATACTTCATTTAACAGTCCTATCAACCCTATGAGGTATGGTTCCTTTTTAAAGATCTGTAGCAAATCTGTTCCAGATCCATTTCTTAAAATCTGTTCAAATACAGTGTTATGAGCTCCAGTTACACAGGTGACATATGAATACATTTTCCTTGTTAAAGATCCAAAACTTAAATAGTATGAGGTTGCCTTCAGTATCCCCACTTTTCTGATGATGAACTTACAACTCAGATAGATTAAATAATGTTCTCAAGTTCACTCTGGGAAGGAGCAGTGGCAGAATTCAAAACCAGGAGTGTTTGACGCAAGAGCCTGCATTCATCACTGTTGTGCTGCCCTTACCCACAGGACTATCTTCTGCCTCAGTTTCTCTCTTTTGGCATCCGACCAGCCTTAACCTTCCTGGCTCATAAGCCTATTCTAGTAGAATGTGGCTCTTCATAAATGACCTTTAAAGCCAGTATCTAAACCAGTAGGCTGTTCTGGGCATTTCTCACACCCTGTTCCACATGCTTCCCTGCCACAGCTGTGAAAACCAGCTTCCCATAGGTGTGATCAGACAGCACCTCAGCGGCTCTTCCCATTCCTGCATTCTGCCCTAGGGATTCTCAGACACCACAGAATGGAATGCCTGAGGGAACCCATGGGGTCACTTATACTTGCACGGCCTGGGAATGAGAGTTGACATCGCAAGGGGAAGCCTTGACCAATGGAGTATGGGAACTGTCCCCTAGAGACACACAGTTTGGAGGTATTTCCTGTGGCTCTTCTTAGAGGGTCTTGGGAGGGTGCGTCTCAGTTGCCCAGAGAGGTGACCGACCTGTGTCTACCCCCTTGAATGGATGGTCCCTCTTTTTCTGTCTCACTCTCCCCATCCTGTTTCCTGGAATCACACAATCAGTCATATTGGGATTTGCCTTCTGGAGTAAGTGCAGGCTAAGTCAGGGATGATAAAAGAATTGTTTTGTTTTGTAAATATTTGTTGTGAGTAATAGGCTCTCCTTGCCTAAGAGACAAGCTCCTCTCAGAGTGGCCCAGATCTTGAAGGCGAGGACTGCACAGGCTGCTGTCTCTTTAAACTCTGCACTCCCCACAGGCAGATGGGGCTGCCCACTGCACAGCAGTAGGCATGTGCCCTTGACCTCACTGAGAGATTCAAATATTTCTCAGTAAAAAAACAGAGATTCACCCTCCTCACCAGTCACTCATGCTCCCAACATGCTTCATTGTTATTGTGAGAAGGCTATGTTTTGTTCAAGAAAAATGTTTGAGTACCTAGAAACAGCCAGGATTACGCAAGTCTCCAGGGATAAGAGGGTAAAAATAACCTAGTCCTTGCCCTTAGGGAGTGAACACTCTAGATTGAAAGTAGATAAGTAAACAGGAAATTCTCACACCTTGCAAAGAGTACTATAACTGGGGCAATCAACTGTGTAAGTGAAAATTGAGCTTCAAAGACCAAAAAAGAAAAACTTTTCTATGTACAATGCTTCGCATTTTTTAAAATTAATTAATTCATTTATGTATTTATTTATTTATTTTTGGTTGCGTTGGGTCTTCGTTGCTGTGTGCAGGCTTTCTCTAGTTGCAGCAAATGGGGGTGACACTTCGTTGCGGGGCGCGGGCTTCTCACTGCGGTGCCTTCTCTTGCTGTGGAGCACGGGCTCTAGGCACAGGCTCAATAGCTGTGGCGCATGGGCTTAGCTGTTCCGTGGCATGTGGGATCTTCCCGGACCAGGGCTCGAACCCGTGTCCCCTGTGTGGGCAGGCAGATTCTTAGGCACTGCACCACCAGGGTAGTCCCAATGCTTCGCATTTTAAACCAGAATTAATAGAGGTAATCTTTACATTTATCCCGCTTTCTTTCTGGTCCTAGACCTGTGATCTATTTGAGATGAAAATATAAAGCATCCATCCATCCATCCACCCATCCATCCAATACAAGTGTGTTTGGTCACAACAGTCTTATAGGAAAGAAAAGTTTCTGGTGCTGGATGTCCCACACAGGGACTTGGGGAGGCCAACATAAAGGGCAAAGAGGACAGAAGATGAGTAATTTTCATGCAAGACTTCCACGTGGTGCTTCTTAGTATTCTGACCATGACTTGTTAAAATTATCCTAGATTTGTGACTACAGATTTCCTGGATCATATTTGCAGCCACTTTTCCAACAGGGACCAAGCAGTCATCAATCATTCTGAGATGGCAACTTTGTGAGAGCAAGGTCAGCAGCTAAGTTCACTTGGATTAGTCTGATTGGACACCTGAAGAAAGGCTTAACCAGGACACCCTGAAAACATCAAGATAGTGAAAAAAGAGGAAGAAATGCCCTGTTTCAACTAGAGTGTCTGCTTCCCACCCTCAAAATATCCAATGTGCACAGAAAAAAAAAAAAAAAAGGTAGAGTGTCAAACTGAGAACAGTATGTTAGTGTAGTACAATCAGAGGATCTCTCAAAAAAAATAAAAATCTGTCATTGCTACTACAGACATTAAAGTGCCTTATGTTTTGTGACCCAGGGACTGAATCCTGCCTCTGGTACTTCTAAGCTCTTACTTAGAGTGAGCCCTAATTTCCTAATCTGCTAAAAGGGTCTAATTCTAGCTGCCGCACCCATGTATCCATTAATTCAGTCATTATTTATTAATTAGCTACAAGTTGCCAAGCACTGTGCCCAGCAGTGCGGATTCAATGATGAGTTTAAAAAAAATTTCTTGCCCTTGTATAGCTTTGAGTCGGGGGAGGTAAACACTAATCACATATTCACCATCAATAAATGGAAGTGATGTTTATCACCTGAGGTATGGGGGAGGTGTACGTGGCAATATGAGCGAGAAGAAAAGGGGTGTCTGATCCAGCCTGACAGTAGAGCTGAGATCAGAAGCATGAATGAGTCTGATTTAGGTAAAAAGCTCAGGGATGGATTACAGGTAGATTCTTGACAGAGAAGGAAGTGTATGTAAAGGCCTTGGTACATGATGGTCTCAGCAAATGAACAAAGACTGGTGCAGCTGGCTGTAGAGTGGTGTGAGAGGAGATCGGAGCGGTTGGTATTGCTAAGCGCATTCCATGCCAGGCCTTGTAGATCATGTGGAGGGTTTGTTTTTTTATCTAATCCTCAAAACACTGGGAAACCATTGAAAGATTTTAAGCAAACGAGTGATATGATCAGATGCATCATATCAAAGCTTTCAGAGGATGGCTCTGGCGGGGGAGAAGAGCAGATCGGAGGAAGGTAAAAGTGGCTATGTGGAGACCAGCTGGGAGGCCATATTGGTATCAAGGCAAAAAATGATGGTGGCTCAGATTAGAGTGCTGGTAATTAGATGCCCATTGCGCAGGGGTAGAAGTGGATGGATTCCCGATATACTTAGGAGGCAGGATTTAAATTTGGAAATGAGGGGAGGGCAAAACTGGTTGGATGGTGGTGCCATGGATTAAGGAAGGGAACGGTAGAAAGCAGCAAGGTTTGGAAGTGAATGTCACATGTTGGGTTGGGAAATGTTGAGTCCCAGGTGCCTTTGAGACGTGAAAGAAGGATGTCAACCTGGCTGTTGGGTATACAGCTCCGGAGCTCAGTGATGACTAAGCCGAAGGGCTAAATATGAGTCATTGGTGGTCAGGTAGATAAAATTGAAACCACGGACATGGATGAGATCATTGTGAAAATAAAATAAATGTTCATTTACAAAGCACCTAGAATGCTATGGGACACAGATTGGTGTTAATGAATCTTACCTCCCTCCCTCCTTCCTCCTCGGTCCTTTGAACAATAGGACGGTGAGTGAGTTTGGGCAACCCCCCTGGGAAGCTGGCTCCTGGGGAAGGACAGAAGAGACAGTCTGTTGCTTCTAGCTGCTCTGGTCTCCCAAGGACACGGTCTAGGTTCAGAATAGCTCTTTGAAGGAAGAGCAATACGCCTTGCTCTTGACTCCTGAACCCTGATGCCCTCCCTACTCTCTGCTTTTTAAACAAGGTGTTTGCGTAAAAGAGAGAGGCTACAGAAGCTAAGCTGGATATGCAGAATAATTCCCTCTTCAGGGTGAACTTTAGCTGGGCCTCAGGAGGAAAGGCAGGAGGGAACACAGCATGTTCCTTGGTCATGCTTGCCGCGAGCAAGAAGGGGAGTCCGGTGGGTTTGGTGACCCCTGCACCAGAAACATTTTTCAATAACATTTTGGAAGTATCTAGAAGAGCATCTTAAACTTCAGGAACTGTAATGAAGCAAATGCAACTCTATTCAGCTTTGAAATATGTGCTGTAACATCACGGGGCTACAGGGTTAATTCTTCTCTTCCTATCAGAGAAGGAGGAGGTCTTCATCCACTCGTACTGGCAAGCCTAGTGGGTTCTGGCAAAGCTCTATTTTTCTATGTGTGTGACATCTCTCATTTCTTCCTTCCATCAATTTGACATTCCACTGATAGATTAAAGCATTTTTCCCCAGTGCCCATTAGTAAGTTTCAAGGACATGCCCACGTAGTATATAGAAATAACAGATGGGCCACAGGAATTTACGAAGAAATAATCTTGGGTTCTGTTCAAATTTAAACCAAGAAAGCAATGACACAATGGGTATGTCAGCAAAAACTTAGGATAAAATTATCTCCTTCTAATTTACTGCAGTATGACTTTTACACTTTTTCAATACAGTGTACTGATCAAATACCACCTTTAAGTTGCAAAATTGTTAAGACAGCTAAAATGATATTCATTCCCTAACTATGCTGAGAATGTTTGAATCCTTTCTCCCTATTACTATCAGAATAAAAATAAAGGTATCCAGCAGTGTTCTAAATGTGCTTCAAAGCTCTGAGACACTCTTTCTTCCGACACCTGATTGACAGATTATGGCTTTTGGATGCCCATCAAATTAATAGATTATGACTTTCTGAAGCCAGAAACTATGCAATTATTGCCATGTTCTATCTTTAAAGAGATAACTTATTCTTTGTCATCCATTTATGTCTCAGAAGGCAGCCCCCGTCCCGCCAACACATACATATCATAATTATAAATAATTGAGTTCCTCCTGTCTCTTTTTCTTTCCAGTATGCCCCCATCTCGAACATCCACAAAATAATTCACTTTGAAACAATGTTAGCTTAGGAGGTGGCTGACACATCTTATATTTCTCAATAATGTTTTGAAAATTTAAATATTCACCTTCTATGTAATCCCTGGTGAGAGTTCCCTTCTGGTTTTATGTATCTGATCCAAGAACTTCTCTGGAACAGAATTAGGAACACAAGAATCAAGATATTTTCAAGTCCAGGTACTTGGCCCTGCTGCCGTTAACTAAGCATTTCAATTTTGACATAGTAAAGACAGAGTAAGAAGATTTCCCTATCTGGAGAATTGCTAATACTTTTCATGCCCCTTCATTTGCTTAGACCTCCCATTCATTTCAAATACCTTAAATAAGAGATGAAACCCAGGTAAGCCAATTGCAATATTAGTTGTAGTGCAATCTCTAGTCTGATTTAAAGAAAGAGATCTTTATAAAGACAATTTAGAAAAGGGTGAGATTTAAACTGTCAATCTTGCCAGTGGAGATGGTAACTTCCCAAAACTGATGCAAGATGGCCACAGTGTCACCGAAAAGGGTCAAGGTTTATTGAGCTGGAGTAGGATTTCCTGCTAATTCCCCTCTTGTTACAAGTGAAAGCCTGTTTGCAATTCCGATCATAAAGATTTTAGAGCTACACCTTCAAAAGTATGTTCTTAAAGGGGAAGAAAAACACAAACAGAAGAACCAACATAAGCAGCTCTGTTCTCCCTCCTAGAGCCCTGGGGTACGCCTTCTGAAGGTTTGAAGGCAAAAGAAAACTTTTATTCTGTAGACTCTATCAACACACTAAGCCAACCCACATAGTAGAAATGTATGAGAGAGAACATTGCCAGATGTGGATGGAAATTGAATGGTCTCTCAGTTTGAGAGGATTTGGTGCTGCTGCCCATCCACTTGCCTCTGTTACTAACGCTCCCACACTGAATCACGAGCTCCTGTGCACACGCCTGGAACCCATGCCAATGGCATCATCTCTATGAAACCTCCCTCAATCCACCCTAACATGAACAGTCTTCTTCCTGCCCCAACACCCACCACCATGCTTAGCTCTGTTACACTTAGTTTTCAACTGCAAGTTTAATACAATTTCTTCAAGGGGACATTTCCCAACTCAGGTTAAAAACCTTTTCATTGTGCTATTTCATTCTCCCCTTTGTAACCTCCGTGGCTCCTGGAATTATTTACCTAATATCAATCATCTTTTCTACTAGGTTGTTGAGTTCCATCAGGGCAGTGTCTATCTTGTTCACCACTGAAAACCCAGTGCCCAGTGAAGTGTCTGGATTACAGTCAGAGCTCAATAAAAGCTTGTTGCACTGAAAATTTTAATTCCCACTGTTATTTGTTTGAAGAAAAAAACTTTTCTTTCTTGCTAGTAAGTTCCTAGAGAGAACTATTATGTTATTCTCAGATCTCAGCATGATCACGAAGCTCAGAGAGTGTTTGTTTGTTTGAATGAATGAATGAATGAATTGTTGAATAAAGGACAGAAGAAAGGGACAAATGACCGTAGGGAGAAACAATAGGAAGAGGAAATTAATCAACTACCTACATTTACCAAATTCCTACTCAGGGCTCAGAACCAGGTGCTTTACTGGGCACTGAGGGCTGACACAAGAAGTAAAAATGTTTCCTTTCTTAAGTGAAACACCATACCATTACCTACCAAGAAAGTCACAAGGATTACTATGCAAACTAGCAAGTCGGTAATTCGATGAAAGGACTGTTTCAGGGAGAGTGGAAGCAAGGCTTGTAAGAGACATCCCCAAGGCAGATAAAAGAAGAAATGATGGAAGTCAGTGGTTGATTACCCAGGGGTATGTGTAGGAAAGTGGGTGGGACAACCTGAGCAAAGGGATTAGGGACCAACTGAGGGTCAAAAGGGTCAAGAATGACATTGGGCATTCTGACTCTGGGTGATTTCAAGACAGTAACATCAGTGCTGGAAATATGGTGGTTAGGGAGGGACTAAAACTGACCTTAGGGAGTAGTCATAGCATACTGATATACTGAGTTAAGGTAATGGTGTATAAATGGGAGCTTAGAGAAAAATCAGAATAGAGAAATAGATGTATGAGTCCACTGCACAATAATATTAGCTACCATTTATTGAGGGTTAATGATGAGCCTTGTACTCTGTTAAATGGTTCACACACATTATCTCAGGTGATCCTTACCCCAAGGGGTATTGTTATTAGTCCTATTTTATTGCTATTTTGTAGATGAGAAAACTGAGGCTTACAAAATTAAGTAATTTGCCCAAACTCACACAATTAGAAAGTTACAGAGTTAGAATCTGAACACAGATCTGCCCACTTCAAAGTCTTAGTTCTTAACTTAAGCACTGAAAAGCAAGGGAGAGAGTATAGAAGAGAAGATAGGAATGATCCCTGGGAGCATCTTAGAAGTGAAGACATTCTTTCCAAAACAGGTGATAGTGGCGGGGCAAGGCAGAGGGTGGGAGCGGGAAGTCAACTGGAGAAATTCCTCCTTCTTCAGTGAGGCACAATGTAAACGATGCTTACAGGAAGAGGGCCTTCCCAGGTATACAATTTCCCTTACTTTTGGACATGTCTGCTTATATAAGAGGAGATATGTGTACTCCTCCTGTAAAGCAATAGGTCATGAATGGAAAAGAAGCCCTAAGGAAACCCTCAAGGTAAAAAACTAACGTCTTTAGAAACCTGAATATGGATCTAAGAAATTGAGTTCTAGAGAAGCTTTCAGTTGGGTTCACAAAGATTAGCATTTTTATCAGAGTCTGGGTAGAAGATTATGGGTAGATTATGCTATTTGAGTAACAGTTAAGGGTTAGTGATAAAAAATACACCTATGGATCTTAAAACTATTTTTATGAAGTTTGCTTTAAAGATTTATCTGTTTTGATATTGAGTGTATAGATATTATTTTCTTTAAAATTCAATTTTAAAAGTTTTGATTGAATATTTGTAAAGGAAGTTGCATATATGTGGTTTTGAGCAGGAAGTTACCATCTTGAATATTAGGAAAAAGCAGCACTTGTTGATTGGCTCATGTGACCAAGGTACAATACCACCACCTGGTGATAGTGTATACAATACAATATGGTAGCAAAAATCAGTCTTACATTTTGAAACAAGACCATAAAAAATCCTTCTGAGTTCCCTTCCGTTCTTTGTCATTGATGACTTATACAGTTGTGGTCTTTTCTCATTTACTTTACTTAGGAGAAATTTATTGTAATGGTAATAGAGCATTAGCTTTGGCATTGGACAGACTTGGATTCAGCTTTGAGCTGAGCCAACCTCTGGCTTTATGACTGTTTTCAATTCATCTAAATGCTTACAAAAAGCTGAGGTGAAGATTTAATGAAATCATATATGAAATGTACTTGGCACAGTGTCTGGCACACAGTAAAACAAGACATGATAATTAGCATGTCATCATTGATATTGTTACTATTACTGCTATCTGTGATACGAGACCCTGGGAAACAGACCTATCTCAACCATACAGTGCCTCCAGGAGGATAAACCGTGGCAGCCATGGGGAAAATGTTTTGTTTATATCTCAGGTACTAAACAGCTGTTACTACATATTAGGAGCAGATGTTCTGAAATGATATGCAACATTATGCTCAATTCTAACTTTTACTGAATTGCCTGTTGATGAAAAATGACTACTGAAGGAGATGATTTATTAAAGGGAAATCCGTGGATGATGTGTCTTTAAGTTTCATACCCGACTACTCCAGATTATGTGCCAGTCTATATACTCTGAACACTGCAAACGTCTGGCCCATTCTGAAAATCTATTGAAAGCTCATCCCCTATTCATTGCCCATCTGTCCTTCTACCTGCCAGACCTGTGTACATCTGCCCTGCTGCATCAGGTACAGCAAACCTGGGCAGTATACGGTTACACAACCTTTGACCTCATGCTTCCTTGTAGATGTGAGCTTTTCATTGATTCCAGAGTTGCTCTTGCTTTTGATTTTGTTTCAAGTGATTTTTTTCTCATTTCACACTCATATGCCTGAAGGAGAATCCACTGGGGGCAAGTAGAGAAAAGAGAGGGGAAAGAAATAGCTCTAAGTTGTTTCCTCTTAATACCAGGCCAAAGCAGCCCTTGTTCTAACTCTCCTACAAAACCTTCAGGTTATTTCCTGATCCCTCTAGATGACTTTCAAATGTTCTGATTAGGGGGAAATTTGCAATTCAGTATGAGGTCAAATACTTTGGTGGCAGCTGGTAAATCCTTCTTTTGCTTTATTAAACCTCCCCAATAAATTCCCAGGCACAGGGAGTAGGCAGTGCAGCCAGAAGCCCATATACTCGGTGATTCAAGAAACCCAGGTAGGACCTCAAACCCTGCTACAAACAGCAATTACGCAACAGGGGTATTTGCTCCTAAAGGCAGGTCAAGAACGAAAGGCACATAATGGCTTCTCTTTATTTCTTAAAGGTAAAATGTACAAATTGCAAGAAATTCTCCATACTGAGAAAACAAAATACATCCCTGCCAAAGGGACCAGAAGAAATATTTAGCACATAAGCTGCTTATAGAGATCCATCTGTCAACTCCGTAACTAGAGTTCAGGACATTTGGCTTTGCAAGACTACCAACTGGGCTGGGATATATCTCACTAGAGAGAGTGATGATGGGAGAGCAAATGGTTCAGTCCAATTATATATGCTTAATTGGTCTAGATTCTAGAGGGCATACTCATGGGGAAAAGGTTTGCCATCTAATCACAAGAGAGGAAACAGCACCTTAATTGGGTGGCTTTACATAGGGCAATATTACAATTAGTTACAATGGCGAATAAGTTATCTATAATGCTTTTTTTTTAAATTTATTTATTTATGGCTGCTTTGGGTCTTCGTTGCTGTGCGCGGGCTTTCTCTAGTTGCTGCGAGCGGGGGCTACTCTTTGTTGCGGTGCGCGGGCTTCTCATTGCGGTGGCTTCTCTTGTTGCAGAGCACGGGCTCTAGGCATGCAGGTTTCAGTAGCTGTGGCTCACGGGCTCTAGAGCGCAGGCTCAGTAGTTGTGGCACACGGGCTTAGCTGCTCCGTGGGGTGTGGGATCTTCCTGGACCAGGGCTCAAACCCATGTCCTCTGCATTGGCAGGCAGATTCTTAACCACTGCGCCACCAGTGAAGCCCTATAATGCTTTTAATGAGAAAAAGTCCTTCTGGAATTTTTCCAGTCAAATTAATTCTGAGGACTGAAGACAGTATTACAAGTAATGTTATCAGAATTACAATTACGCTGGTACTAGAATGTGTCACTTAAAAGGTTCAGTGGGTAAGCCCTAAAAGACCCACTATTGTCTCTGTAGACATTATTAATGTGGTCACGGATAAGATATATCATACCCGTGTCCACTTCTCAGGAGCTTTGATAGGGCAATATGATCTACTGGGCTTGAAAGGCCAGGACAGGGTCCAACTGGCCTATACTGGGCATCTAAGGGAACCATCCTTGGATCTGAGACTCAGTTTTATCCAACATGCTGTCCCCCTGTCTAACCATGCCCCAAAGGCTCCAAAAAGGAATGGCTCCCAAAAGGTGCCCAATGGTCTGCAGTGGGTTTGCTGCCACACCCTTGGGAAATATTGCTCATGTCTGAGCCTCAGAAAGCCCTAAAAGTGAGTCTGAGATTTTGCCGATTTAAGGCACATCCACAGCCTATGGGTCCAGCTGATGCAGCCCCTTTGGTGTGGATGGTAATGAGAGCAATAACAAACACAATTAGGGTGCCACTGTGCTGGGCACCCTCTCATTTAATCTTCTAACTCTCTAGAATAATAACAGGCACTGTCGTCGTCTCCGCTTTCCACGGGGGAAACTCATATCCATAGAAATTCTGGAACTTGCTAACAGTCCAAAGAGGCATGGGTCTGAAAACAAAGTGAGGGCTCATAAGGCTCTTTCGCACGGCCATTCCTTGGCTTTCCCCGTTGTCTCCCAGACGCTGTGCTGGACCATGACACGGCTTGGAGTACTCCGGGGAGGCTGAATTGCTGATGACACCCAGGGCAGTAGTTCCCAAACTTTACTGTGCACCAGAATCATGAAGCTTATCAAAATACAGATGCCTGGGCCTCACCCTAAGGAATTCTGAATCTGAAGGCCAGAGGCCGGGTCCCATAAATCTCTTCATTTTTCATACATACCATCCTAAGTGATACTGAATCACATAGTCCATATTCTGTTTAAGGCAAAAGCACTCCCTGAAGGGCTGGCCCTGGGTTGGAGCTGTAGGGTAAGAACCATGTGCCCTACGCCCTGAGTGCTTCACTGTCAACTTTTTTTGTCCTTTGTAGAATGAAGGCAAGTCCACTAGAACCAATAATAGACTTGGCGATGTGTCCTAGGAGCCCTTTAATTATCAGTGGGCTTGACACCACTCTGGGGTTGGCAGTTCTTGTCAACTCTGCTTTCCAAGCCTGGACAGCAACACTCACCTTGTGATCAGAGCTCATGGGACACGGGGAACAACCAAAGTCTTAGACGCCAAGATTCAGTGGAGCAGTTGAACAGGGAAGCAACAAGCCCATGGTTTGTATGCTGTCTCTTGGGAGTCTTCGTAAACTCACTGGGTAGCTGGGCCCTGTCTCCCTTGCAGGGTGTGAGCCATCCTACATAATCTACTTGGTATTCATGGCATCAGGCGCAGGGATGAGCTTTAAAGACTCACAGCGCAGCCCTGGTAATGGTGTAGCAATAGATGGAGCAACGTTCAAGTAGAGATGAGAACCTGTGTTAATATTAGGTCAGCCAGACAAATACAGGTGTTTCTGAAAAACTGTATTAGGCTTTAACTTATCTCATTTCAAGACTGCTTTGAAAGTAGAGCATAAAAAGATTGAAAAGGCTCCCTAACACACAGTCGCGAATGCCTGCTGTGGCAGGGCAGAGGCACAGAGAAGTTCAGGGACGTAGTGAGCAGGAATGAGCTATGGGGCCGTGCACTGGGGTGTGATGGTGACTGCAATTTCATGGCTGTCTCAGACTCAGATACACACTGCTGTGGAGCCTCCCGGCCTGGCTTATGCCTAGTCACAGCTCTTTTGCGTTTTTTTTTTTTTTTTTTTTTTTTTTGCTGTACGCGGGCCTCTCACTGCTGTGGCCTCTCCCGTTGCGGAGCACAGGCTCCGGACACGCAGGCTCACCGGCCATGGCTCACGGGCCCAGCCGAGCGGCATGTGGGATCCTCCCAGACCGGGGCACGAACCCACGTCCCCTGCATTGGCAGGTGGACTCTCAACCACTGCGCCACCAGGGAAGCCCTAGTCGCAGCTCTGAGTGGCTCCGGTCAACTTCAGATAGGGGCAGTGTGAGAGCACCCAGCTGCTGTCTGGCCTATAAGCCTCTCACCTCCTGCCCTAGGGGTTCCTTCTTGACTCTGTGCCGTGATCCAGGGACCTTACCTTTGAAGGGGAGATTGGCTGCCTTACTGAAGTGGCTCTATTATTTAATGGACACAAAAAGGTTTTGCCTGTGGCATAATTTCTGCAACGAATGATAAGTCGTCCATTCCCCTAAGTATACACCTGATTGCAGGAGCTTGGAAAGACGGAAAGACACCTAAAGGCAAACATACCCCAACTTCCCTGAGCAGGTTCCCCGGCAGCTATGGGCCCTGGCAAAACCAGGTGTACAGTAGCTGAAGGCAGAAAGGGACACTGTGACTCTGGCCCAGAGCTCAGGAACTTAAGCACCATAGTCTACTCCCTCTCAAACAGGCTCTATGTGGATTTAAAGAGATTTATATACACAATAGATATGGCAGTTATGTTCTATACAGTCACCATGAATACTGAATTAGCAAATAGTGAATCAACGCTCCTGGTGGAAGTACAGGGTTAGGTTCCTGCAGGCCTCTAGTCACAATATTCTGTCAATCAATCAATATATAACCTTGTTTTATGTGTTTCTGTTTAAAGACAACTTATTTAACATACCTTGGTGAATCATTAATATTGAACTCACAGCCGATAGTACCGTAACTCTTGTCTGCATGAAGCTCATCTAACACACGTACCTTCTCCATAAGGTACATCACAGCCTTCTGCACTTGGGGACACTAGATCCTGTGGGCCATTTTAAACAGCAAAATCGCCAACAAAAAGCACAAAAATGCAAAGAAAAATGGCACTAAATACCACTAAAAGGACATTTGCTTGCAGTATGAGAGCTGAAACAAGAAGGCAGAGTGTCACCTTGTTGACACTAGGAACATGCATGTCAGATGACTCAGATTTTTCACTGGTCTGTACATGACTGCAAATGACACAGAAAACACTGTGAGTATTGGTTTGGGGGTTACAAAACATTTTACTGAGTAGGCAAGTTCACAAATACAGAATATCTGAATAATAAAGATCAAATTTGCATGCATGAGTGTGAATGTGAAGACATATATACATATACATACTTACACATGTATATGCATACATGTATGTGTATAAAATGCTTACTTGAAAAATACATCATATTACTGTTATTGTTTCATATAAAAATCTGTCACTATGCAAAAGTAGATCTTCATTCTACTGAACTAAACAAACAGGAAACTGTAAGTATGGTCAATCGTCAGAGATTAACAACATTTTCTTCTCTTTGAAAAAACTGAAAAAAAATCACATGTAGAGAGTGAGGCTGTTTTAAGAAAACATGCAGAAGAAAGTGCGGATCCTTTCTCCCTACTATCAAAATGGAAAGACTTCCAGCCTTCTCCCTCAGAAAGTTATGCTTCAAAGTTATGGCTGACTTCTTTTACCTAAATACTGTGTTGACAGGACCCCAGGACTGTACTGGGTTCACTGGCTGGCACATTCCACTGGGTAGCACTGAGCTCTCATTCTCAAGCACCAGGCACTTGGCATGATGTACTAATTAGCTAGTGCAGGTCACTGTCAGGAACCCAGAGGAAGAGAAAGAAGTGCGGCACTCATGCCCTCCAAGGACACTCCTTCCATTTGGGGAGGAGACACACATCCACAAGAAGAACAGGTACAGCAAACTGCTTTGCACTGTTGCTTAGCAAAAAGTAATACTAACGTCAATGGAAGCTAACACTGTGTAGCATTTACTATGTCCCAAGCACTCACCCTACTTCTCCCTTTGACTTTGAGCAACCACCCTATGAGGTAAAGGCTAGTAATACTCTATTTTCCCCAGAATGAGAATGAATTTCAAAGGTCAAGGAACTCTGCCCAGTGACCCACAGTTACAGGAGCAGAAGTGGATCCAGAAGTGTCCTAAGAGTTCAAGTGTCTCATAACCCAGAGTAGAAAGTCTGTAATACTGGATAGCAGAGATGACTTTCTGAAAGAAAGAAGAAAGTATTTCTTCTCCAAGCCCATGGTTTATTCATATAGTATGTAAGCTAGCAGAGAAGTAAATTTCCTAGGACAGGAAGGATAAGGGCATCTCACACACATGCACACACAGGCGCACACACAATTTTAATACTTTTACACCAGCCTGGAAGATATCTTTTTGTTCCCCTCTTACGTGGCAGAGAAGCCCTCCCTGACCAACATGTATCTTTGGTTGAGTATGCTTCCCAGGTGCTATCTGACATTTAAGCCCAGGGTATTTCTGCCTCATCCCAGAGCAGAGGCTTCTATCGACTCACCCAAAGATTAATAGTAAAATGTCCTCAGAATTGATTATAAAGTGCGTTTGTCTCCCTACCAGAACAGAACATTCAAGACAAGGAGGGCACGCCTGTAGGTTTGTCTTGAGAACAGCAGGGATGGATTTCCTCTGAATCAGCCCCCTTCTCTTCCCACGATGCCCTTTCCTAACAAGCCACCTGGTCAACCCCACTCCGGTGCCCTCATTAGCCAGGCTTTAACCAACTAAAGTCCCAAAGAGATAAACCTCCCTATTCATGTTTCTAAATTGTCTTCATGGGTTATCATCAAATTAATCTCTTTTTAAGTACAAAAGAAACACATTCTCATTGAAATATATTCAGACAGTACACAAGTGGAGAAAATAAAAAGCAAAGCTCTAGGCCTTCCATCTCAAGGCAATTACTACTAACAATTTAGTGATTATCCTTACACTCTTTTTCCTACACTAACACAAAAAAGTATGTGTGTGTGCATAATGCAGTTGTTTTTTAAGTAAAAATTAATATTGGGTTGACCAAAAAGTTTGTCTGGTTAATGAACGTGTTGTTCAATAAAGTTCTTGGTGAAAATGAAAAATGTGTCTTTTATTTGTACTTAAGACCGAACGAATTTTTCAACCAACCCAATATAAAGTTTTGTAATTCGTTTACATGCAATACACAACACAGATCTTTTCATGTCAGAATATCTGTATTTACCTCGTTCTTCTGAGAATATGCAGAGTAGCTGATTATATGGATACACCAGCATCTATCTCACCCAGCACTACCAAGCGGAGTTCTCTGTGATGATGGAGTTGTCCTGTATCTGCACTGTATAATCTGGTAGCCACTGGTCGTACGAGGCTCTTGAGCACTTGAAAAGTGCCTCATGAGGCAGAGGGACTGAATCGTTAATTTTTCATTTTCTTTAATTTGATTAATTAAAATTTAAACGTGGTCGCATGTGGCTAGTAGCTACTGTACTGGACAGTGCAGATTTAATGAGTCCCCTAATTGAAGGGCATACGTTAGTTTTTCCTAAATTATCTCCATTAGCTATTCTGATGGGATGCACATCTCTGTGTGTGTGTGTGTGTGTGTGTGTGTGTGTGTGTGTGTGTGTGTGTGTGTGAATATCTGAGTTCTGCTAGCTCACTCTTCCCTAATTGAGGTTTTCCCCAATACTTTGTGTTCTCTATAAATAATATGCCAGGTTCCTATAAACTGCATTCATTTGATGAAATAAAAGGCAGATGTGCCCATATATTTGCTGCTAACTAGCCTTGAGGCACAGAGCTTCCTATATCCATTCGCATCCTGTATGGAGTCCCACAGTTGCCCTGAAGCAACCAGATAGGCTGGACCTTCTACAAGGTGCTACTGCTGATAGCTAGGCTTTCACCAAGGAGGTACCTACACTAATCCTCCACTTGGGAACAAGGGTCTGCTGGCTGCCTGGCATGAACAAGCTGGCAGCAACCTCTTTACTCAGTGTTTACAATACTGCCTCATTAATAGTGCTCATATTAAAGCACGACAAGCAATATTTTAGTTTTTTTCCTAATGTCCCTTAATTACCCATTCCTATCTGTTCCTGCCCATCCCCAGAAGAGCACAAATAAGGGGTTTGGCTGCAGTTCATGTAATCAGGCTGTGACCAGAGCTAATCTGTTGCAGTGGATGAAGTGTGTGTCCTCAGGACTATCTCTCGCTACAACATGGGGAGGGAGAGCTTGATGCCAACCTCACTGGGTCAGTATGAACAATGAGTTGATGCTGGAGCGGGATAAGAGGAGGCAAAGGAAATGAACAGCTGCATCCCTCCGGCATGAAACACCACACTGGCCCCTGGGCAGTCATCACACACTCAGCCCCTTCCTTCAGGACTACTTTGAAGGGACCGCTGCCATGTTCCTGGGAAGGAAGAAGATGGTGGGTATTTGGTTTGTTTTCATGACTTCTTCAATGAACTTAATAGATTTTTTTAACCTAATGAATATTAAACTCTAATCAGTTACATCCTTCCAAAGACTATTCTCATCTTTGTTAACATCCACATATACTATCCTTTTATTGCCGGAACAAAATTGTAGCAGCATCAACAGACCTCTAAATAAAGGAAGGAAAAAAAAATCACCCATGATACTGAAAGCCCCACAAATCAAACTGTTTCCACTTTTCTGTGCTCCCTTTCTGTCTTTGTTTACGTGTATACATAATTTATGTCTGAAGCTTCTCTGGTGTCTTTGGTTCCAGGTACAAAACGAATGAGATTAAATATAACTCAATCCTCCAGCAGATTTTCTTCTGGGCCCTAGGCCCTCTTATTTCTTCCACTTCTCCCTGGCCTCTGACCACTTTTGTCTTGTCAGGTTTTGCTCTAAGATTAATCCCTGTGCCACTTTTGGACCACGGCTGGATTGACTTACTCTGGCCAACTGTTTCTCCCTCATGGATTTCCCCCAGACCCTTGCAGGCATGCGAAAGGCCGTGCTGGGTGGTTTCAGCAGAAGGCCATTATGATTGGTGGTTCCTCTGCCGTATCTGATTCTTAAACATAAATATCACCCCTGATATACCCGTTTGTCTCCCTTAACTTACTTTGGACACCCCCTTTTCATGGCCCCGCATTTGAGCGTTTTACTTGTGTCTGCCTGACTCGTGTTTATCTTTGGGCTCCTCATCCAAGACTGAGCCAGTATACTCAATTCCTCGAGGTTCCCTGGCTCCTGTGATTTCTAGGTCACCAGTTTTTCTCGCCTCCCTTTTCTCAACAGCTTCCTTTGAACCTAGAACCTCAGCCAAGCTGGTTGCAATCTGTAGAATAAACACAGTCTTACTTTCTGCTTTTTAAACTTAACACACTTTTTTCAGATGGTGCTGTATAAGCCTCCCGATTACAGTTTTATTTTCCTATTAATGAGTGTTCCATAACTTCTTAAGTATTCTCGTAAAGCAATGGTTCTCACTGGGGAGCAAATCTGCACCCCCCCACTGGGAGACACTTGACAACGTCTAGAGACACTTTTGGTCATCACAGGTTAGGAGATGCACCTGGCGTTTAGTGGGTGAAAGCCAGGGATGCTTTGAGACGTCCTACTATGCACAGGACAGGCCCCACCAAAAGGAATCATCATGCCCAAAATGACAACAGTGCTAACCCTGTCCTAATATTACACATTCAGATTTTCCCAGGCTTTTGTCATGAGGTTTTCATTAGTCCTCAAGTCCATCTTACTCATTGTTGTATTCCCTGTGCCTCACACAGTACCTGGCCTATGGTGGGCTCTTGTGAACATGGTGTTTTATTTTGGGAGGAATATTTTTTTAAGGAAAATTCCCATAGAGACGTTTGTGTTCATGCATATGGTTTTTACGTGTTTACAACAGTTGGTATATACTCTTTCCTTTAATGTAACTTTTGTTTTTACATTTTTTTTTTGGTATCAATTTCCACTTGGGAGTGGACTACACACTGCCATTTTTAATAACTTTGCACAAATACACACAGACAACACATAAGCTCTACTAGTGCACTGCTCTTCCATAGCCTTGCTTCTGCCATCCTCCTCTCAATGCCAAGGCCATCTTTCCATTGTTATGACTAATGTTTATTCACACCTGTTTATAAATTACGTGTTTATACCTTTAGGGTAATTTCTACAGGTTGATAGTGAGCACTCTGATTCGAGTGGTATAAAAAGTAAGAAAGGGGCTTCCCTGGTGGTGCAGTGGTTGGGAGTCCGCCTGCCGATGCAGGGGACGCGGGTTGGTGCCCCGGTCTGGGAAGATCCCACATGCTGCGGAGTGGCTGGGCCCGTGAGCCATGGCCGCTGAGCCTGCGCGTCTGGAGCCTGTGCTCCGCAACGGGAGAGGCCACAACAGTGAGAGGCTGGCGTACCGCAAAAAAAAAAAAAAAATTAAGAAAGGAGTAGCAGGACCATGGTCAAATAGAGAAGCTACACCATCTAGATGCTGAAACAGGTGATGGTAAACATTTGAAGAAGTTTTATAACCCTTGAGAACCATTAGCAACTATGTATGGTTTTTTCTTCTGGCATCATTTTCTATAAAATGGGGATATTACCTATCGCACCTCTTCAGCAAGCTCCCTGTTTGCAGCTGCTCTGAACCAACCAGAGATGATGACCAGGAGGAGGTCAGAGTCAACACGAGACAACGGAGAATACTTTGGGGGCTATGATCAGAGCAGTCCAAGAAAATTCACTCCCTTGAGAACCTTCTTCGGGGCTAATTTATCTGAATTAGCAAGTATACAATCAAAGTAGAATTACAGAATCCTCGCCACATACACCCACACAAAAGGAAAAATGTACATTTTTTCCATAGTGCTTCTTTTGCCAAGCATCTATTTTATACTAGGCATTGTGAATACAATGAGAAACTAACACATGGAGCATACGTTCAAATGAAGAGAGATAATCATGGCAAATCATCATTTCATCCATCATGTACTGGGTGGAGTCCTAAACTGTTTAGGTATAATTTAATCCTCACAATCACCTTTTGGGATCAGTTATTATTATTTGATAAATGTAGAAACTGAGGCACAGAGAGGTTAAATAAGTTGTCTGAGTTCCTGCACCTGATAAGCAATAGAGGTCTAATTTAAACTTAGGCAGTACACCTCCACTCTTAATCAATGAACTATACTTTCTCTTGAGACAGGTTCAGAAAGAAGTAAGTGTATCAAAATGTAACCAAGATACGATTTATCCCAGACATACAAGTCTGGTTTAATATTCAAAAATCAATTAATGTAATCCATCATATAAACAGGCTGAGGAACTAAATCACATGATCATATCAATAGATGCAAAAAAAGCACTTGGCAAAATCCAACACCTAGTCATGATAAAAAAAACTCTCAGCAAACTAAGAATAGAAAGGAACTTGATTTGATAAAGAGCATCTACAAAATAACCTACAGCTAACATCCTATTTAATGCTAGGATCAAGTCAAGAAGGTCCCCTCTCAGTGCACCTTATCAACAGTATACTGGAAGTCCCATCTAATGCCTATCTAAATCCTTCCTAAAGACAAGAAAAGGAAATAAAAGTTGCACTGATTGGGAAGAAAGAAATAAAACTGCCTTAGTTTGCTGATAACACAGTTGTCTATGTAGAAAATCTGAAGGAATCGACAAAACTCATGAAAATAAGTGATTATGCCAAGTTTGTAGGAGACAAGGTTAATATATGTCTCTCATTTTCCTAAATACCAGCAATAAACAAGAGAAATTTGATGTTAAAAACATAATGTCATTTACATTAGCACCCCCAAAAATGAAATACTTAGGTATAAATCTAACAGAATATGTACAAAATCTGTATGAGAAAATTACAAAACTCTGATGAAAGTAATCAAGGAGCTAAATAAATGAAGAGATATTCCAAGTTCATAGATAGGAAGACTCAATATCGTCAACCTGTCAGTTCTCCCCAACTTGATCTATAGAGTCAACACAATCCCAATCAAAATCCCAGCAAGTTATTTTATGAAAATCAACAAACTGATTCTAAACTGTATATGAAGAGGCAAAAAACCCAGAATAGTCACCACAATATTGAAGAATAATAAAGTCAGACAACTGACACAGCTCAACTCCAAGACTTACCATAAAGCTATAGTAATCAAGACAGTGTGACATTGGTGGAAGGATAAAAATATCACTGGAACAGAATAAAGAGCCACATAATTGTAGTCAAGTGATCTTTGACAAGGGAGAAAAGGCAATACAATGGAGCAAAGGCGATACAAGGGAGCAAAGACAATCTTTTCAACAAAGACTAGCCAGCTGAAACAACTGGATACCCACATGCAAAATATTAAATCTAGACACAGATCTCACATCCTATACAAAAATGAACTCAAAATGGATCAGAGACCTAAATGTAAAACACAAAACTATAAAACTCCTAGAAGATAACATAGGAGAAAATGCAGATGGCCTTGGGTATGGAAAGGACTTCTTAGATATAACACCAAAGGTACAATCCAAAAAAGAAAGAATTGATAAGCGAGGCTTCATTAACATTGGAAAGTTCTGTTCTGCAAAAGATACTGTCAAGAGAATGAGAAAGTAGTCCATAGACTGGGAGAAAATATTTGCAAAAGATATATCTGATAAAGGACTATTATCCAAAATATACAAATACCTTTTAAAATTCAATTATAAGAAAATAAACAGCCCAATTAAGAAATGGGCCAAAGACATTAACGGCACCTCACCAAAGAAGATATACAGATGGCAAATAAGCACATGAAAAGATGCTCCATGCTGTGTGTCATTAGGAAAATGCAACTTAAAACAACACTGAAATACTACTACACACCTATTAGAATAGCCAATATCCAAAACACTAACAACACCAAATACTGATGAACATATGGAGTAACAAGAACTCTCATTCACAGCCACTTTGGAAAACGATTTGTCAGTTTCTTACAAAACTAAACATACCATATGATCCAGCAATTGCACTCCTTGTTACTTCCCCAAAGGAGCTGTTATAACAGCTTTATTCATAATTGCCAAAACTTGAAAGCAAACAAGATGTCCTTCAGTAGGTGAATGGATAAATAAACTGTGGTACACCTACACAATGGAATATTATTCAGCAATAAGAAGAAATGAGCTATTAAGCCATGAAAAGACTTGGAGGAAACTTAAATACACGTTACCAAGTGAAAGAAGCCAATCTGAAAATGTATGATTCTAACTATATGACATTCTGGAAAAGGCAAAACTATGGAGACAAAGGATCAGTGGTTGCCAGGGGTTAGGGAGGAAGGAGGGATGAAAAGGCAGAGCACAGAGAATTTTTAGGGCAGTGAAATATTCCATGTGATACTATAATGACAGATACATGCCATTATACATTTGTCAAACCCATAGAACGTACAACACCAAGAGTGAACCTGAATGTAAACTATGGACTTTGAGTGATAATGATGTGTCTACTTAGGTCCATTAATTATAACAAATGCATCACTCTGGTGTGGGAGTTTGATAGTGGGGGAGGCTATGCATACGTGGCGGCAAGAGGTATATGCCAAATCTGTATATCTTTCACTCAATTTTGCTATGAATCTAAAACTGCTTTTTAAAATAAAGTCAGTTTACATAGAAAACAAACTTACAGTTACCAAAGGGGAAAGGAAGTAGGGGAGGGATAAATTAGGAGTTTGGGATTAACAGATACACACCACTATATATAAAATAGATGAACAACAAGTCCTACTGTATAGCACAGGGAACTATATTCACTATCCTGTAATAATCTATAATGGAAAATAATATTAAAAAGAATATGTAGGGCTTCCCTGGTGGCGCAGTGGTTGAGAGTCCACCTGCCGATGCAGGGGACACGGGTTCGTGCCCAGGTCCAGGAGGATCCCACATGCCGCGGAGCGGCAAGGCCCGTGAGCCATGGCCGCTGAGCCTGCGCATCCGGAGCCTATGCTCCGCAACGGGAGAGGCCACAACAGTGAGAGGCCCGTGTACCGCAAAAAAAATTAAAAAAAAAAAAAAAAAATATATATATATATATATGACTGAATCACTTTGCTGTGCACCAGAAACTGATGCAACATTGTAAATTAACTACACTTTAATAAAAAACAAAATAAAATAAGAAATAAAGTCTATTTAAAAACTGAAAAAAAACAAATGAAACCAACTGTAAACCTGTCTCTCTATCCAGCCTCCTATTCAAATGCAACCAGGTGCACCTTTGCTTCTCTCCAGCTGCTGCCATTCACTCTCCACCCTATGCCTTTGGACCACTCATTTCTCTGCTTGGAATCCCCCTCCCCACCCCCATACCTGCAGCTTTGTTTGACCATCTCCAACATGGTGCCCACTCCCAGCTCAGATGTCACCTTTGGTTTCCCCACCCCTACTGGGCCAGACACTTTTTCTCCACACTGCCAAATTAAAATCAGAGCACTTGCTGTTCTGCACATTAACTCTCTGCTTAATTCTCTGTCTCTCCCTGGAGATAAGCCAGGGTCTAAAGGGTGTGTCTAGGCATCCGAGAACCTCATGCAGACCTGGCACATATCAGGTGCCCACTAAATGCTAGCTGGAATTAAAGCACTTGAGTAGTGGGCTATTAACCCTAAGGCATCCTGTTTCCACTGCTTCCTATACAGGTGACCATGCCTGCTCTGGGCCTCAGTTTCCCCACTGCAAAGTGAGGAATAATAATAATAGCAACGCCTGTTTCATTGGTTGTTGTGAGGACTTAATGAAATAAAATTGGAGAAGGAATTCAAAAAGAAATTTTACATATGTAAAGTTAACATATGTAAACAAGAAAACAGACTGTGGAGGAGGTGAGCTTCTTCAGACTTCCAAATTGCTTTCGGCTTCCTCTACCGCACACAGTAACAGATGATGTCACTGCTTTGCCCTCCCTCCACCAATGGTTTCCCATCGCTCTCAGAATAATATCCAAACTCTCCCCATGGTCCAGTCTGTCTCCTGATCTCATCTCCTTTTCTTGGCCCAGCCACTGAGGTCGCCTCGCTATTTCTGGAACACACCAGGCATGTTCCTACTTCAGGGATTTTACACTTTTTCTTCTGCCTGGCGTATTCTGTCCCCCACAGGCCTACATGGCTGTCTCCTCCACTACAGGCAGGTCTCAGGTGAAATGTGCCCTCTCCAGCGGAGCCCCCACCATCCCTCCACCCCTATGGAAAAGAGCATCCTGGTTACACTTTAACCCTGACAGCGTCTTGGTTTATGTACAGCACTTATGACTAACAGACTTTCTTTGCTGTTTGCTCCTCCCACTAAAACAAAAGCTCTATAGAGGCAGGGACTTGGTTGTATCCATTGCTGTTTTCTTGGTGCTTAGAACCATACCTGGCACATAGAGGACATTCAATAAATGTGAATGAATGAGTGAATGAATGTATGAACAGATGAATCCCCTGATACAGTGGGAAAAGGAGGAAAACTGTTTTGGATTTCTTTCTGAATCCCTTCTTCAATTCCTACAGCACACTGAGTACTCCAGAGCCAAGAGAATGAGCACAGGATGGAGAATGCCAGCCCCAAGGCTTATTAGCTGCATGGTCATAGGCCTTGGCTACTTCACCTGCATGATTGGCACAGCCTTGAGACCCACCTCAGCATTGTCAGAGTAAATGAGGTGACAGGAAAGAAAGCACTTAGCGCAAGGCTACATGGCAGTCGTTACGTGTTCCCACAGTTCATATTATAATCTGAGAACCTGTTCTTACCCCTTCTGTGCCCCCTGCCATCCAGCATGCAGGGGATTTGTTCTACATATGAAAAAACCTATTTAAATCCTGGTTCCTCTTTTTAACTGTACAGCATTCATATCCTTACCCAGAGCCTGCTCCCCTGGGGTGTCTGCCCCCAAACAAAGGTTGACAAACATTTTAAATGTTATTAAATTGTCCAGTAAATGGGGATGCCCAAAGCAGAGAGCCAGTCAAATAGCATTATTCGAGAGCTTCAAAAAGACAGAAGGAAACCATTATTAGGTTTAAGAATATTGCGTTCCTTCTCCCACACAGTCTTTATCTAAATCTTCGTTTAATTGGCAGCCTTCAGCACTGCTGGAATGGCATTCTGAGAACTAGGAAAAGTTTTCAAACATTCACGCAAGTTTATATGCTTGGCTCACAACTACTCATGGGAATGATCCTTTCTGCAAGGGATTTGGGGAATGCCCTATCCGTGATGTTGCAGGGGCTGGGGAACTGACCTTGAACCAAAGAAGAAACTAACACCACTGCATAAACTCAAAGACACCTTCTGAGGCTTAAGGCAGAGAGAATAGGACCTGCTGTCTCCCCACACTCTACAGGTGGCTCCTTGAAGGCAAGAACTGGTCCCTTCCATCTCTGTAACCTCGGAACTTCCCCTACTGCCTGACATATCGTGGGCGTAAATAGATGTTTCTGGAATGGCTAATGAGGATCTCTGTGGTTTTATATAATAAGAGAAATAGGTGCTCAGGCCCAGGTGTTTCTATCCGAGTGGTTCTCACCAGAGCCTGGGCTGGAAGAGAAACCTTCTGATTTCTCCCCATCTCCTCCCCCAACAACCCCCCGACCTTGCAGTGGACTAACAAGTTTCATGTATTGTATGATATCTGCTGATCTCTGATCTGTCTCCTCCTCTCCTCTCTCAGTGCCTTAAATGGGGCCTTCAACCTTCTCCTCTGGGACTATTGCAAAAGACACCTAAACATCTCCCGTTTGCACGCCCATGTAGGCATAAGCATGCTGATCGTTAGAAAAGCCAGGCTTGACAGTGTCACTCTGCTGCTTAAAAATCCCTCGTGGCTCCCGCTGCTTGCGGGACATTATGTCCGTGAAACAGTCCAGACTCCTCCCCTGCTGACCTCTTCTATGTCTACAGCCCCACACCCTGGGCTTCAGCCACAGCGAGCAGCTCACAGCCCTCCCAAGCCCCAGCCGCCAGCTCCTCCACTCCATGTCTTCCTTCTGACTGAGGCCTTTGTGCAAGCACATCCCCCCCCCCATTTTCTGACTGCCTACTTCCTGTTGATCCTTCTGGGCCCAGTTCAAATATCAATATCAACTGAGTTCCTCAGTCTCTCTGCTCTCCTCCCCCAGGTAAAGCCCAGTCCCTCCTCTGTGCTCCCAAAGGGCCTGAAGCTGACAACACTTTATTTCTTTATTTTTTAATTTAAATTCTACTGTGGTACTACAGGAAGTGTGCAAAGCCTCAGTATATATATAGCTCAGTATTTTCCACAAGGTGCCATGCAACTGGGGTCAAAAAATAAACACGATCAGATTCTCAGAAGCCGCCATCCCGCCTTCTTTACAACCACGTTGGAAAACTGTCTGGTGGTATCTATCAAAGCCAAAATCAAACAGTTTTCCAAGCAGATGAATTCCCAGTCCCTTTCACCCCATCTTGACAATGCTGACTGTTCTGTCTGTTTCAGCTTCTGAATCATAAGATCCCGTGGTCGGGGACTACAATTCTGTTACCTCCTTATTGCTGCTCCTGTCACAGCACTGGCACATGGTAGGTTCTCTATAAATGTTGACCGAATGAATGAATGAGAGAGAAAGGTAGATAACACGCACTCTGTTTGGATAATGGTCTTGAATGCCTTCCAATCGATGCTTTGTACATCTTCCTCATTTGGAACCTACAGTAGTGGCATGATTCTGGGTTCCCAGTGAAACTCACAAAAGACCAGATGTCCTCTAGAGATTGTCAGAGAAAAAAAAAAGGCTTTAAAGGTCATCTGTTTTAATCAGAAAAAACAGAATTCTAGGTAAAGCAGGCCAGTTAAATTGGTTTCACAGCCAACCTCAGCAGCAAACGCAGCATCCAGCATCTTCATAGATTGGTTCATTTTCCAAGATCTGTGATTTTTAAATGAGGAGTAGGATCAAAGGTCAACCTTACCCCCTGGAGCACAAGGTAAGTATGTGCTGTAATCACATCACAGAGCAAGCTTCAAAAGCCCGCAGTGTAGTGACGGCAACCACCTGTCTATCTTCAAACCAGATGAATGGCTTTCTGATGCCATATAATCAGAAAAGTGGATGAATAAAGAGCAGCCGATCCTTATTTAACCAAGCTCTCCTCATCTTGTCACGAATGAAAAGCACATGCACAATCCTAGCCCAGGTGAGAAAGAGAACCTGCTGGAAACTGCCAGAAGCCTATTATTTTCCTGTAACCTTTCAGAGCCTGGAGGTGTCACCAGTGACAGTCAGGAATGAAAAACAAATAATGCTTTTCCAAAGCACAAGACTCCAGGGAAATAGAGAGCCAACTCTACAATGTAATCCCTCCTCCCCAGAACCCGAGCCTTGCTCCATACAATGGTCTCCCTAGAAAGTGCTGTGACATTAGCATGTTCTGAGAGATTTGCTTTGATGACTGTGACTGGCAAGAAGAAGGCAGCCACAATAGGTTGGTCCAGCAAGTTGTGGCTTTCAAAGTGCAAATTGGAACTGATAGCCTCCAAGAAGATGAAAGGCCCCAAATTCCTTCTGATTGGACAGATCTGGTCCTTCCTAAACTCTCAGTCATGTCTGATCTTCCTTCCAGGCCAGGATCACATTTCTAGCAGCCTATTCAATTGTCAATACCAATGACCCATCCTAAATCCTAAGGTCCAAGGCAAGAATCACACTCTCACTGAACCTGCTGGGAAATCACATGGTGTTGTTTCTGCTATCGAAGGCACTGCCGTGGAGAGGTGGGGATAACAGGGAAAACCCGCAGGGCAGAATGGGAAGCCATAAGGCCCAAATCTACTCCCTACAACTACCTGAGTGGTTTTCTTCTGATGGCTTCCCCTCTCTGAGCCTCAGCCTTCTCATCTGTAAAGTGGGAAAGCAACACCCTCCTGATTGAGGATCGAAACAATGCACAATAAACTCTTTTCTCCAGTCTTAACAGAAGGAATTTAATGAATACACACCACCTCTCTCTCCCAATACAGTTGCAACAATAAAGAGTCAGGAGATCCAGATTCAAATCCTGATTCTGCCAATTATTTTCTGAAGAAGACAGGCCCCTGAGGCTCAGGTTCCTTAACTGCAAAACATCATCTGCAGCCTCCTGAGTGTTGAGTGGAGATCAAGGAAGAGGTTGTGTGTGAGCAAGCCCCGCAAAAGGTGAAGTCCTTAGCTACAAAATGAGAGGGATCACAGTAACTCCAACATTCAGAGACTTGAATCAGACACACTGTATGTAAATACTTAGCTGAGTGCCTGACACATAGATGATGCTCCATAAATGTTATTTTTTAACTTAAGTAATTAAATAATAATTATTATTAATTATGATGGTTGTTCTTAGCCTTACCACCGAAGCACAAATGATGATGGTTGTTCTTAGCCTTACCACCGAAGCAAATTAAAGTTCTGTCCTTGGAGAGACAGTGTCAAGCTAACAGTATCTCCCAGGAGCCCCACCTGCCAGCAGGGGAATGTGTCTAATGAGGGGGGTCTCTCTCCAACTCCCCCCTCCCCACAAAAACCATGCACCGGGTAGAGACCAGCAGCACCAGATAAGGCTCCTTAACACAGAAAGAGAAAACCCCATTCCAGCCTGGCAAAACACACCCCTCAATTTCACCTGTTTTTTCTGTTCACTTTTTTAACTTTTCGACTTAAACTGCTTGCTGCCCTGCCCCACTGGGCCTCCAACCAGCCTGAACTGGTTCTCTTGCAGACTCTACTATGCAGTGTGCAGATTGATTTTTACACTGTGCAAAATCAATCTTGGGTGTGCAATTTCTCTGGTGGCTCAGCCTCGGAGAGAATGCTTCCTCGGCAGGTTCCATGATCACAAAGGGCAGGAGTGAGCAGGCTGAGCTTGCTGGCAGCCAGCGCTAGAGAGGCAGAGGGATTTAGAAGGAGACTGACCAGAGAAAGGTGGTAAATTGAACCTCTTCATCCCAACAGCAGAACATTTGGGGTCTCAGTTAATCCTGAACCAAAATAGCCAGGGTAGGGGTTATACTCAGAAAGGCTAAGTGGCTGGGTTAATAAGGCTTTTAGGATTCCTCACGCCGAGTCTGCAGTACACAGACTTATCCAAGCATCAATTATAACAGCATAAAACTTTCCGGAATGGAGAAAGGGCGCTGAGTTCATGATGCTTCTGGGGTCTGATGGGTCTTCAGCCGCCCCCTCCGAATCTTCCTAGGGCTTCATTACTTTGCTCCCTCAGCTATTCTCCAGTGCCTTCAAAACTCCTTCCAACTTTGCCTTAATGAGCAGCCTCTGTTTATTAACTCTTTGGTCAAAAAGAAAAAAAAAAAAATGAAACCTAATACATCTCATTTCTTGCAAATTGCATAAGGTTAATTTTCAACTAATAAAGCTACGCATAGGGTGTTACACAAAATCTATTTTCTCCTGAAGGATGGGAGAGCTGACCACTTGTGTCCCCAACAGTGTGATGTTGGGTTTCCAGGTGTACGTTCTTGGGACACATTCAGTGACTGAGCCTCAGTTTCTTGATCTAAAGCTTGGGACTGTTTCCCAAGAAATGGCATTTATTGTGATGATTAAGACACCAAGATCCCTGGACTTCCCTGGCGGTCCAGTTGTTAAGACTCCGTGCTTCCACTGCAGGGGTCACGGGTTCAATCCCTGGTCCGGTAACTAAGATCCCACATGCCACACAGCATGGCTGGAAAAAAAAAAAAAAGACACCAAGACCCCTGCCCAGTTTGGATTTATATTGTACCAGGCACTGTGCTAAGCATGTTACGTGATTCAGTTCATCCTCCTAAGAAGCCCATGGGATGGAGTTATCACTATTCTCCCCATTTGACAGATAAGGAAACTGGGACAAAGGGAGTTATGTATGGGACTTGCTCAAGGTCACAGGGCAGTGGGAGCTGAGAGTCAAGCCCAGGCGGTCTGGTGCCCTCATTCTTAACCAGTAACTGCTTTTCCTTTTTCCTTTTCTCCTTCACTTGCCCTCTCCTTCCCTTTGCTCGCTTACGTCCCTCCTCCTTTCTAATGTTGCATCTACTCCTTAGACGTGTGCCTGTTTTTAAGCTTGTATGTGGTCTGACCAGTCATTTCATAGGGTCCCCCACAACTTCCTGGCCCCCCATGCAGCTAAGCTGACTTCCCGTTACTTGACTGCAGTGGCCTTTTCAAAGCAGAGAACCAGTGGCCACTCCTTCTTCCTGCAGAATCTAGCAATTTCCCCAGCCCTTCTTTCTTTACCTTCTAAGATATCTGCAAGTTCCTCCTTGAAATTCCCTCTTTCCTGCTTTGACACTATAGTACCCTATATTTCTTCCCCCTTACATGGTTACCAATCCATCCATCCACCCATCCACCCACCCATCCATCCATCCATCCATCCATCCATCCATCCATCCATCCACCCATCCATCCATCCATCCACCCATCCACCCACCCATCCATCCATCCATCCATCCATCCATCCATCCATCCATCCACCCATCCATCCATCCATCCATCCATCCATGCATCCATCCATCCATCCACCCACCCATCCACCCATCCATCCGTCCATCCATCCATCCATCCACCCATCCACCCACCCATCCATCCATCCATCCATCCATCCATCCATCCATCCACCCATCCATCCATCCATCCATCCATCCATGCATGCATCCATCCATCCACCCACCCATCCATCCATCCATCCATCCATCCATCTATCCGGTTCATTTAACAATTATCTGAGCTCAGATTCACTGTAAACTTGGACAAGTCATTTTACTTCTCTGATCTTCTATTACCTCACTTATAAAACAGAAATATTAAGAACATAACTTATAGGACTGTTGTTAGGTTTAACTGAGACAGCAGATGCAAGGAAACCTGGCTCAAAGAGGTGCTCAACACATATTTATTGTCTCATTGCTAATTTTCTCTCACTCAATCAACCTTAAAGTCTTGAGATCATTTCTGGCATTTTTTTTTCTTTCTTTCCCATCAGCCCATTCACCACCAAGCCTCTAAAACCAGTCCTTCCTTTTCCACACTTCTTTTGACCTTTATTAGCTCACAAGCTGGATTTCTTGCCTTGGGTTTTTCTGGACCCAATCCATCTTTCACACCACTCCCAGGTTAATTTTTCTGAAATATTATTTGCCATTATGTTATTCCCTTCTTCAAAACCACCACTGAATCTCCACGACTTATTTTTCTTCCATTTTTTCTTCTTTCACTTTTCAAGTTTATTATATTTTTCATTATAAATGTAATATATACATATCAACGGAGATTTGTAAACTAGAGGAGAAAAAAATCACTCAGAAACCCATCACATGAACAAAACTGCAGTTAGCATTTTGAAAAACATCCTTTCAGACTCCATCCCCCCTTTTTCATACACAGAGACTTTTTTTGCTTAGTAAGAATCCTACTCCACACATATTCTCCTATTCAGTATTCATTTCTCGCTTACATGATTTTTTCAGGTCATCATTGTCTTCATAACCTTCCTCTTTAATGCCCATTGAGTCATTTAACAAGTTTCCATCTGCTAGAAATTTAGCTTATTTGTCAAGCACTTAGGAGAGCCAAGCACATGGCAAACACTCGATAAATGTTGGCTATTGTTACTATTTGCAATTTGTGCTATCACATATAATGCAGAGAAATATTTCTGTACATTTTTTTCCGTATTTAGCTCTGTTTCTTTAACTTCTCAGATGTGGATTACTGGCCCAAATGGCTTTACTGCTTTTAGGCCTTGTGATACTGACTACTGCAGATGCTGATGGCTTCCCACTGCCAAGCCCATATCCCCTTCTGGCCTTTCGTTAGTGGACCCAACTTCCATTGCAAGAATCTACACCTCTTTATCAAGGACTTTCTCTGGGACCAGAGTCCATACTCAGCAGTCTGAGAGTGCTCAAAATCAATGGCACCTGGGGCAGTTCCAAAACAATGTCCACCCAAATTTGTGGCATAAAGACTGGAGCTCCCATGCCCCTCAGGTGGGATAACTCTGAGGTATTCCACACTGGCTCCCAAAGGTCCCCAGGTACCTGCAGTAGCAACTGGCTGAATAAAAGACCCTTTATGTGGCAGCCCTCCCTTCCTTGCTTTGTTTCCCCACCCCGCTAGAGTTTTCGCTGGCTCACCTTCCAAATGAAATTAACTGCACTCACATTCTCCTCTCAGAATCTGCTTTTGTTTTTTGGTTTTTTTTGCGATACGCGGGCCTCTCACTGTTGTGGCCTCTCCCGTTGCGGAGCACAGGCTCCGGACGCGCAGGCTCAGCGGCCATGGCTCACGGGCCCAGCCGCTTTGCGGCATGTGGGATCTTCCCGGACCGGGGCACGAACCCGTGTCCCCTGCATCGGCAGGCGGACTCTCAACCACTGCGCCACCAGGGAAGCCCTGCTTTTTTAAAAAAATTTACTTATTTTGGGCTGCATTGGGTCTTCGTTGCTACGTGTGGGCTTTTCTCTAGTTGCGGTGAGTGGAGGCTACTCTTCATTGCGGTGCGTGGGCTTCTCATTGCCATGGCTTCCCTCGTTGTGGAGCACGGGCTCTAGGCGCACGGGCTTCCGTAGTTGCGGCACGCGGGCTCAGTAGTTGTGCTCACAGGCTCTAGAGTGCAGGCTCAGTAGTTGCGGCGCACAGGCTTAGCTGCTCCGCGGCATGTGGGATCTTCCCGGACCAGGGATGGAACCTGTGTCCCCTGAATTGGCAGGGGGATTCTTAACCACTGCACCACCAGGGAAGCCCCAGAATCTGCTTTTGAGGGGACTCAGCCTGAGACTGTGACACTTACAGGCAAATGACTAACAACTATGCTAAATCCTATCCATTCATCTCCTCAAAGAACCAACTTCCATTTTACAAAGTCTCACTGCTTGTTAGACCAAGATTTTACAGGTTTGTCTTAAATTCCCATCCCAGTCATATCAGGTAGATATCACTGCCCTCATTTCATAGATCTGGCAATTGAGGCACAGAGAGGTTAAGCAACTTGTCCATGGCCACACAGCCCTGCAGTGACAGAGCTGGGATTCAAACTGTAATTCCACCTTCCCCCAGGGCCTGAGCTCTTAACCCACATAGTGTACTGCCAAGCACTGCCCTATAATGACAGTAGGATTCTTTGGCTAAAATAACACTGGTACTACTAATAGCTGTCATTCCTGTAGCACTGATCTAATTTCACATATTCACTGTCACCCAGAATAGCCTCCTCACTGCCCTCTGAACATGCTATGAGTATTTCTACCTCAAATTGGGACTAGGCTTCCCTCCAGCTCATAACACCCTCCCTTCCTTCTCTGGCTAAATTCTATTTCTCCTGTTATGGTCTGGATCACGTACCATTTTCTTCTTACTCTGTCCATGTCCACTACTGACACTCCTGACTCTCCCTCTGACTCGCTTTCCTCATATGTTGATGGGGACGATAGTAAGACCTACCTAAGAGGGTTGAAAAAAAGCATCTAGCACAGAGCATCCTTCATCAAAGGCAGGTAATGGATGGCATCTACGCAATACTGTCACTTTGACCTTCTATAACCTTTCCTCCCACCACTTTCTAGCCCTCAACCAACTTCCATTTCTTTGCCCCACGTTTCACAGACCATTTCTTTACTAGTAAATTAAATGTCATGTGCTTGAGGCATCAGAAAAAAATTATCCAAAGCTTGTAAACTAGACCAAAATGATTGATGGCAACCCTTTGAATATCATTCAGGGACAAAGGCCATGGGAAGATGTCTAGGAGCACGTTCTTAGCTCATCTCACTGCTTGCTCTTGATTGAGGCCTCTAGACTTAGAGAAGTCGCCAGTTACTTGTCGATTTTGTCCAAGTGGAGATGCAAATAATTTCTGTCTAACACAACAGATAATCCCAACAATTTAGGCATGTGGCACATTAACTAGTTCTTTTTCTAACCGAACATCTCTTCCTAATATTTCTTTGTTAAATTGCTCATAAATACCCTAGCTTATTAAACACCCTTTGAAACTATCATCAGATCTGACTGGTTTCCTCATAAACTAATGAATTAATGGTCATATTTACCTGAAAGTCATGGTTTTACCTTTTGAAAAATTATACACGTTTGGGGCTTGCTTCCAGTTATTTTTTCACAGACCCAAGTTTCGATTCTGACTTTCTAGTAATAATGAGATGGGGTAGAGATAAAAATTCCTGTGTGTGCTGGGGGAATATAAAGCTCTGCATTTAAACCAGGTTTTCTCACCTCACGCTACTGACAGTTGTGTCAGAGTAATTCTTTACGGTAGAAGGCTGTCCTGTGCACTGCAGAATACTGAACAACATCCCTGCCTTCTATCCACTGGATGCCAATAGTATCCTCTCCATCAGTTGTAACAACCAAACATGTCTCCAGACATCACCACGTGTTCTTTGGTGGGCACAACTGCCCCTGGCTGAGAACCACTGGTGTAGACTGAACTTCTCAAGTAAGAATCATGGGCAGGTATCAGAAGCATCAGCAAAGATTCACAAGGGCACACAAAGAATTATTCTGGGTGGGTTTCAAAACCCAATGGCTGTAGACCTAGCTGGCCTTGAGCTCTTCTCATAGACCCACAAGTGTCATTGTCTTTTTATTATTCTTCCCTCATGTCTCGAATCTCCTCAAGATTAGCATCTGCAGCATCTGTGTCTGTCTGGTTCACCTTAGAGGGCCTAGAATTTAGTAGGTACCAATAGCAACTAGTGTTTAATAGGTGTAATATATATATTTATGTAATATATTTAAATTTATATGTATTTATGTGGAGATATATATACATCATGTACATGTGTGTACATGTGTATATGTATACTTATGTTATATATGCATATATACATTCTGTGTATATGTGCTATGAATGTATATACATCTGTATATACATGTATATATGTATTATGTATTGTGTTATATATGTCTGTGTGTAGATATATATACATATATATGTATACATATAGATACACATACACACATTAGACACATACATATAAAATCAAAGGAGGTGTCTGCCAAATCAAATGAAGGGTAGTAGAATATACGACCCCAAAATATACCAGTTTGGCATACGGATTATTGTGAGCTAAAGGCAACTGAGAAGAAGTGGCTACAAGAAAAGCTTACTGCCGTCCAGCTATTTGCCTTAAAGCAGGACACAACTTTACAAAGGAGTCCTTCTTCCCCTCTCTACCTCGAAGGACAGAAGTTAATCACCGGAGACATCTTTGGATCCTTATCAATGGAGGAGGCAGACTTAAATCTGCATAACCTATCTTACTCTTGTTTACCCTGCTTTTCCTGGGTACCTCCCCATAACTAGCCTCCCACATACCGTTCTTTCTCTTTAGTTTAAGACAGTATTTAAACTGGAGTTCCAAGCCACCTCTGACAGTTACTCATTTTCCCCTGGGTATCTCCCATGCATACATGAGTTATATGTGTTAACAAATTGTTGTTTTTTCTCTTGTTAATCTGTCTTTTTCTTAAAGAGTCCCAGCTAAAAACCTAACATGGGTAGAGGTAAGGTTTTGCCTCCCCTACACAGACTGTCTCTCTGTCCTCACCCTACTCTTCTGGTCTGCCTGTGTGGATAGACCCAAAGGCATCCTGCAAACACAGCTCAGGGCCTCACGGAAGTAGATACCCAGGGCCATAATGGGACCAAGCAGAGCTTTTAGCTCCTACTGCTGTGTCTTGGTGATCTTCATTTTGTAATCTCTGCTTTCTTTGGGGAAGCCACTTTCCTGGCTTGGCTTTGTGTCTCCCTCCTTCACCCAGAAGAACACCAGGTAGTTCTCTCCCCACTAGCCCACTGGACCAGCAGCTTTGCAAACCTCAGAGAGCATCGAAATCCCCTGGGGGGCAGGCATGTGAAGACACAGATTGCTAGGTCCAGCCCCAGAAGCTCTGACTCAGTAGGTCCTGGGTAGAGAATTTGCATTTCTGAAAGCTCCCAGGTGTTGCTGACACTGCTGGTCCTATAGGTCAAGCCCCAAGTTCTGTGACCCCAGAGTCCACACAGCTTGTTTTCCCACCCAAGTCCTGTGAATCCCTATCTCATGACGTCCTCTATGTAGGAATACCCTTACCCCTGGGAGTTTGGGGACAGCGTTGGTAATGCAGCCTTGGGGAGCATCTCTTTGAAACTCAAATGCACGTTAAAGTCTCAAGGATGTTCAGTCATGAAAAACAAAACACAATCTGGTTCACTTCTCTGGGCAACTTCAGAGTTTCCCAAAATATTAGCACATGCAAACCTACGTTTTCCAGAACCCTTATTAACCACAAATGGAACAAGTACCTCTTCGCAATACACTTTGCAAAACAGTGCACTGGAGAAATGATGAGGGAGGGCTGAATCAGACACTCATGTGGCTTTGTATGATCCCCTCTTGTCACCGGGGAAGGCTTCAAGAATCACAGGGAGCCCAGCAGAATCCCTGTCACCTGGGAGCCGGCCGTGTGGGTGACCAGGTCTCAGCCAAAGCCCTTTCAATCCCCAGCTCCTATTCCAGTCCAAACTGTGGCTTTTCCTCTAGACTGGAGACCCAGGAAGGTATTTACAGTCTCTTAGCTGTGCCGTTATAAATCCTCGCTTCCCAGGACCACAAACAGGCATCCTGGGCTGGTCGGAGGCGAGCCCTGCTGCCCTCTCCTGTTGAACTGTGCATGACTAAGGGCTTTGTCACTCTGAATATTAAACATGAAAGAGAATTACAAATCAGCAACCCAAGGTTAAGGGCAGAGAGGAGTAACATACATGTTTAGGGAGCCTGGGAATCAAAGAAGGTCTTGGATAGGTGGCAGGTGCTGATGGGGGAGTGTGCTTGGGATGGAGAGCAGGTCGTTGATTTAGACTATGATGAGAGCCTTAGACCTCAGATTGCCTTCTCTTTACCAGCGCTGGAAATCTTTAACTGAACCAGCCAAGGGGTGCCAAACATTGTTAATTTGGGTAAATCCTTTCAGCAACTGGGTATCAACTGGAGTACGACAGCATGTCAGTTCAGTTCTTTCTCTCACCCTCTTTCACTCCTTCTCCCACTTTCTCTCCTCTCCCTACCTCTCTCCGTCTCCCTCTCTCCCACTTTTCCCTCTTTTCTCCTCCCTCTCTTCTCTCCCTCTCTCTTCCTGAGCCACGTACACTTATTACTTTTTAAAGTCAGCCACTCTAACACACCTCCTTCTCCTATAGTTTCTGGGTCTTACTCTCAGGACCCTACACCAGAGACAAGTGGGCCAGATGGGCATACTAACCAATAAGACAAAGATGGATCTTAATCTACTTTGGAAATCAGCAAAACAAAAGCAAGGAACCATTGCTTTATTTCTAATGGGCTAAAGCTACCTGCAACCCTGAATCACTATTGCTTTCAATTAGTAAAACGTGTGAAAACCAGTGTAGCAGTCAAAGGATGATTTGGGCCCCCTGGGTCGCTTGCCAGCCCCAAGTTTCTCAGTATCCTTCTGCCTCAGTTTTCTGATCTCTGAAATGGGGCAGACAATAGGGCTCTTTTAAGGAATAGTCAAGTTAGCATAAGTAAAATAAGCAGGATGCCATTAGCAAGTGGTGAGTGCCTGTGGGATAGGTTGTGTGTGCTCAGGGGCGGCACTTGCAGGAACCCAGAGGTTGGACTGCCCAAGGTCTGCTTGTTTTCCCGCTTAACGACAGCTTTATTGAGACATAATACACATACTATAAAGTTTACCCTGTTAAAATATGCAATTCTGTGGTCTTTAGTACACTCACAGAGTTGTGCAACCATCACCACTATCTAGTTCCAGAACATTTCCATCATCCCCAAAAGAAACCCCATACCCATTAACAGTCACTTCCCCCAGCCAGCCCTAGGCAACCACTAATCTACTTCTAGTCTATATGGATCTACCTATTCTGGGCAGTTCTCTCCATTTCATGGAGTCATACAACATGTGGCCTTTTGTGTCTGGGACTGCCCAAGTTTGAATCTCAGCCCCAGAGCTAAAACACTGCGTGACCTTTATCAAGTTCTCCTGGAATTTCTCCATCTGTAAAATGGAATTAAAATCATACTAGATACACTGCAGAGTCATTAGGAGGATTGAATATACTAACTAATATAACTAAAATACTCACACAGGGCCCAGCTCATAGTAAGCATTAAGATGTCAGCCTCCATTACGGCCACTACTACTAATATTACTAGTCTGCTGTTCCTCTGCCCCAAAGCATGCGACTGGTGGTGGGAACCCAAAGATGAATAGAGCACAAAGAACATAGCTCTTGCCCTCCCCCATGCACAGACTGGTGGGGATTACATGATTAGGAAACCAGTTTAAATGAACACAAAGTCTTATCATATACACATTCAACTAATGGAAATCTAGCTCTTCCACCAAAAATAGAAGGAAAAAGAACAATTTAAATACTGCAATTAAATGCTACAAAATTATATCTTGCATATATTCTTTATTATGCACTGTACATCACTGCATGCATTATACATTGTTACATATTGATTACAGTACAAGGTTGCATACACAGAACCAAACACACTGCAATTTAATGAGCAACTTAGAGATCTCAAGGTTAATGACGACTCTATGTTTGCCTGAAACCTTGACTTTATAATCTAACCCTTGAGTAAAACGTGACTCTATTATGTGTCGACAACAATAATTCACAATGATTCCAGATAAATGAAATCAGCCGACAAGCAGTTGGTGGAGTTGGGCGTTAGGCTGAAGTAGGTTCCAGCTGGTCAACGCCCGTTTGCGAAGCACCGCTTCTGCCCTCCACAAGTTCACAGTCTCATTTTGAAAATGAACCACATAAACATACTCATAAGAGGCTGGTGAGTGGCAGAACTGGGTTTAGGAAATAGATGGAAATAACCTCTCACCCTACCAGCAGAGAGGACAGGAAGATATGAGAAGGGCTGTGCTCTTCCCTGCCCCCATCCGTCCCTTTGCCTGCTTTGTCATTCTCTAGAGCACACAGCACCACCTGATAGACATCGTATCTGCCCATTCATTCATACAACCGGTATGGAAGCTCACTGTGGCAGGGACTTTGTGTACACTGTTCACTTCTGTATTCCCAGTGCCAAGAAGAGAGTGAGCACTTAGAAGGTTGTCAGTAAGATGTGTTGACGAACGAATGAATGAGGGTAATTATTTAGACAACCTCCACTTTTCTTCCATCTTCTGTTCCCAAAACACCCATAGTCTGTTCCTCCAATCTCAACTCGTTTATTCCTAAATTGTTCAAAAGTAGAGGGAAAGTATTCCTCAAAAATGAGGCCCTAAGGTAGCATTCCAGGGCTTTGGCATACTGGTACCATCTAGTGGGAAAGAGCATATTTGCAGGTGGGTGCTAAACTGAATTTGGAGGGTTTATAAAAACAACCACCACAACTGTTTCCTTTATCATTAACTCTACTGAGGAAGTTTCCAGTAACACATAATGGTGGCAACTGGAATCCCTTATATACTCATGTTCTACTCAGGGCGTACACTGCCCATCCAAGCACCTGTCATGCCTCTTCATTTTTCTGCTCAGAACTTTTCTAAAACCATGGTTGCCGCCAGGGTCACAAAGGCTCAGCAGGGAATCACTGGCACCACAGGCCACCCTTGACCAATGGAAGATGGGCATAGGTAGATGTATACTCCAGCCTCCTATCCTGCAGAGGGACCATTCTGAAGCGAGTTTTACACAGTTCTTCCAAGGGCGCCCAGCAGCAGTGAGCTTCCGTTGCCCATGACAATAACCAGCTCAAAGATACACTTTTTATTGGCTTTCCTTCTCTCTTGTTTTACAGTCCTCATGTCTGTGAACTGGAATCATCTCTCACATCAGCTCCCTGCGTACAAGCCTGTGCCTCCATCACCGTTGGGGAGAACTCAATCCAAGATACAGGGTTTAGCACCAATATACCTTTGGGTGGTGAGAAAGCCTTAAGAATTGTAGTCCAGATAATTAATATAAAAGCTAAATTATTATATCTTTTAGAGCTGGCCTAAGAATTACATTCCATAGTTGACTACCAGCATCTTTATCTGGATCTAAGTTAACGTAGAATCCCAGTGATATGTGGTCCTAAAGAAGTACCACAGGGCTTCCCTGGTGGCGCAGTGGTTGAGAGTCCGCCTGCCAATGCAGGGGACATGGGTTCGTGCCCCGGTCCGGGAAGATCCCACGTGCCGCGGAGCGGCTGGGCCCGTGAGCCATGGCCGCTGAGCCTGCGCGTCCGGAGCCTGTGCTCCGCAACGGGAGAGGACGCAACAGTGAGAGGCCCACATACCGCCAAAAAAAAAAAGAAGTACCACAGTTGTCATGAAGACAAGAGAACAAAGAAAAAGTTCTGGTCTCTATCCCTGGCCTCTGCCTTATTCCAACTTGACCAACTAGTGAGGTGGCTAATGGTTTAGATGAGGGATCAGCAAACTACAGCCTGAGGGCCAAATCCAGCTCTGCCTATTTTTGTAAATAAAGTTTTATTGGAACACAGCCCTGCCCATTTGTTTACATATTGTCTGTTGTTACTTTTATGCTACATTGATAGCATTGAGTAGTTGCAACAGAGACCATATATTTACTCGATAGCCCTTTACAGAAAAAGATTACCTACCTGTGGTTTAAGTCATTGGTTGCCATAGTTTTGGATTCCCAAAAGCAAAATTTTAAGAAAAACAAAAAATAGAGAATGGACAAAGGTTTGCCAATAACACTTTAACACTAAGGACAAAAATGTCCTCTATGTATTAACCAACTTCATTTCACAAATTCTAGGACATTTTAACCCTAAAAAGTAGAACGGTCATTGCATCAGAACAATGAACATTCCATCCCCAAAGAGAGTAGTGGATAAGCTCAGAACAACTGCCTATCCCATTTAAAAATTTTTTCAGAGCACTATCATTTTCCAAAATTATCATATTTACTTATTTTTGTTGTTTACTCTCTTTCTCCCTTATGAGAACATAGACTCCATGAGGGCAGGCAATCTTGTCTTTCTTAATCACTGCTGCTCACCCAGTGTCAAGCACCCTCCTTGAGATATGGTCATTGGTCGGTAAATATTTGTGAAATGAATGACTTAATCAAATGTGGAGTGAACAGATTGAGGCACAGATACATCCTGAGAGAGGCAGAAAGGCAAGGTCACTGTGTGGGTGGTGAGGACTGGGGCAAAGGGGGAGTGTGTGTATCTGCCAGCAGAGGGGCTCTGTGAATGCTCCCTGCTCTACCTCCAGGACATGAAACGGTGCCAGGCACATAACAGGCACGCAACAAATGTTCACTGAATTAGTGGCTACCCTGACTAAAGGTCCTTAAATTGAATTAAAAGGAAAAAAAGAAACCTCATCTAGTAAAACACAGCTAAACTTCAGGGTAGATTCAGTCCAATTGCAACTCACTGTAGATCTGAGTGTCTGGATATAGATACAGGCTGTGTATTTCTCATTTTCCTATAGATTGGGGAAAACAGTATTGTAGACAGTGGCACTCAGAAGACACTGGCTTGGACAATGGAGTTCCTTGGCATTCCCAGGGAGGGATGCCATCCAGCTTCAGGACTCAGCAGCAGGCAGGAAACTGCCAGAGAATTTACCTGCATGTTGGAAGCTGCAGAGGAGCCACACCCAAGCTGGGTCCTGGCCTCTGTGTGGCTGTTCTCACTGGGATGACTGTTCTTGCTGGGGGGACCATGTGGTGTGGGTAGCTTGTTTGTCCCTGGTCAAACACAAGGACTCAGCAATAAAGAATACAAAATAACCCTGAGCTAACCCAGTTCTAAAGGTTGTGACCAGTAACCCAGAGAGGAGGTCTAGGTCCCACGCCTACTTTTAGAGACCAGGAATTCAAAAATGAGGTCATTGCAGGCAGCTATTTTGACTCCAAGAGAGCCAGAGAACAAAATAGTCAAGGAAGAGAATTCTTACATCATTTGAGGGGACAAGGAAGCAATTTTTTATATACCAGGGAAATATGGAGGAAAAATCACATGCCCAGAAATCAGAAATGCATGGGTTCAAACCCTGATCCCAGTTCTTAGTGGCTGTGTAGCCTTAGGCAGATGACTCAACCGCTCTGAACTTCTTTTCATCATAGATAAAAATGGAGACAAGAATAGTTGTCCCTCATATATACACTACCAAACGTAAAATAGATAGCTAGTGGGAAGCAGCCGCATAGCACAGGGAGATCAGCTCAGTGCTTTGTGACCACCTAGAGGGCTGGGATAGGGAGGGTGGGAGGGAGGGAGACGCAAGAGGGAAGAGATATGGGAACATACGTATATGTATAACTGATTCACTTTGTTATAAAGCAGAAACTAACACACCATTGTAAAGCAATTATACTCCAATAAAGATGTATTGGAAAAAAGAATAAAAAGAATAGTTGTCCCTGAGGGTTGCAATGAGAACTTGAGATAATATATGCAACTGGCACTTAGCAGTAAATTATACAGTAAGTTTACTACAGTAATTTTGATTTATTTTAAATAATAATAATAATCATAAGTGCTCATGGTGTTGGCAAGCATACCCACGTACATACTGCCCTGATAAAGCCTCCTGGGAACAGCTGCTGGGAAGATACATCTAGAAGATACGATCCCAACAGATCAAAAAATTTTATGAAGCATAAAATCTCCAGGAGAATGATCACTAGGGAGCTACCAATATGAGAATTGGCAAATCCTTCTCTGGGGAGCAAACTTTATTTTTTTAATGTCCGTACAATTTTAAGGACACAAGTATTTTTCCCTTCTAAGTTAGTCAGATGCGCAAGTCCAGGGCCCCATGGTTCCTTCAAGCCATAAACTGCTTTGCAGCATGGAGTATAAAAGTTAATGTAACCAGTATTCTTTAAGCTCCTAGCATTGGCAATCACGTGATGAAGCCATAAGCATACACTTATTGAATACTCACCTGCTAGGCAGGTGTAGAGAGGTGTAGCCTCTCCTTTTGTTTAGACACAGGAGGAAACAGAAGAAGAGGGGAAAAAGGTAACTTATCAGAGGTCACACAGCATGCAGAAGGCTGGGTCAGAATTCAAATTCACTTCTCAAAGTCTCAGAAGTCTCCTTGATCCTCATAACCTAAGACCCTAGCTCCTCTGGGTCCCAGGAGACCAGAGGCCCTGATTCACCTCCAGCACTTCCCCTATTGAGGACCAGGACTGTGCTGTACTCATCTCCGGATCCCCAAATTAGCAGAATGCTTGGCACTTGCTAGGTATCAAAAATTGTGGGAAGAAGAAAATATGGGAGGAACAGAGGGAGGGTAGGAGGAAAGATGGAAGGAAAGGAGAGAGAGCACAGCAGCCTCACCCCTTCAATACTATCTTAGCCCCTATTGTTTCCTATTGTAATAATTACCACATGTGTATATTTCAGCTATTTACTTTCTTGTTCCTTACTGGCTGCCCTCAGTAGACCACAAGACCATGAGAACAGTTTCCATGTCCATGTCCATCTTGTTTACCTATGAACTCCCCAAATGCTTCAGTAAATACTTAGCAAGTGGACAACTGTACATCCCTCACCTTCTGAGGATAACATACCTGTGCTGCTTTTTTTTTTAGAGAGAGAAAGCAGTTGTTCAACATTTAGCAGCATACCACGGCCTGGCACCCAGCTGAAGAAGATTACTATACCTAGAAACATAAACATCACCAAGGCTATATCTAGGATGCTGAAATGAAGGTTTGTTAGCATTCGCAAAGTGACTGCTGAAAATAGTAGATCATTATTTGCTTCATGTAAGAAATATTTCTAGTGCTGCTGATTGAATGTTCAAGAAACAATTAAAGGGCTTAGCAATGTTTCTCTCAAATATCTTTTGCATGAAAAGCCTCAGAGATTGGTTAATTATAAAGGCTACACATCAGTCACTCTAGTCAAGGGTATTGCCAGGCCCACGGTGCCCATCCCAGATGCAAGCATGGATTGGTCTGCAGACATTAGCATAACTGGGGCCCTGGATGCCTCTCGTGAGGAGCATTGCTGCAGCCTGGCTAACACCCCCATGGGAATAGCCCTCAGGCCCTGTTTATGATGGTTCCTTGTTTGGGCAAGTGGCTTCAGCTTTCCGCCAATTGGAAGAGCCAGAACTCAAGCTTGCATCTTAACACCTCCCTAGCCCTGGTTCTGCCATCTCAAACCCAGCCTTGCCAAATTCTCCCCTAAATGTCTCTTGGATGCTCTGAGTAGGGTGTGTCTACTTCTCTCATCTGCACTGTCACTCCCTAGTCTAGAGCGACAAGAGTCCCTGCTCTTCCTATGATCTCAAGCCTAGACTGGCTTCTCCCTTCCATTCATATCCAGCTCCATCCACTAACTACACTGCAGCCAAATTACCTTTTCAAAATAGAAATCTGGCCTTGTCACAGTATACGCTCCCCGTGTTGCTTTCAATAACTGCCCACTGCTCCAGGACAAACACCAAAATCCTTGAGAGGCTGACATGGTGCCAGCGGCTCTGGCAGCCCCGGCTGCTCCTCACACCACTCTCTGGGTTGTGTGCTGTTTCCTCCTGCACAGGCTTCCCCCAGGCCGGGCCTTCTGCCTGGAATGCTCCCCCCATCACCACACCCTAGTGTTCCTTTGTCCATAGGCCTCACTGCTCCTCCAGACTGTGGCCCAAGCAGCAGGCTATCAGGGAAGCCTCCCAGACCCTTCATCTGGATCTGATGCCTTTCTTATATTCATTCATTCATTCATCCATTCATTCATTCATGTTTACTGAGGGCCTACTACATGCCAGGCTGTGTTCTAGACCCAGGGACTACAAAACTGATTCAATCAGACAACAACACGTGCTGTAACGGAGGTATATTTTAGTAGAGGAGAAAGAAAAGGCACAGACAAGCAAAACATATAGAATGACATGATCTCACACAACTGTATTTCCTTCCATCTAGCAGTTGTCTCTGTTTTGAATTATTTATTAATTGACATTGATCTCTCCTGCCAGGGGAATCTCTTGGGGTCTGAGCCCCAAGAGAACAGAGACTGAATCAGCCTTACTAGCAGCTGTACCTTGAGCACACAGTAGGTCCCACATGGATATAACAGGAATTTACTGAATCCATTTGGTCCCAGGTGAATCTCCCTGAAGTCAAGTTGCTTGAGTGCTTGGGGCATAGAAGGGACAATTCCTAATACAAACCCCTAATGTCTCTCTGCACTTTGACAAGGCTCTCTGCAGTCTCTCTGGCTGTAATTTTGAGCCAGAGCAGGAGTCAGCAAATTTTTCTGTAAAGGCCCAAATAGTAAATATTTTAGTCTTTGTGGGCCATATGGTATCAACTCTGTTGTTATAGCACAAGCACAGCCACAGACAATTATATAAATGAATGGGCATGGCTATGTTCCAATAAAACTATTTATAAAAACAGGCTGCAGGCAGGAATTGGCCTACAGGCCATAGTTTGCAACCCCTGAGTTAGATGATCCCGGATGCCCCACAGCTTACAGCAGTTGAAGGCGGGGTCTGTGTGGCCTGAGTCAGCCATGGGTTCTGCTGGCAGGGTCCAGCAACTCCCCGCAGACCCCACATTGTTTGACAGGGAGATTATCCCAATAGCTTGAGCTTCAGGCATTTGCAGTCACCATCTCCTGCAGCTCATGGAAAAGCAGTTCCCTGCCACCCTGGAGGAAAGAGATTTGGCCTAGAGGCCGCATAAGGCAGGAATGAGGCTGCCACGTTCCTTGCAGGGTCCCCAGGCTCCTCCAGAGGCTGAGCTCACTTCCTGGTCCTGCCCAGGCATGTGGCAGGGATGCTCTCGACTGAGCAGCTGCTGCCCTCCACCCCAGCCCAGCCTGCGCTCAGCTGGGAGACACAGGGGCTTTGTGCTTCTGTAGCAGATTGGGTGACACTCACTGGGGCCTTTGAAATGAGACATGACATGTTAAAACGTGCCTATTGCTAAGGCTAATTTTCAGGAATTTGACTTCTGCTGGCAACTGACAGAAGAAAAACAATCACTTTTTTTGGTGATTGTATGTAGTTATATTTACACTGATCTTTGGGGTCTGTAGCTACTGAAAACAATAGTTATCTGAGGCTTACCTGCTGGTATGGGATGAGTGGACGGATTAGTCTAGTATTTATGGAGCCAGAGGACATTAATTGTAGCATTAGCACTGCGTGTAGACTGTGGTGGGTGTTATCTGCTAAAAACAGTTACAAAAACATCACACAAACTGCAGTTGGCACTAGAGGTGACAACGTCCTGTGTATAAAAGCACTCTAGACAACAAAGCTACAAAGCTGACATTACCCTGAAGTTATAAATGCTCTGAGTGTTAGCTCAGTTCTCCCAGAGTCCCCTGCAGGACTAAGGACCGTAAGGTGCTGTGACGTTCTGATGATACACATACTGTGGGTGAGCAACACTGCTGGAATGGCAGTGCCCAGGGTGTCACTGTACTCCAAGCGCAGGGATGCCCTTGCTGTAATACTTCGTACAGTGCACTAGAGCCTACATATTATCCAGTGGTCCCAGAGCCCCTTGGCTGCTGACGCATAACAATGTTTAAAGTGTACCAACACTCTGGTACCAGCACTCAGACTGACTCAAAACTGCAGTGTGTCACTTCTCTGGGTGTAACTGTTCCACATGAAACAATGACCTGGGTGTTGTGTTGCTCTGGGTAGCCCTAGTCACCCAATGGCATTGATGGTAATAATGTTCTCAGGGAGGAGGTGCAGTCCCCTTGGTCACGTTCTTCCAAAGTTCACATCCATGTAGTTCAATCAGAGCAATCAAAAAGGGGCTAGTCCCTTCCTTTTCAAATAGCCTATCACTGAAAAACTGACTACATCAACTTGATCAAGGCTCAAAATTTGCAAAACCAGAAGTTCCCAATGGAAATGCCTACAAGGGCAAGTAGGTAAAATAAATGAGTACAATGGGCTGGGTGGACAGCAGAGAGTGGAGGGGATTGTGGCAAACTACAGAGGCATGTCCTAAAGGGGGCAGTAGTGACTCAGCTCCAGGGAAGAGTGGCCTTGTAGGAATGTGGCTCTAGGGCTGCCTGACCTTCTGACGTTTTAAGAAAGGCAAGAAACCTGTTTTGTTTTGGTTTTTAATGTACAATATCCTACTTTTCAAAACATTTGGGCCAAACAAGAGACATCCATGAGCTACATTTGGCCTGTGGCTTCTACTTTGCAACTTCTCCCTGGAATCTAGAGTTGCAGAATTGGGATGAATGGGCTTCAGCACCACCAAGTAGATATCTCGAGGTTCAACCTGCTGTGCCAAAGGGTGACCCATTCATCTCCATGAGCCTTGGCTCAGACTGCATTTCAAGTTTGAAATGTCATTTCTTCTCCTCCCTAGCCTACCCTCAGAAGCTTCTCTCAATAGAGAAAGAAATCACTTTCCACCCTAACTCTAGAATAAAGCCACTACTTCATATCTGGTGAAGGTGCAGGGGGTCCTACAGTCCAGCCAGTCATCATTTATATAGTCTGTTCAGATAGAGGGAGCCAGGCCTGGGGTCCCCAGGTGGCTGCAGAGGAGATAAGCTGCTGGGAATTGTATGGGCAGCATCCTTCAGGAGGGTCAGATTCTCCCAGGCGTGTGGGTACCTTGCCCACAGCTAAGTGGAAACGATGTCAAACCAGTGGTCACTCGATTGATTCTATCCAACTGATTATTGTAATTGGATGACAGACTGATATTTCCCTCTCCTTTTCAACTGGTGTTGCAGGGTGAGGGCATCTGGCTAATGATTCGCTTTTCTGGGTAGTGACCTAATGGGGAAGATTATCTCCTTTCACAGGCAGAACTGTGCCTGCTGTTTGGCTGCCTAAAGAGTAAAACCAGGTCCAACCGAAGTCAAATGCCAGGAAAGAACTTCCTCACATATCATACTGCATTGTCTACCTTTGAAATGTTCCCTGCTCTAATACTCAGAGGGGATACATAGTTGAAGAATAAAATAGAACTGAAGCAACTACAATAGGGAAAAAAAGGAGGAAAGATACTCAGTGCGAAATGACAGGACTTCTCTTTAGGGGAGCTTGTAGAAAATAACTGAAAATAAGGAGAATGGAGCTTCTACACTGAAGTTCTTTAAAATATGAGCTGTAGATTTAGAATTTTGTAATGCTGTGGATGGAGCCCTCTTCTGGAGAAAATTTTCAACAGGTATTAAAACAAGATCAAAACACACAGAGATGAACACACAGACAAATATGTAATACTGTTGGCTACTGTCATTCAGATGTGAATTGAATCCATAGTCTGGCCTTTTCCTTAGCTTCCACCAGATAGAAATGAACTGGACTCCCCAAGCAACTATCTTTTTGGAAGGAGGTAAAGAAAGAAAGAAAGATATTTTCAAGAACCCAGCTGTATTTTTACCTCAACAGGGAACTTCAGATTGAGACTCAACATAAACATCCAAATGCTGGTACTTTTAGATAATGCAGTTATTGTGGACATTGGTTTGTTGGGCAATGGCACTGTAACACATAGAGGATATTTCTAGAAAAAACATAGATTTTATTTAATGGAAAGCCCAAAGGCTAAAGACAGAAAAGAAGGGACGGAGGCAGAGCAGGAGATATTAGCTAAGATGACTGTTGGGACTTTTAGTATAGACTGTGGTATTACATAGATTCCAGATCACATATTCAGCCTTACAGTTTATTAAATCTCCTTGGGGACTTGCTAAAAAAGTTGTTCAGACGTATGAACGCTACCACTTTGCAATTCCTTTCACCACTTACATCTCTGTTTCCCCAGTGCTTTTGAAATCTTATAGGCTGTCACATATTGAACCCATCTCAGAGCAAGAGATGCCCTCTGCAATTCTCACAGTCTTTCCTCCCCATCAAAAGGGTTCTGCAAATAAACACTGCCCTTAAAATACAATATATGAAGTTGCAGGGGCACTAGAAGACACTGATTCTCATTTAAAATCCTGAAAATCAAGATTCTGACTCCAATAAAAACCTCCCCATTTTAAATCAACATCTCAGAATTCCGTGGAAACATTTTTAGTCACTCCCAAGTGACTGCTCTCCAAACCTGAACCACTCCCTAAAATCCTAATTCTTAGGGGATTACTCATTGGTTGTTAGAACTTTTGCCTAGATGTGATACCCTAATTGGGCTGGGGGTGGGGGAATCATATTTACAGTGGAATTTCTAGCTCATGTCCTCTCCTGATTTGTTTCACATTCATTATTTATCATAGCCAAATTCCAGAGGCCACTTCTGGAAAGGCCTTACCTAAAATGCCCCAGGGGAGAAGAGAGGTGACCACTCAGCTTTGCCAGCTTCCAGCCATTGTTGCTTAGAGTTCCTCTTCCCCCTTCCAAAATGCCTAAAACAGCAACCTAGCCAATCAACTTAGAGATTGATGGCTTCCAAAGCCAGACCCGGAGTATTACAACTGTGGTAGAAAAACACACACAGACTTGCCTGAACACCACTAAGGCCGAGTGACTAATTTGCTTTATTACATTGTTTTTCCCCTTTCCTCTGTTTTCCCTCTGCCTCAGGAAAGTTTTGTTTTTGCTCGTTGACTCAAAGGCTCCAAGACTCTCCCCTCCTTTTGCTATGGCACACAGAGCTCTGCGCTTGAACCTCTTGCCAGTTAACTGATTTGCACCCAAATGATTTCCCTGCAAGGTGCTATTGCTAGCAGGATATCAATTGCTGTCCTAATGTGGACATTTGCTCTGATTATGAATTACAATCTAAGAGAGAAATAAGCCTCTTAGGGCGGGCAATTAAATTCTTCGTAAAACCTCTGCTCCCCCATCCCAAAGAAACTGAGAGAGCTGACAGCCTTCAGAAGCCACCTGTGTCAGTCAGGCCCTGGAAGAGGAGACACACCAATTGCTTTGCAAAAGGCATTATGTAAGCCCCTAGTGCATAGGAATTGCTGGGTGCTGTCATGTGGTCTGATTTGCTCGAAGGAAGACAAAACTTCGGCCAAACCCTGGAATCCACACTGAGGTCAAAACATGCCCATGGAAAAAGGACTGTACAGTCCTGGGTAATGCAGTGGTAAGTGCTCCCAGACACCTCAAGCTCCCAGAGTGCTAGGCCTTGTGCTAAATGCATTACCTAGGACATGCTGTTGAATGCAATCCAATCTGCCTAGCAATCCTAAGAAGGTGATAAAATTACTTCACCACAGAGAATCTGGAAGCTCAGAGAGGTTAAGCAAGTTGCCCAGGTGGTACCACTAGCATATGGCAGAGAGGATCTGTCTGAATCAGAGGCATGCTCTGAACCACCCTGCTAAATTGGGATCTATATATCTATATATAGATATATAGATATATATATACACATACACACACATACACACACACACTACCTCAGGGATAGAGTTCACAAAGTCTAGAAAACTGGCTCACAGACAGGCATAGGATTTGTGGCAGAACTTAAAGCTACAGGGACCCCAAGAGAATCAGCCCAAAGCCCTAGTAGAAGAAGAGTATGACTGGGCAGTGATGAATGGGGGCTGTGTATCCAGGGAAGAAAGAAGGCATGAGTTGGGAAGGGGCTCAGCAGCCAGGCACCCTACTCTGCCCCCAAGCACTATCACCCACCCTCACACCCAACTTTGAGTCATTACCATGGTTACTGCTTCCTGGGACACTGACCCATTTCCAAAGTCTAACCCCAACATTGATGCATCAGTGGTCTCCCCTTAGAAGGCTGCATTGCATCTCTGCATCCCAGCCAGCCCCTGCCTGGGACTCTAGCTGCCTCACCCTCCCTCTCACCCCACTCACACACTCATACATGTGCCTCTTCCCCTGGCATCCAGGAGTCCTGGCCAGGAACTCAACACCCATTTCCAGCACCCCAAGGCACTCCCTGTCTCCTTCCCTCCTCTCTGCCTGGCCCTGCCTTGATCTCACCCACCCACTTGTAGCCTGCTAGCTCATGCCAAGTCCCATAGGCTGCCGGGAAGGCCAGGGGGGACTGGATAACAGGGCTCTCGGAAAACAGGCCCCCGAGCAGGGCTGAGACTGCCGCCGGCCGGCACCTCCAGTCTGGCCTCCTGAGAGTACTGCTTTCCTGCCCACAAACTTCCTAAGATCTCCGAGATGCAGAGATGGTTGCTTATGGACCATGTCTCCATCGCCCCCTCTCCAGGGTCGCCGGCCCTTCCCTCTCGCCTCAGCGCTCTGAGGGTTAACAGGCAGCTGCAGCCTGGTGGGCAAGGCTTGAACTTTTCTCCGCGCTCTGCGTCCCCCCAGGAACACAGCAGAAGCGGCATTAAGGGCTCAGGGCCGGAGCTCCAGTGGGCCAGACAAAGGGGGCGCGGGGGCGGGGGCGGGGGCCGGGGGCGGGTGGGCCTGGGGCCTGGGCGAGGGGACGCGCTCAGGCCCTTCCGGGCCCGAGGTCAGGGAGGGAAGGGACCCCGATGCGGGCGCGGCCGGCGCCTTTGAGCGACAGCGGCAGCCGGGCTGCGGCGTTCGGCTGGCCCGAGGCGCCTTCCAGCGCGCCGCCGGGCTGGGCGAGGGGACCCGGGCGCCCCGGGAAGTCGGCGATGCCAGGCCGGCCTCTCCAGCCCGGCAGCCCGCAATCCGGACCCGAGCTGCGCTTCCCCGATCGGCGCTGGGTTGGGGGAAACCACGACTCCTTGGAGTCGCTTCCAGCTGAGTCTCCGATGCGCGAGCCTCCGGAGGAGGCTAATCAAAGTTACCCCACTTGATGTAGGCGAGAATGTCGCCCCTGCTTGCAAAAAAAAAAAAAAAAAAAAAAAAAGACTCGGAGCTCTCTCCACATCTCCCGAACGTATACAAACACAACCCAGAGTGGGAAACCAGGCCCACCCCCTTGCCCCCCAGGATCTCAGGGGCTGGGAATGACCTCCCTTCTGAGCCCCGAGCTGTCTTCGCCGCCGCGCCCGGAGTTCCCCGACCCCCCGAAAACCCCCTCGCCCAGCCCGCGCCTGGCAATCGGAAGGCAGAAACGGGGCGCAGGGTGCGCCCAGCAGCCTCTCTTCCCTACCTGGGACAGGAGAACGCACAGGACGAGCGGAGTTGTCGGCTGCATTTTGCCCAACTAGAAGCGCCTGGCGGCGTTTTCATTCATGCACGCGGCTGCACTGAGCATATTTTCCGTGGGAGCCAGGCTTTGAGGAGAGGCTCTGCCTCGCCAGCCAGCCAACTTCCCAAATAGATCAGCGGCAGCATCACGAAAGCATTGGGTAGAGGCTGATGACCAGGACCAATGGCTTTACAAGACGGATTCCTTCATAGAGCTCCCTCGTTTCTGCATGGCAGATACGGGGCGAGCACCTCGCGCAGAGCGAGCCCCTCGGAGGAGGCCGCCCGTTCGCTTTTTTGGACTGTTGGGGCCCAGCCCCACAAATCACGCTGGGCAACGCCAGCTGATGCCACTTTCCCAAAGAATGGTATTCCACCGGGTACTGGCGGCCACTTCCAGCCCAGTGCAAAAGATTCTCTTTATTAAAATGTTAATAAGATCCACTTTATTTCCAATAAATCAAATAAAATGACCCCAGCCGTTCCAGCTCTTTCTATGCCAGGAAAGACTTGGCGGTGGATTTTTTTTTTCTTTTTCTTTCTTATGTTTTTTTTCAGTGTGGCCCAAATCATGATGGTGTTTGGTGTTTCCCTGCCATCTCACAAATCACAAAGACAACAGATCAATTCTAGCTTGCAGAAAAAAATCCATCAAGGGGCAATAGATTTTATTAACTGCTCAGGTGAGAGTCTGACTGGCCGCCTACTCCAGAAATGTGCATCTGGCACCAAAGTTGAGGCCATGATTTGAGGAAACTTTTTTTTCTCTCTCTCTGGATGTGTTCTTTTAGAAGCTTCTAGCTATCTCCAGGGATTGGGAACAGTAGTAACCACTGTTCAAGGGATTTTATAAGTGGGGTGCTATGGGAATGAGGGTAGGAGGGCTATCTAGGTCTAACTTTCCCAGTAGAAGTTTAAGAATATGCAGTAAAGACCTTACTTTCTCATTTCCATGCAGCCTCCTTCTGAAAAAATTTAAGGTGTTTTATAATAAAGGACAATTTTTCAATAGAATTTATGCAAGAAAAATAAAAAATCTGGGACAGGAGGAAAAATTCAGAAAACTGAAATACTAAACCCAAACACTAACATATTTCCTCTGATGTGGATCTGAGCTTCCTGGTAGCCAAAGCAATAAGAGAAACATTTAAATTACATAGTTCTTGTAGATACAAGTATACAAATATCTTCTGACATAATTTCCTCAGCAGTAAATACTGGACTAAATGTATGATGTGACATCTAATATAGCAGGACACTGTGCAATGGACCATGCCGAGATCCAGTGGGTTGGGCTGTATTCCCAGCATCTGGCACAGGGCCTGAAACATGGAGACAATCATTAGTGTGTGTTAAACAGATGTCTACACTTAATCAAGAAGTAGCAGAGGGTGGGGTGGGGCAAAAAATCTGGAGCCACATTGCCTAAGCTTAACCCCCAGCTCTGCTACTGACTAGTAAGTTTCTCACTCCCTGTGCCTCTGTTTGATCACTGGTTAAATGAAAATATAAATTGTACTGAACTCACAAGTTTGTGGTGAGGATTAGGTGACAGAATAACCACTCATTTAATGTAAACTAATGCACTTTTTAAAATTCCTTCATTGTCAGCAGTTCGGTCATTGCATCTGATGAAGATGCAATGCCATCTGACCACCTGGCTGCATTAGCCAGCACTAGCCCAACAGATGGCAATGTTGGCCAAACAGCCCAGGAAAGGTGGATGCTGCTGCTGCTTCCAGTCTCTTCAGCTTTCCACTGTTCTCTTGCCTAGGTAGGCATCCACCTCTGAGTCTCTGAGAAGTGCAGGCAGCGTTTGACAGATGATCTGACTGTCCCAGCTTGGAACCCATGTGTGTGGAGATCCATACCCACATTACCCACCATTAAGAGTAAAACAAGGTACTTTGAAGTCAAAGAGACTTCATATCAAGGCATCCTGAAATATCCTAATTTTTCTCCATTCCAGGGTAGCAGCCATCTTGTCAATCAGAGGTCAACTGAGCTAAGCCCATGGATTTAGCAGACGTGGAGACAGAGAGAGAACAGAGGACATCTTGGGAGATGATCAACCACGATAAGGGGTGAAGAGGGCAGTAAGATGATGTTCCAGCCACTTTTCCACCTGGGCAGAGAAGCACTCCTAAGGGTAGGGTGTGTCCAAGGCTGCCTTGTCTAAGGTGCAAAGCAGTATTATTGATTTTACAGTTCTGGCAGCTATTTCTGTGGTCTTCCCATCCCATCTCCCTTACTGCCATTCACCAAATAGGTCCAGTTTTCCCCATTTTTTGCAGGGTTGCACTTGCTGGTCCCCTTGGGCTTACCGTGGGGCCATGTGACTAGTTCTAGCAAATGAGCTGGGAGCAAAAGTGACAGGTGGAGCGTTTAATCACCAATGTGAGACAGATTGGTTTCCCTGGAATAGGTGCTGAGATGGAAATTTGTGCAGGGGGCTTACTGGGGAGTGTTCTCACCACAACCACTGCAAGAGGGAGGAAAACAAGACTGGCAGAGGGTGAGGTGGATGACTATGCAGTTGCAGCAGAGGCCTCAGCCAATCCCAGGAGAGCTCTGAGGCTAGAGTGGCCCTTTAGAGATGAGCCTAACAGAGTCAGGGGGCTGTGCCTTAGTGCCCCCAGTGGGCCAGTTGTTGGCTGTTCCAGTCTGACCTCAGCTTTGTCAGCTCTATAGAAAACTAAGGTGTGACCCATAACAGGTAACCAGAGGCTGTGATTCCCAGGCTGGAGATGACCTTGTGCATCTGATGGTACCAGTGAAGATGGATGTAGATTTGCCTGGCTGAAGTTCTGCTCACTCTGTCTCCAGCCAGGACCTGCACAGGCATTTACCAAAGTCCTGGGCTTCTGTCCGAAACTGTTCTACTGGCAGGCAGAGTGGCTCCAGGCAACCTCACCTGATTTTAGATGAGTGTACCCAAAGGGCCAGTCTCCATTCCTTCCTACCTCAGCCCCCACAGGTTGAATTTTAGGGGCTGGGGGGAGTTAATTTCAAGAGTCTTCTTAGGCCCTGAGGCTCACCTCTAGAAACCCATGGAAGCTAGGAAGTCAAAAAGATTGGTCCACAAAATGAGACCTGGATTGGGATCTCTGGACTTACATTGGGCAAATTGCTTTTACTCCCCAAACCTCAGTTTCTTCATCAATAAAATGGGAATAATAACATAACTCTCCAAGGACTGTTGTAAAAATTGATGTCACTTTTCTCCTCTATCCCCTACTCCCCTCTACTCTCAGAGAATGTGCATCTTGCCAAAAACATAATATGAGGTTTTGTTCAACAAAGACAGGAGAAAAATCATTTCACTCCAATGATGAGGCTTCTGAAGAAGAAATCCATTTCTGTTTGTTTGTTTTGCCTTGTTTTCCCTTCAGCTCCCTAATGAGGGTCTTTTGGCTGATGTATTGATTGATGGTGGTAAGTAAATACTGAAGCTGAAAACCACCCCCTACCTACCCTGACTCTATCTCCTCCCACCCCAGCCCACACCAACCCCTGACTGCTTTTGCAGCTTGCAGCTGTGGGCTCCCCAGAAGCTGTGTCTGCATTCAGACACATTCCAGGTTCACACTCCTTTTCTGGGCACATCATTCTGGCTTTGGAGCTGATGGAATCATCCAACAGTCAGCAGCTGTCTCCTGAGGTGCCAGGGATTGAGACTGTTTCCTCTCATTGACTGACATGATGAAGACCTCATTTCTGAGTGTGTGGAGGTGGCCATTGGGTGAGTGCAGTGCTTGTGTGTTATGTGTACAAGTGCATGGGTGTGTGTATATGAAAAGGGGGCAACTGGTGTATCATCCAGCAGAGATAATTTGTTCAAATTTTGGTACCTCTGAATGTGCTGCTGTGATGAGGCATTTGAATAGACAGTAATAAACCAAATAGATGCCCTTACGAGATGTAACACTTATCAGGTATGCCAGGAGCCCTTGGTAACTGGGATATACTGGGACAATGGGGAAGGAAGCCCATCCTATACAGCCTTGTAACAGGCTGAAGCTGAAGCTATACCTCTCCCAGTGGGATAGCCTGCTAAAGATACCCAGGATGATGACAATACACCATCTCACAACACCTGGCCACCAAAAAGGATCCCTGATTGCTCTTGAGCCATGAACCTGTTTTATCTTCTTCAAAGCCCTTTATGTTACTTGACCTTATACTATACATGGTCACTTGCATTACTGTCTCAATGATTCACTCCAACTTGTACCTATATCCTTTACACCTTGACTTTGGGTTTGGCCACACAAACCCAGTTATAAGCCAAGGCCCCAAGAGGCCCTGTGCATTTCATCTGGCTCTTGCTAGGGCCTCTGCCAATGAATGCCTTCAAAGGCACATTCACAGACTAGCTCACTGGTCAGAGGAGGAGAGATGAGCACCCCCATGAACCCAGAAACGCTTGAGCAAGCCTAGCAGAGCCCCACCCAGATCAGCTGGCCTACAGTTATAGGAACTAAAAATAAATAATTGCTCTAAATCGGGGGATGGTTTGTTATACAGCAATAGCTAACCAATAATTACATTGGCTTGTTTGTTGTCTGTCTATTCCTCTGGAATATAAGTCCCACATCTGTCTTTTGCTGCTGTGTGCTCAGCTTCTAGAACAGTGTCTGACACATAGTAGGTGCTCAAATGATTTTTGTTGAGAAGATGTATTAAATGGCTTCTGTACTGAAAATAGTGATGCTGATATGAAACCCCGCTACATGTACTGCCCTATCAGAAATACTTTCTGATGGTGACAGTTCAGTCCTCCCAAGTGGAAAGCATCCTATGACCTTGACAGTCTCCACTGCCACGTGGCCATCTAATTCAGCCTATGACAAGGCAAGTTCTTCTTATGATAGTCTAGACCAGTACTAGACAAAATAAGGAACATTCCACAGAGACTAGTGTGAACAGGTAGGTGCTTGGGGATCTTTGGTGAACGACACTTGGGGTGAGACATCCTTCTGAATTTCCTCAATGTATGAAGAGCCCAGACATCTAAAAATTGGACAGAAAATACCCCTTTGGCTTTTGAGGTACTGCACTAATATAATGTCCTCTGAATTCATTTTAATACAATCATGACTTCCACACTAGCACAGAGAGAAAACAGGGAGTGACTTTTAGGCCATCTCAATTCAACTGGCCTAACTGTCTTTAGGACTCCAGTCCCCCCTTGGTAGCAAAATTGGGCATTCAGACACCAATTTTATCCTGTGAACTGGAAGCTGTTAAAACCCCCCTCTAGGTGTCTCCCTTACCCAAAATTAGTGAGTGGGGTTATTTCTACGCAGAGAATCATCTCAGGATCAATATGGTAAAGCAGTGGTTTTCAAAGTGTGGTCCCTAGACTGGCAGCATCGTCACCACCTGGAAACTTGTTAGAAATGAAAATTCTCAGGCCTCACCCCAGAATTCTGATTCAAACACTTGGGGTCAGAGTCCAGAAATGTCTGTTTTACAAGCTTTTCATATGCATAGTTTGAGAACCACTCCTCTAAAGAATTCTCCGGCACTCACCTACATAGATTCATTCGTTCATTCAAGAAATATCATAAAGCGCCTACTGCATATTAGCCACTGAGCTGGGTAACAGGGAAAGAAATAAAAAAGCATGGTTTGTGTGCTTCAGAAAATATGACTCCTAGAGAGAAAGACATCATTCTATTACAACGTGCTGCAGGAGGTTTTGAGAGAGTCAAAGTAGCCAGAGCTATATGGGGGGCTCAGGACGTCTTTAAGAAGAGGCAAAGGCTCCACTGTCGTTCGTTTCCACTGTTTGTCAAAACCATTATAGATCTCTACTTGACAGAAGTTGTATTTTTTGCATCTGTTGATGAGCAACTAAATAATAGCAAAAGGCAGCTCAAATTCAACACCTCCCTCTAACTTAATTTGCAGCTTATTCTTCAAAATCTCATCTAGATAAAATTGCAAATGGCAGTGTCTGTGTGGGGTGTGGGGTGTGGGGCGGGGCAGGGTGAGCATTATTTAGAGTGGACAGGTAATGCTTACTGTGCATTCAGTAAGATGCCTTCCAATGATGCCACGCCCTCCACGTCCCCACCCACCACCTGTCTGTGGTCTCAAGCAGGGAACTGCTGAGCTAGAGCAAAAGGGAAATAACTAAGAGGGGATGCTTGGGGGAGGGGCTAATGACCAGAGGGATGGCAGAAGACAAGTGTGGGCAGTTTGAGGGTCCAGATTAGGATCAGTTTAAATGTCAACATCTGGAGGATGAGCTTTATCCTACTGGCAAAGGGAAATCATCCAAACTGCTTAAAGGGAAGATTCAATATCTCATTTACATTTTAGGAAGTTCACTTTGGCCACACTGGAGGATGGACTGCATAAAGGCCATAACTAAGGAGGAGAGATTTCTTAGAAAACTATTGTACATACCATATAAAAGATAAAAGCCAGAACTCTTTTTCTTAGTTTTCTAACCAGTGAGTGGTATAGGAATATTACATGGCAATCTCTCCTGCTGCCTAGCAGTGTCCAGCACATAAAAGAAACTTATACAATAATAGATGAATGAAACGTACTTGTTAAATTACAGGAGATTCCTTTGAGCTCCAATTCCTCACCCTTCCCTGCATCTAATCCATGCCTCATTAATGGCAGAGTGAACTTCCTCATCTTTGACTTTGAGCTTGACCATATGGCTTGCTTTGGCTAACAGAATGAGGTGATGGTGGCAGTGTACAGTTCCGAGCCTAGGTCTTAAGAGCTCTCCTGTGTTTCTGCTTGCTCTCTTACACCTCTGCCATCTCCATGAAAAGAGCACTCCCTGGCTATCCAACTGATCCAAGGAGGATGAGAAACAGGTGAAGTTGAGCCACCTCCACCCATCCACAGATCTGTAGGGAGAACTAGAGTCTAGCTTAGATTAGCCAAACCCCAACCAACCTATGGATCCAAAGGAATCAATGCTTACTATTGCATGCCACAGTATGTGGTGGTTTGTTATCCAGCAATAGCTGACTGATACATAAATGAACCCTCTATTTGGGACTATGTACAGCTCAGGAAATGGGATAAAGGGTGAATACTTAAATAGAGCATAGACATTTACATGGTATGACCAATGTTTAATGCTTACCACAAATCCAAGCCCTTAATAATTTCTCGACTTATTAAATAGTCCTCTCCTTCCACTCACCTAATCCAAGTCAGCTGTCTCCTTGCAAAACACTAGGTTCCTGTCTGAATATTTACTGCAAAGCAACTGAATCTGTCTCTGGTTGTTTTTCTTATGCCAGCATAATTGTGAGGCCATCACTTAACAATTACTTGGGAAAATTTATTTACAATGCAAGGCAGATCCCTGAATGTTTGTAGGGGATAAATTTATTTACAATGTAATCCACATCTGCCAGTGCCTCTAGTAGATAAAATTGTGCTGCTCCTATAAAAAGCAACACACCTGGTTAATGGTTTCTGTGGCCTTTTATGAATAGACCAAGGTCAAGGCCACCATAATGAGCTGAGGAAAGTTAATCTGTGGAAGCAAGTTAAGCACAGAAAACTACAGTTTAATGATTCTAAATGTGTGACAGCTGCCAGAATTTAACCAAATGAGAACCAGAAAAGGCAAATCCAAGACTCTTCTGTTTCTTAAGCTGAGATTTTATGGAGTTAAAATGGCCAGTGTGTCATTTCCATGATGTCAGGGATGACATCTGTCTTTCTCTCCCTTGGATACCCCTTGGCCACACATTGTATGGCTCTGAGTTGACATTCAGTAGACATGAGAGGGCTGCGTCAATAAAACAGTGCAGGACCATAGGAGAGGTCCTGTTTAGCCTTACACATCTGCTGTTTGTCATACCTATAATTACTGCAGCAAACAAACTATCAAACAATACAGCTCTATTATCAGCATACATCTCCTAGAGCAGTGGTTCTGAAACTGTTGTCCCACTGTGTGTCCCCAATTCAGTCCCAACACTCCACATGGAAATTTTGTCTACTGTTTCTATTGCATAAAACTCAAAAGGGAGTATGTCTTGAATTATAAAGTTCTCTCCTAACACATGACAGAAAAGGGAAATTGGCCACAGCCCCCAAGGCCTTGCAAATGATGGAGAGTCTGCCTCCCTCTCCAAATTCATTCCATTTCCACTTTCCCCTTGCTCACTGTGCTCTGTTCTTCTCTCAGTCGTCAAGCATGCCAAGCTTTTCCCTACACTTGGGCCTTTGCATATTCTAGTCACTCTTCTGGAATGTTCTTTCCTCTACTTCCAGGTCATCCATCCTCCCAGAATCTGTTTATGTGTCACCTCCTCAGAGGAGAAGCTGTCCCTCACCAGTTCACTCTTTATTTAGCTCATTTCCTTATTTGTTTCCTTCATGGCATTTGCCATCCTTTGTCATTATTTTATTTATTGTTTGCCTCTTTCTATGTTTGTTTCCCTCACTAGAGTATGAGTTTCATGATGGCAACTAAATATCTGTTTATTGATCATTGTACTCCAGGACCTAGAACCAGGCCTGGTCCATGACAGGCACTCAATAATCTTTTCCTTTTCTTTTCTTTTCTTTTTTTGAAGTAATGAATGAACAGATGGTATTATGGCCAATGAGAGTAGATGGACCAGTGGATCTCTAGATGCATTCATCTTGTTAGGAATACCAAGTAATGGTCCAATGGCTGATGACTGCAGAACACTGCCAGAGAACCACTGTGCAAAAATGTGGTCAGGATTAAGTGTGCACACCTCAAAGCCTTATGTTATATAAAACACGAGATCAAGGGTCTGGGGGCCCTGTGAGTGAGCCAAGTAAACTACTGTCTATTTTCTTTGCCAAGACCAAGCTCATATGGACTCCGGGGCATACCCTAGGTGAACTAAGGACCCAGTTTTCCCAAGGTGAATCAGGAGAGGCTGAGGGGGCAGGGACACACCTGAGGAAGATGTGGTAGAGTATTTTCAACACTATTTTCTCTTACTTGACAGTTCAGGAATTCATCTAAAGCCTTTTCAAAGTGCCAGGTTCTTGTTCATGTAATGAATCTATCGATTCACTTGTTGTCCCCAGGAGACTCTGAAGACCACAGAATGTCAAGAGAGAAGACAAAGAATTCTCACTGCTTGTCATGGAGCCTTAAGGGTGAAGAGGCAGGTCTTGACATATTCCCAGAAGATGCTCATGACCCAGTTATTATTCTTTGGGGGTTAAATGGTTATTTATTTTAGGACTACCCTACTTTATTGCTCCCAGCTAACTTGCCTTCCATGCCCGTAAATCATCCCTCTCTTTACATAGAAAGTAGAATAGGAAACAACTATTTATTCATTTCTTTGTTCATTCACTCATTCGGCAATTGTTTTTATAATAATCAATAAGATACAGTAAAAAAAAAGAAAAAAAAGGAGTATTTTTCTGGAATCAAACTAAGTAGTTGATCTCTAGATTGCCGGACTCCTCCAACTTCCCAGTCTGACTTTCATACTGTTGCCAGAGTAATTTTTAATTGGAGCAGTAAGTATCAAGTATCTACCATAATCTCGGCATTATTTTACTTAGCAGTGAATAACAGCAACTTTGTTCCTGGCTTTTGTTCCTGTATCTGTTCTTGATATACATATAAAACCTTCAGCGGCTCCCCACTGCCTCTAATTCCAAATCCCTAACTTGGCACTCAGTGTCATACATAAAGATTCTACATGGCTGCTCTGCTTTATCTCCCATGACAAAGCTCAAGCACCAGCCATACAGAACATTCTAGCATTCACCTCACCTCATGCAAGGCCTCTTCATTCCACAGGAGCTCTGAACATGCTGCTTTCCTGGATTTCTTTTGCATGCCTAGATCTCACAGCTCATCATTAAGTACCAATCACCTCACATGCCACTTCCTCCAGGAAGTCACCCCTGATCCATCCAGGCTGAGTTAACTGCACTTAGAACATGTCATTATTAATTTACTGGGGTCCCTCTCTGGACTATCAGCTGTTTAAGGTAAGAAACCAAGTCTTATTCTCATCGACATCCTCAATAAGCCCAGTGCCAAGCAGACATAGGACTTCAAAATAATATCTATGCATTGATACACACATATGATAAATAATCATGAGAGCTGTGATCTTTATTAAGTGCCAAGCACTTTTCCAAGTACTTCACACTCATGTTTTTCTCACTGAATCCTAGCCAGCTCCTTATGAAGTATGATTATCCCCTTTTACTGGCAACCAGTGACAGACAAACCTGCACTGGGTGGTAGAAGAAAAAGCACTAACCTGGGAGTCCAAGCATCCGAGTCCTAAGCCAGCCTTTACAGCCTACTTGTGCCTTAGCAGAGAACAGGTCAGTATTCTCAAAGCCTCAGTTTCCTTGCTTGTTAATAAGCATGGCCTTTGGAGTCAGACACCCAAGGTTTAAGTTCCACTCTGTCACTTTCTAGAACAGGCCTTAGGTGAGCTACTTAACTCATCACCATTGAGCTCTTGCCATCTGCCAAGTTCTGAGCTATGTGGTGGGAATAATTACAGAAATAAGAGTAACATTAATTGAGAATTGTTTTATTTAAAATTTTACTATTTTATTATTTATTATCTATTTGAAATATATTTTTATTTAATTGTTTATAACTATAGTTAATAGCTAACTTTTATCGATAATAGTGATAATTTACTGGTCTAAGCACTCTTTATGTGTCAGATTATTTAATATTTATGACAATCTTAAGAGGCTGGTTCTATTTCTAGCTCCTACTTAATCCAAATGAGTAAACTAAAGCATACAAGTAATGGACAACGGGGCTTGAATCTGGACCCCTCAACTACAGAACCTAATCTCTTTTTTTGTTTGTTTGTTTGTTTGTTTGTTTTCTTTGCGTACGCAGGCCTCTCACTGTTGTGGCCTCTCCCGTTGCGGAGCACAGGCTCCGGACGCGCAGGCTCAGCGGCCATGGCTCACGGGCCCAGCCGCTCCGCAGCATGTGGAATCCTCCCGGACCGGGGCACGAACCCGCGTCCCCTGCATCGGCAGGTGGACGCTCAACCACTGAGCCACCAGGGAAGCGCCAGAACCTAATCTCTTGACCAGGTCACCATGTGCCTCCTCTCTTTGTATGTTAATAAAAAGACAGATCCTGCCTCTTGCCTTGCACAACTGCTAACTCCTCTCAAATCTCAGATGCCTTTTAAGCAAAAGGGGCAGCTAATAGTTTCTACATCACAGATTGCTGTACAATTAAATGACTTGACTCATGTAAAACACCTACTGACCACTTTTATGAGTGGGTTGGACTAGCTGTTCCATAGATCATCCCTTCCAACCCACATGTTCTATGAAATCAACCAGAACTTAAGGGCCTCACACACCACCCAGCAGTTTTAGGAGAAGACGGGGATCATCAAGGGTTTGGAATCAGCCCACCCTCCCCCAGGGCAGAACTGGGCACCTGTACAGTTTATGGGACTGTCCACTGAACTGAAGTTTCTAAATATTTCAGTCTCAGCCAATTCTGTGGCATCTAAGACTGGGTGTACATGAACAGTGGTAACCTGTCACAAGATGGTAAAATTCTCACTGATTCCAAACAGCCACCACCAAAGAGCTCTAGCTCTAGGGCCTGGCCACATGGTTTCACTGCCCTCAAGATGGAAAGAACCAGACAACCAGATTGCACAGCCTTGGTTGGATCCTCCCCATCTCTCAGGGGAGGATCCTAGATTCCTCATGGTCAGTAACCTTGGTGGGTACCCAGGTGTCTTGGAGGAAAGTACACCATACAAAGCAACAATGTCACTAGCAGGCACTTACCCTGGGTATCTTACAGATATTCCACTCCTCAATCCTTAGAAAGTTGATATCACTATCATTATCACAAAACACCACCACTATGCTCACAATTTATGAAAGTTTGGGTGGGTAGCCCATTATTACTAAGAGTTAATCAAGAACACAGAGTGCACAGGATAATAACTCATTCATTCTTTCATTTATCCATTCATTCCCTCAACCATTAAGAAGTATTGATTGTGTCCCTTTCCTGTGCCAAGCACTGTTCCAGGAAATAGAGCTAGAATACAGTCGTGAACAAAGCAGACAAAAGCCCCAGACACGGAACTTGAATTCTAGTGTGGTGAGAAAAATGTGAGATAAGATAAATAGTGACAAGAGTTCTGGAGAAATACAGGCAGGAAAGGAGGAGAGAGCACATGGGAAGAGACTTAGAATTCCATAACTGCTAATTTTTTTTCATGATTACTCTGTGCTGGGCATCATTCTAAGCATTTTACACGTATGCACTCATCGAGTCCTTCCGGCCACCCTAGGAGGTTAAGTCCTATTATTAGGATCTCGTTAGAGATGAAACAATGAGGCACAGAGAGGTTAGAGGCTTTACTTACCCAGAGGCCCATAGCCAACAAGGGGCAGAGCCAGGACTTGATCCCTAGCGAGGTGTGCAGCCAACCAAGGTGTGCAGCAGCCTCAGTACATGACAGCTGGTCTAGACTCATTTAGATGCATGTTTGGCAGGCCCCCTCTCTTGTCTCTGCTCCCTTCTTCCTTTCCTCTGCCCCTCTTTCCTTCTTCCTCTCAGGCTTCCAGGTTCATCCAGTTACTGGAGTCCCATGAGTCCCACCCTCCTCCCCAACCCATGTCCCGCAGTGCTGCCCTGCCCTACGATCTTCACCTCTAGAGTGGGACACCTATAAACCAACCAATGTCTTCTCGCAGCTGTCAGGCCATAACTGGATGGGGTGTGAGACTAGAAGCCCCCTCTTCACCAGGACTGAGAATGAAGGTGGGTGAAGAGGGTTAGAGTGGCAGAGAATCCCATCCAGCCACCATCCCCATTTTTCAGATGGAAATACTGACTACAAAAATAACTAAAGGAGCTGAGTTGGGATTTGAATTTAGGGTTATTTGACCCTGAAGCTCTTATCCTCTAGACTTTACTGTTAATTTCAAAGAGCAGGTCTGTGCCAAGCAGAAAATAGATGCTTAATTAAGTACTGGCTTGAAGAATGAAGGGACAGATGGATTTGTGAATACATAGGCCCAAAGAAATGGGCAGATGTGCACAGGCATGAGAAGCAAATAAAACAATAAAGGCATGTGCATGAAAGTGCAGCAAGGACCAGCACACTCTGGTTGATAAGCAGCTTTGGAAATACCCAGAACAAAACAGTCTTCACAAGTATTGCTGTAAATACAAGTTTGCAATCTCCTAGCCAGGCAAACCTAATCTGTTTTTCAACTGCAGTTTTATAGGAGTCTCTTGCATGCTTTTTTCCTTTAATACACAAGGACAGGTGTGTTTAGGGGACATAATTTGGGACAGGCACCTGGTCAAGCTGAGACCAGCTCCTGAGGAGGGAAGAAAGCACCCTTGGGAGAAGCAGAAATGCCAAGGTGACGGGAGAGGGAACTGTGCTGCTAATCCCTCACACCGTGACTTTACCATCTTCTAGTCGCCTAATAGCAGGGCACATAATTGGCAGAAAAGATTGCCCTGCCCTTTACACATGTGTCTGCAATTACTTTTCGAACTGGGGCAATAAGTGGCATGATTGGTTTCCTTGTGCCGACGCAGCCGCTTCTCGGCGACGGGGCCTTTCTCCTGAAGCTGTGGTGGGCGCCACGGGTCACGGGCACAACAGCTCCCGGCAAATGATCACCTTCCATCGCTGAGGAGTAAATCCCCAGCTCCTTGCTAGGATCTGACCTCATCCGCGGCCTCCCTCCTTCACACATTCTGCTTCACACGGGCTTCCTTGCTGTGCTACATCACCCCAGCTTGCTCTTGTCTGTGTTTACATTTGCCACACCCTCTGCCCGTTTCTTCTCGCACTTTCTTTAGGTCTGGGCTCACAGGTCACCTGCTCAGAGAAGCTTTCCATGAACACCCTTATTTAAAATATCTCTCTCCTACTCCCTAGCCCCAGGTCACACCTCTCATTCTTGTTCTTCCTCATATCACATACCACAGCATGATGCCATATCTTGCCTGTGTCTGCTTACATGTTTATTGTCTGTTCCTAGCTGGAATGGAAACTCTATGAGGGAGGCCTTTGACCTGATCGTCACTGCATCCTCAGTGTCCAGAAGGAAGCCTGCAACAGCGTGAGCATGCGAAAAATATTAGTGAAAGGGGTGATTGGACAGTGAGTGGATCCAACACTGCAAGTGCTCCACGTGCCATGCCATGGGGTGTGTGCTTTATGAGTACAATGAAAGGTATTCGAGTGAAAGTAGAGCGCATGCATCCTGGAGACCCATAGGCCCCGGTTTACACCCAAGTTCTGTCCTTTAAGAGGTTCTGGTCAGTCCTCTTGCGCCAATTTGAGCCCCAGTTTCATCATCAGCAAATTGGGAAGGAAAATAGTAGCTCTCTCACTCAATTGTTGCTTGAATTAAATGAGGCAATGCTTATACAGCATAGTATCCTGTACCTGGCATGTAAATGATTACAGCAATTCAATAAATAGTAATACATACTGGTACTTCTATTCATACAGTGAAGATGGACAAAGAAAGGGGCATACATGTTAGCTGAGTACCGGCTACATGGCTGGTATCCCTCCAGCTAATTTTGCCTGCCTGAACTTACTCCCCCACAGCTGTCTTCTGAAATAGGCATGACTACCCCTGGTTTCTAGATGAGGAAACAGAGGCACCTCAAAACCAAATGGTTTGCCCAGTATCACCCAGTTCCTAAGTGACAGATCCAGACCTCAAAGCCAGGTTCTTTGCTTTTTCATCACACCAGGTTGCTTCTCTTGAAAATAAAAACAGGACATGGACACAAGCAGCCCCAGGGCACAGAAAATTTAGTTTAAGACTCAGTTTAAATTCTCCCTAGTCCTCCTCCATGACAGCTCCAATGGAGAAGGATTGCCCTTGGGTAGCATTACCAGATAAAATGCAGGATGCTTAGGGAAATTTGCATTTCAGATAAATAAAAAATGATTTTTTAGTATATAACAATTATTGCATACTTAATCATAGTTTTCTCTCCCTCCCACTTCTCTTTCTACCACCTTCCTCCTTTCGTTTCTCCCTTGCTCTCTCTCTCTCTCTTTTTTTTTTTTTGGTTAATCTGGCAACTTTATAGCCTCGTATTTCTTACAGTCCCTCAAGGTGTGCATGTTTGTGAGCTAACGAGGGCAGAAGTTTGTAGAAGACATTTCAGAGTGTCTGTGCACTTCGTGGCCCTCTTATCTGATAATGACCCTACCCCACACACAAGGGTAGGCCCGCATCACCATGCTACCTGCCTGCCTAAAAAGGATCCCAAACCACTCTTACCAATCCAATTCTCTCTCTTGAGAATTTGAACCAAGGAAGTGGAAGATGGAGCTAAGTCAATGAAACAGTCCAATAAATTTCTCTTTCTTTCTTCTTTCATTTTTTCATTTTGCTTTTGCTTTGGTTTGCTTATTTTGTTTCAACTGGGATTTTGGCTCTTATAATCAAAGCACTCTTGACTAGGCCATACCTCTCTTGTGGTCATTTTATTTTCCCAGAAGAGATATAAAATAACCCATATTTTTGAGTGCCTGGATGAAGATATTATTGCCTTTTAAAATTTCTCTAATGTGATGTATTTCCTCAATTGGTTACATTTTATTTTAAATCAGAAAAAATACTATCCAGAGGCCCATCTTATGAAAAGGTAACATGATTTAATGTCTTGAAAATAACAGTAATTCTAAGTGTCATCAGCTTTGATGAGCACCCTCCATCCAGTCTTCACATACCACCTGGATGGCACAGGCACATAAATGGAAAGGGGAGGAAAACTGCCTTCTCTGAAGGAAAGTGAAAACCCCACCTTATGCTTCCTGTATGGGGTGGATCTCTCATGGCAAGGGCCAGACTCCTTCGTTGCCTGGCATCTGTGGCCTCATCCTGGTCTAGTCAATGGATTTCTTTATACACCCCAGGAGCAGGGAAGCACTAAAGTTTTCCCCAAAATTTTGGAAAGTAAATTGGAGAATTCCAGACAGAGCAGGGAACTGCTTATCCCAGTCACAGAGGCTTAAGTCCCTCTAAAAATATCTGAGCAGCCGTGTCTGTAACAACTGTAAAGTCCTTCTCACTTGGCCCCCTGTCCTGGCCCTGGCCCTGGCCACCCCAGCTCTGCCCAGCTCCTGACCCTTATGGTCTGGCTTTTATTTCTGTCCTCATGCTGATGACAGTCCACAGTTAACTGAACTTCATGTCACATATTCTGAAACTGAAAAATCTCAACTAACAAGACAGCTGGAGTGTTTTACTCTGCTCGACCCCCACCATGACCCCTTTATAGATCTTCAAAGCCTTACTCTCTTGGAAAAATGCTAGAGCCCATTTAGAGACCCTGCATGTTTTATTGGACAAATATAGTGACTTCTTTCAAAGATAAGTTATCTGTATGTCTTTCAAAAGCCTTTTTGAAGTTTGCTAACTTATGGCAAGGACCAGCTTCCTCTCCTCTGCTGAGCATCACAAGACTTCATCTTTCCCCCACAGATGTCACAAGATCCCTCCTCCCCTGACGACCACAAGGCAACGGCCACAGGGGCCTTTGGTTGTACTCATGGATACTTTTTAAGCCTGGAACTTTATGTATTAAGGATCTGGGGTGTGGAAGTGCCAGGCCTCCAAATGGTGAGTATTCTCCTCTTTGCTTCCTACAGTGTGATTCTCATAAACTACAAAGTTTTCTTAAAAAAAAAAAATCCCAGTCTTTTTGTTTCCTTGCTTTTTTACTCTGTAGATTAAAAGCAAAAATTGGCTTCTGTAGTTTTCACCACGTCTCCCTGCCACTAAGTTCATACCCCTGTATTAGTTACCAATTGCTGCCCCAAAACGCAGTGGCTGAAAATAAGAGTAAACATTTGTTATCACTCAGAGTTTCTATGGGTCAGGAATTCAGGAGCAGCTTACTTGGAAAATTCTAACTTGAGGTACTCTATTAGAGCCAAGAGATTGACCAGGACTACAGTCATCTGAAGGGGGTTGGAGAACCTTCTTTCAAAGTGGATCCCTCATGTGACTGGCAAACTCATGCTCACTGTTGGCAGGAGGCCTCAGCTCTTCTTCACCTAGTCCTTTGAGTTTCCTCATGTCATGGTGACTGGCTTCCCCCAGAGGGAGAGATCCAAGAGGCCAGGGTGGAAGCTGCAGTGCCTTTTATGACCTAGCCTCAGAAGTGACACACTGTAACCACTGCCATACTTGATTGGCCCTCTGAGTCATCGTGGGAGGAGATTACATAAGGGTGTGAATACCTAGAGCTCAGGATCACTGGGGGTCATCAAGGAGGCTAGATCCCACATTTACCATCTGACCCTTCCCTCCTCTCTCTGCTTCTGGTCACCACTTCACCAATGCTATTTTAAGTCCCTGGATGTCCATACAAGGATTTATCCACCTGGCTGGACCCTTACCTATCATGCCTGCTGAAGCTGCCAATATTTAAAATTATTAAAAATGTCATTATTTATCAGAGCAAAGATTTTCTCTTAAATATAAAATAGAGAATCAGTGAGAGCCACATTGGCACCAGCTATGAGAGAAAAGATGGGACTGCATTGGTGGACAAGAAGTTCAGATAGTCTGCAGGAAAACACGATTGACAAAAACAGACCAAAAAACGATCATTGCAATTCTGTGCTATATTAATAGCTCTAGAGTATGTTTCTTAAGTGAGGTGACATTCTTACTGATGACTGAAATTTGAGCTTAAGTCTTGTAACATATCAGAAGGGGTTTTGACAACCCAAAGTAGGTGCAGAGATGAGGGAGCAGGGGTGAAATCCAAACTGAAAGCATAATAAATATGCCAAGCATTTTACAATCTTTGCTATGGTCAGAATGTTGGTGCTTCCCCCACCAAAATCCATATATTAAATCTTAATGCCCAAGGTAATGGTATTAGGAGGTGGAGCCTTTGAGTGGAACCCTCACAAATGAGATTAGTGTTCCTATGAAAGAAATCTGGGCTTCCCTGGTGGTGCAGTGGTTAAGAATCCGCCTGCCCATGAGGGGGACGCAGGTTCGAGCCCTGGACCGGGAAGATCTCACATGCCGCGGAGCAACTAAGCCCGTGCGCCACAACTACTGAGCCTGCATTCTAGGCCCACGTGCCACAACTACTGAAGCCCACACGTCTAGAGCCCGTGCTCCGCAACAAGAGAAGCCACCGCAATGAGAAGCCCGCGAACTGCAATGAAGAGTAGCCCCTGCTCTCCGCAACTAGAGAAAGCCTGCAGCAACGGAGACCCAACACAGACAAAAATAAATAAATAAATAAATAAATTTATATATTTTAAAAAAAGAGTTTGTAACAATACTGCAACTATAACTGTTACAGGCAAAAAAAAAAAAAAAAAAAATGTCACAGGGCTCCCTCACCACTGTGACCCAGAGGAGGGTCCACACCACACCTAACCATGCTGGTCCCCGATCTCGGGCTTCCAGCCTCCAGAGCTGTGCGAAATTAATTTCTATTGTTTGTAGACCTCTTGGTCTGTTACAGCAGCCTCAATGCACTAAGACAATCATTATCTCCAGTGCACTGTCTGACCTATTTTCTTACCATCCATCACTTCCCTCAGTCTTCCCTTCCCACATTATCCAGCTTTCATCTCACCTTAGATTCCCCCATCAATAGCCTTTCACCAGGTCTACCCAACCCTCATAGCTTCCTTCACTTTTTCCCTCTCAGCACCCCACAATGGGCCCACACTGCCCCAGCAGACTCAAGGATAATGGCAATGGCAACACTGCTCTCAGGCATAGCACTTTACAGTTTACCAAGTGCTTCCACATCTGTCTATTATCCCATCACGTCAGGCTAGCCTTGGTCTCTGGAGCCCCACAGGAAAGCAACCAGTGGTAGGCACTTCGGGGTGCATGGAGCGGCCTATATTTCTTCCTTAATCCAAGTAAGAATATTTTAACATATATAGTTGTGCAAGCTCATGAAGCAGGAACAAGTTTATAGGTTCAGTTTCCGTTTATAGCCCAGAAAGCTTCAGTCACACAGCCACGGTTTCCCGGCATGTTGCTGGCAAAGCCAGAACCAGTAACCGGGGTATTGGGACACCCAGTGTTTTTCCCCCTCTGCACCATTACAAAAAAGTCCTCCTTCGGGTCGGGGTGGAGGACACGGGAGGACGGCAGGAAAGTGCTTTCTGCAGGACGGCAGGAAAGTGCTTTCTGCTGTCACAGCACGGAGCTTGGTGGTGGCACCCCTCGCAGGCTCCACAGAGCTGAACACAATAACGGTTTGCACTCATCAGTCTCCATTCATCTCCCCGTCCCCCTATGACATTCATTATCAAAATCACAGGCACAAGGAAGGGCAGGAGTTAGAATCAGAAGAATGCACAGACGCCCTTTGCTGCCTTTAGAGGCTTTCTTTTCCATTCCTAATAAACTCTGTTAAAAGCCTGTGCCTGGGAGTGTAAAAACGTGGAGCAGGAGGAACAAAGCAAACATCTATTTTATTTGTGCGACAAAGGCTCATGGGAGAAGCTGGCTTTGGCATAACAACGCAGCTCTTCTCCTCGATGTTACATGAGTGAGCGAATTCAAAGGAGCTTATAGGAAAGACACAGGAGATTATTTGGAGCCTGGGAAGGTTTAGGGAGCAGAATCTGACAGGCACTATCAGAGCTGGGGGCTGAGAGGGGTAACAAGGGGATTCCAAATTTAAGCACAGCAAAGCATAGCCCCCTACCCCCAGCGACTCAGAACAGAGGGCAAGAGAGCGACGGGAGGTTGCCAGAGGAAGCAACTTAGAGAATTACCCAAAATTCTTGGCTTCCCAGGAAAAAGTAGAAGCGGCTTTGTCCTTCTCCACCCCCACAATGCCAATACTTGCAGAGGGCAGGCAACTGGGGGTCAGCAGTAAAAAACAAACAAACGAAAAAAGGCCTGGTCTACCAACGTGGAGGAAGAGAAGGGGGGAAGGTCACAAAGACTTGCCTGCTGCATCACGGGGTCCTCAGACCCTAGGGCATCCCCCAGAAAAGGCCTCCTGAGTGTCTACTTCTGCTCACCCCATTCCTTCTCTTCAAGCCTGCAAAGAAGACCGCAGGTCGACAGAGCCACAGGAGAGGCCCAGGTCTCAGTTAAGATGTATAAGTTAGCAATTCTCAAAGTTAATGAGCCACCTGGGAACTGGGCAAAATGCAAGTTCAGTGGATCCAAAGAGCAGTCTGAGATTCTGCATTTCTAACAAGCTCCCAGGTGTCGCTGCTACTGCTGCTCCACAGACCACACTTTGAGTAGCAAAGACATAAGCTTAAGTTTTCAAAATGGATTTGGGTGATAATGGCTAATGGTTAGAAATGGTCAATATGATTATACTACCATCCTTACCATCTCATCATCATAAGTAACTAAAACACTGGTTTCAAAACTGAGTTGTATGTTTGCAGATGACATGATACTATACATAGAGAGTCCTAAAGATGCTACGAGGAAACTACTAGAGCTAATCAATTAATTTGGTAAAGTAGCAGGATACGAAATTAATGCACAGAAATCTCTTGCATTCCTATACACTAATGATGAAAAATCTGAAAGAGAAATTAAGGAAACACTCCCATTTACCACTGCAATAAAAAGAATAAAATACCTAAGAATAAGCCTACCTAAGGAGACAAAAGAACTGCATGCAATAAAACTATAAGACACTGATGAAAGAAACTAAAGATGATACAAACAGATGGAGAGATACACCATGTTCTTGGATTGGAAGAATCAACATTGTGAAAATGACTATACTACCCAAAGCAATATACAGATTCAATAGAATCCCTATCAAACTACCAGTGACATTTTTCACAGAACTACAACAAAAAATTGCACAATTTGTATAGAAACACAAAAGACCCCGAATAGCCAGAGCAATCTTGAGAACGAAAAACAGAGCTGGAGGAATCAGGCTCTGTGACTTCAGACTATACTACAAAGCGACAGTAATCAAGACAGTATGGTACTGGCACAAAAACAGAAATACAGATCAATGGAATAGGACAGAAAGCCCAGAGATAAACCCACGCACATATGGTCACCTTATTTTTGATAAAGGAGGCAAGAATACACAATGGAGACAAGACAGCCTCTTCAATAAGTGGTGCTGGGAAAACTGGACAGCTACATGTAAAAGAATGAAATTAGAACACTCACTAATACGATACAGAAAAATAAATTTGAAATGGGAATAAAAACAAAAATAAACAAATGGGACCTAATGAAACTTAAAAGCTTTTGCACAGCAAAGGAAACCATAAACAAGATGAAAAGAAAACCCTCAGAATGGGAGAAAATAGCTGCAAATGAAGTAACTGACAAAGGATTAATCTCCAAAATTTACAAGCAGCTCATGCAGCTCAATATCAAAAAAAACAAACAACCCAATCCAAAAATGGGCAAAAGACCTAAACAGACATTTCTCCAAAGAAGATATACAGATTGCCAACAAACACATGAAAGAATGCTTAACATCACTAATCATTAGAGAAATGCAAATCAAAACTACAATGAGGTATCACCTCACACCAGTTAGAACGGCCATCATCAAAAAATCTACAAACAACAAAGGCTGGAGAGGGTGTGCAGAAAAGCGAACCCTGTTGCACTGTTGGTGGGAATGTAAATTGATACAGCCACTATGGAGAACAGTATGGACGTTCCTTAAAAAGCTAAAAATAGAACTACCATATGACCCAACAATCCCACTACTGGGCATATACCCTGAGAAAACCATAATTCAAAAAGGGTCATGTACCACAGTGTTCACTGCAGCTCTATTTACAATAGCCAGGACATGGAAGCAACCTAAGTGTCCATCGACAGATGAATGGATAAAGAAGATGTGGCACACATATACAATGGAATATTACTCAGCCATAAAAAGAAACAAAATTGAGTTATTTTCTAGTGAGGTGGATGGACCTAGAGTCTGTCATACAGAGTGAAGTAAGTCAGAAAGAGAAAAACAAATACCGTATGCTAACACATATATATGGAATCTAAAAAAAAAAATGGTTATGAAAAACTCAGGGGCAGGACAGGAATAAAGATGCAGACATAGAGAATGGACTTGAGGACATGGGGAGGGGGAAGGGTAAGCTGGGATGAAGTAAGAGAGTGGCATGGACTTACATACACTACCAAATGTAAAGTAGATAGCTAGTGGGAAGCAGCCGCATAGCACAGGGAGATCAGCTCGGTGCTTTGTGACCACATAGAAGGGTGGGATAGGGAGGGTGGGAGAGAGACGCAAGAAGGAGGAGATATGGGGATATATGTAAATGTATAGCTGATTCATTTTGTTATACAGCAGAAACTAATACACCATTGTAAAGCAATTATACTCCAATAAAGATGTTAAAAAAAAAAAAAACTTAGTTGTAGCCTACAAAACACCCTACATAGGTAATTAATTTCCGGATGTCTGCGGTGCATTGCCCAAACACACCTGAAATCCAGAGAAACATGTTCTAGAGAAGCATAGGTGGGGGTGTGGGGAGGCCACCAGAACGTCCAGATGATGTCTCTCTCCCACAATTAGGGGTCTTAGAGGAAATTCATTTCTACAATCCTGTGTTCAAATCCATTTCTCTTTTTGCCTCTTACTGTACTTAGGATGGGACCAAAATTATTCACCAGTAGGGATTCACCAACTTTCCCCTTCCCTGATTCAGAGCTTTCAGGTATCAAAGATGACAGAACAGGGATGCTGTTGGTGAGGGGGAAGTCCTGGGCTAGGAGAGCAAGAGGCTGCTGGCTCTGTGAGGGTTTCAGACACTAGGAGAAAAAAAACAAGTTCACCTGGATTATGTACATGGGTAGAGTCCACTGTGACCTCCAGAGCAGATCCTATCCCCTCATTCCAAGCACGCTGGCAAATTCTTACTATAGAAAACTGCAACAGCTACTCTGCCTGACAGTGTTCTCTGGTGTGGAAAGCTGTGGTACACAGAGCAAGCCAGTGGCGCCAGGGAGTTGATGCCCCCAGGAGTAGCCACCGAGCATTGACTAAAAGATTTAGTGAGTAAATACTCCAATTTCTTTGATCCTCAGGGGATGCAACTGGAAGATACTGCTGCAAAACTCCAAGAAAGCCCCAGTGGGATTGGACATCAGTTGCCCAGAGGGAAGACCAGTCTATTAACACCCTGAAAATATCCTTCCTTCCCTGTTGTATGAGTTTCCTAGGTCTGCTCTAACAAATTATCATTAACTTGGTGGGTTAAAACAAAGAACTTTATCCCCTCACTGGTCTGGAGGCCGGAAGCCCAAGATCAAGGTGTCGGCAGGGTCATGCTCCCTCTAGAGGTTCTAGGGGAAAAACCTTACAGCTTCTGGTGGCTGCTGGGACTCCTTGATTTGTAGTCACATCACCCCAATCTCTGGCTCTGTGGTCACATTGCCTTCTCTGTGTGCTTCCAATCTCCCTCTGCCTCCTTATAAGGATACATGTAATTGCCCACCCAGATAATCCAGGATCATCTGCCCCATCTCAAGATCTTTAATAATTACATCTGCAGTGACTTTGCCACATAACTTAACATCCACAGGTTCCAGGGATTAGGACAGGGAAATCGACTGGGTGCCATTTTTTAATCTACCATCCTGTGTCTCTTCCCTATTCCCCTCCCCCGACGGGAACTCCTGGGATCATTTCCCAGATAAAATCCTTGCACTCTAATCCTAATCTCAGGGCCTGCTTTTGGGGAAACCCAAACCAAGACAACCCCCTGAATTGTTTGAGAACATGAAGAAAGCCTATACTAGACTTTTTAAAATACAAACTTGCCATGGGACTAGACCAGGGCTCTATAAGTGTTCTTGCGATGAAAGAAGAGTTCTTCCTCAGAGCAAAAGTCAGTCCCTCTGGTTTCACTGAAGACTCTGCTCTCCTTCACCTTCTCAGGACCTAAGCCATAGTGGTGATCTCTCCACTGCCTTGGTGGTCAGCCCCCACCCCGACTCCGGTCTCATCTACAGTAATACACTTCCCACCTTAGAAGTAAGGTGCCACCTCCAGATGGAAAGCCGATGGACACATGCCACTGAGGTTGAACGGGGCCAGCTGACAGCTCATTTACTGGGGAAAAATGCATCAACCTCACTTCTTCACCCTCAGCTCCAGACAGCCTCTCACCGGCAGAGAGAACTAGGGGGGGCAGCTTAAAGGGTTATTCCTGCCTCTCCTTCAGAACCCCAACCCCGAAGTATGACCACAGGAACACAATGGATTTCTCTGTAATTTTCTTCCAGGGCCCTAATGTTCTCTTGAAAATTATTTTTGACCAAGCAAGCTATGCTTAGGATGTGGCGGCCAGGATGGACTTCATAAAAGTTGAGACTCTACTAAGTGCTTTCTCTGCCTACTGCATAAGTCCTCCCCTTTTGGAGCAGTACTATTTCGAAAATCTCCACCGCACACGTAAGAAAACTTGCCCCTGCAGGAGTTAAGAAATTAACTCATGGTCTCGCAATAAGGAAGTGATGGAGCAAACATTCCAAGCAAGGCCAACGGACTCCTGATCACTACTTCACACACTGCCTCAGTTATAACTATAGGATCAGCTCCAGGCTCAGACCATGGCCACCTTGGAAATGCTGAGGAGTCCAGGTTCAGCTGCTCAGGAGCCCTGCTCCATGCTCACTGCCATGCCGCCCTGTCACCCCAAGTCACCTCCCAGAGCCTCCCAGTTCTCTGAGCTGCCTTTGACTACTTCCTGAAAACTGACACCAAGGTTGAGTGACAGTGACAGGAGCTCAGACCTGCTCCAGAAAGAGAAAAAGGAGCCCTGATTCCAGCAAGGGAGTGTCTATTCCCTTCTTGGCGAGAGCCTGCTAGCCAGCACCTTATTATGCTGCGAGAGTCCGCGCAGGCCTCTTTAAGCCCATTCATCATTGTTCCGCTAAGTCCATGCTCTGACGCAGTAGCCTTGATTGTATTTTTCCCACCGCTACCGGCTTCAGTAATCTGGAAAACGGGGCGATGGGTAATCGTTCTCTTCGTCATTAGGGCAAATAGGAGAGTCTTCTGTGGACATGGCCTCCCAGTGTGGGTGAGCAAAAGGGCAGGCAGAGGCTTTTTAATGAAAGGGCTGGCTCAGGGAGGCCTGTTTCTAAACAGAGGCAGCTTGAAGATACATGGTGTTGTAGCATGGAGCACAGGGAGTGTAGTTCTGCTCAGATCTCAGGAAAGTCAGGGATGCACCAGGGCTGGACCATGCACGGAAAGCTTAGTCAGTCACTCAGGAGTGTCGAGAAAACAGTCACTAGTTTCCAGGATGGCCATGAGAAGCGGGAGTGTGAGGCTGCCTGGAGAAAGGGCTGCCAGCAGACCTAATAATCTGCTTGGCTGGGAACTCAGCACAGCTGTTAGGGACACACGCTCTAGAGTCCCCTACCCTGGGTTTCATTCCTGACTTCCCCACTTTTCTAGTTGTGCAGTCTTGGACACGTGACTTATCCACCCTGAGCCTAAACTTACTAAACAGTAAAATGGACATGATAAATATCAGTGGATTTGTGAGGTTAAAATGTGATAAAGTCCATAAAATGCCTGGCATATAATAAATTGACAATACATTTTAGTTGTCATCAGCCTCCTCATGGACAGAATGTGAGGCTCAATGATAGGGACACCTGCTAGGACTTAGAGATGGGACGCACATGTTTGGGTCTTCAGATGGTCCACTGTGTCCAAGCAGGGCCTTGGAGACAAAGGAAAGTGAGAGACTTTTATGAGCCTAAAAAAAATTTAAAAACATATTAGTTAGTGTAACACTAACTTCTAACATATAAACTACCAAATACCAGTGGCTTAACAAAACAGAAGTTTACTTTTCGCTCATGTAGCAGGCCACAGTAGGTGTTTCTGGTTGGAAGGCATCTCTGCCATCTTTAACGTGTGGCCCCAAAGTTGCGCTGCGTGAGGACAGGCAGCTGGAGGAAAGGGAGAGAGCATGGGGAATGCACGAGGCAGGTATGCATCAAGCAGGCCAGGGAGTGGTGCAGATCACAACTAGCCTGTTGGCTGGAACTCAGTCACATGACTCCATCGAGCCGCAAGGAAGGCTGGGAATTATCTATTTGTCTGCTCAGGAGGAAAAGGAAATGAGTTTTGGTGAACACATTCGATGAATAAAAATGAACTTCAATTAATGCCTCTTCTCAAGAGGCCAGGCTCATTCCTGGAGCCTTGTCTTCAAGGTTCTGGGGGGGGCGGTTCTGCATGGAAAGGCAATGCTGAGTCCTGTGCCCCGGAATTCCTCACAGTCATGTGACCGCCAATTCTTCCTTCTCTTTTGGCATGCCTTTAGATTCCAACACCATGCACATGGCAGGAAAAATAATGTGGGACATGTCCTTTCCTGAAAGAGTAGCGCACTGCCAACACGATATCAAAAAGAGGTAGGAGAAGCTGACCTCGGTTTTTCTTAAGGATGAAGTTAGAAAGAGGGATCTGGTGTCTAAGACTAGGCTTTGAGAAACTCTCTTAGGCACAAAGATCCTCAGTCTTCACTGTGAGGCCATGAGGTGACACATGCCTCCATTGTTTTGGGCAAGCTGACCAAACCATACTGGCTTTAAGACTATGCCACTACTGGACTCTTAGTTATCTTGACAGCTGGGAAAATATGAATCAATGCTTGAATGATTAATTATGTGTGCCACACTGTCGTAACTTCAAGCCATAATATGGTCAAGGTTTGATCTCCCAGGAACAAGAATTTTAACTAACAGCTCACTGATTTTGGAAAGAGAAGATATTCAAAACCATGCCCTGCAATCCGATCATAAGCCATTTGTACGACTGTCGTTAGTATAACTGATGCTATGTTGGGCCCTTACAGTTTCTCTTGTCCTTTTGCTGACCCTACCCAGAACTGTACGGTGCAGTGAATCACTCCTCTGTTGTCAAGGGCTTTGTAGTTAATAGATATTGTCTAATGATCGTTAGGACCAGGTAGCCACTATACTCTGTTAGTCCCCAATGATGAAAACCTTCCCTGACATACTCCTGGTGCCCACAAGACTAGTTATCCATTCATAAATTTTAACTTAGGAATGCACATCCTGTTTCCAAACACCTACCCCCTTGCCCTAGGTCAACCATAAAATTGTCCCAGCGGCCCCTTGGCGGTGCAGAGTGCAGCCACAAACTCTTTCAGATCACTGTCGGCCTGATCCAGACCCCACCCTGTGAGTAAGTTACCCTGTAATAGACTGACCCATTGATTACATGGAGCTGCCTGCCTCATTTTTCTGTCTCAGAATGCCTTCTCAGTTTGGTGGGCACTTTTTGTTCCCTCCGTCCTCCAACGCCATCATCCAAATTACCTGAGGGTCATTCTGATCAACTTTCAACTACCTGACCAGGTCACTGCATAGTCATTGCCATCCAGGCATTCCATGAATAGCAGGAGAGACACTCGGGTCCCTTCTAGAAAATAACTATATCTGGTGGCTAAGTACATGAAGATGCAAAAATAGCCTAGTTAATAACAATTTTGGTAATCAATACAAAATGATTTCTCTAAGTTTCAACTGAGAACTATTTCACAGACATGGCGTTGATCTCTCAGTATTTCAGTTTTCCCATCTAAAAACCAGAAATATTAGTATTCCTCCCTATATAGATTAGCTTATTATTTGGTAAATATTCACTCCCTTTACCCAAACATCATGGGAGGAGTACAATTCCTTGCCCTACTGATATTGGATTTGGTCATATGACTTGCTCTGGCCAATGAAATGTATCACTTCTGAACCTAGGCCTTAAGAGATATTATGTCATTCTGCTCACCCCTTTGAGAGCTTCCAACCTCTACCATACAAGACCTCGCCCCAGGTAACTGCTACCCCTTTATCCTGGGCCCAGGAGTGAAAATATGTGGAGCAGAGCCACCTGAGCCAACCTCAGCTGCCCCACAGATATATGGGTATAAATAAATACCTATTGTTATGTGCCACTGAGTTTGGGGATGGCTTGTTATGCAGCATTACGGTGGCAACATCTAACTGATACACTCTTCATACAGCAAGAATATAGCAGCAGGAGCAGTTTTTAATAGGAGATAACTTACGTGGAAAATAACCAAGGAATTATCATGAGTTACTTAGAGGCCCTAATACAGGACAAGGTCTTTGAAATAGAGCTCTTGTCAGAGCCTGCCTATGGGTAGGATACCAAGAAACCTGCTTTCCTTCCCACAAAGAGTTTTGCTTGAGGCTCCATCTTCATTTACCCAGCAAGTGGAGTGGGAGCTTTGAGTTCATTCTGTTCTTGATTTGGAAAGTTTATCATTTAATATCTTTGAAGTCAGGTTGGACACACAAATCCTGTTTTTGATAGTGCAAATTTCCTCTTTTTCAAGGAAGGCAGAGATGATGACTCTGGCACAGTTGGAGGAGATTTCTTCAGGGAAGGAAAGCAGCATTTAGGTTGGTGACTGCCTTCCCTGGTGAGCTATTGTATTCTTGTTTGGGGTTTCTGGGCCCTCATTTTGGATACAGCGAGACCCTTCAACTGAGATTTATAGCATGGAAATAGTCAACAAGAGCAAATGAATCAATCTGGGAAGCCATGTTGCCCTCCACATAGTATTGTTCCTTCTGCTTCCCCCAAGTATTTACCCTTTTCTTACAATCATTATTTATCTGATGAACCCATATTAAAGCACTTTCATGGGTATGCTCAGCCAAAGGGTGTCATAGTACACATGCTATGATGGCTGCCTTTGCTTAAATATGTGGTTTTATTTATCTATTTAAGAAAGTATCATCTTTCCATTATGAATAAGTGCTAGGGAATATCAGTTTGAGTCCAGTCATGTTCTACATTGTAGAGGGCAATGGGTAACTAAGAAATCTCCTTAGCTGTGTATTCCCCACCCCAACATTCTAGCAGAGTTCTTTTCCAGCCTAAGTCCCAGACAAGAGTGAGTATTGCTAACATTCGGAAGTTTTGCATGGAATGCTGCCACTTCCCCTCCCCAGCCTGTGCTCTTCTCAATCTACACCTCAATCTCATCTGTCCCCATGGCTTTAAGCATCATTTTACACTGACAACTCTTCCATTTAGACCTCTAGCCCAGAATACTCCTGAGTTCCAAATTCATTAAAAAAAAAAACCTGCCTATTTGATGGTTTACAGACATTTTAAACATAATATATCCAAATGGAATTCTCAGTTCACTCTCTCCCTCCACACATAGACACCAAACCTCCAAAACTGATTTTCCTCTGACCATACTCAATAAATAACATTTTCATCTTTTCTAGGACTTAAATTGAGAATCTGGGAGTCATCCATGCTCCTCTGTCTCCTTCAGCCCCTTCAACCAATTTCTTACACACTGAGTCCTAGAGTCTATTTTCAAAACACATGAAGATTCCATCACTTCTCTCCACCATCATCGCCTTAGACCAAGCATCATAATCTCTTCTCTGAACTCCTGCAAATGCTTCTACTTGGCCTTCCTCATTGCATCCTCCACATAATCAGTCAGTGATTTTTTTCTTAAATGTAAGGCATTCTATATCACATTTCTCTTCAAAACGCTCCAGTGACTTCCTGTTGTAAAATATTACCACAAACTTAGTGACTTAAAGTGACACAAACTGATTATCTTACAGTTCTGGAGGTCAGAAGTTTGAAAAGGGTCTTAATGGGCTAAAATCAACGTGTCAGCAGATTTTGTTCCTTTCTAGAGGCTTCAGGAGAGGAACTATTTCTTGCCTTTTCTAACTTCTAGAGGATGTCTCCATTCCTTGGCTCATGGCCCTGCATGACCTTAGCCTCTGCTTCTGTCATCCCATCTCCTTCTCTGTATCTGACCCTCCTGCTTCCCTTCTATAAGGACCCTAGTAATTCCATTGGGCCCACCCTGATAACCCAGGATCATCTCCCCATCTCAAGAGTCTTGGCTTACTCTCATCTGGAAAGTCTCTTTTGCCATGTAAGGATAACATAGTCACAGGTTCCAAGGATTAGGACATGGTCATATTTGGAGGCCACTATTCTATCTACCATACTTACAATCCCACTTAGAACAAAATTAAAAGTTGTTTCCCTGGCCTATAAGGCCTCATGCAATCAGGAACCCTACTATCTCTCTGATCTCATGCCCTACCATTCTCTCCTTGTTCAATCAAACCCCACCAGCTCCCTTGCTGTTCTTCAAAAGAGCCAAGCTTGCTCCATGTGCTGAAACTTCTCCCTAGGAAGCTATCTCCTAAATGCCCACGTAGCCCACTCCCTCACGTGGTTCAGACCTTTGCCCAAATGCAACTTTTAGAAAGGGCTTCCTGACCACCTAACACAGACCCCAAACACACAGACACACACACACACACACACACACACACACCCCATCATTGTCTGTTCCTTACCCAATCTTATTTTTTCTCTTAGCATCTGATATAGTATATATTTATTTGGTTACTTATTAATTATGGAACCCTCCCTTCCAAATGTAAGCTCCATGAGGGTGGGGACCTTGCTTTTGTTCAAAGGTTTTTACTCAGTGCCTGGCACATAGGAAGCATTCAATACATTTTTGGTGAACATATGGATGAAAGAAGAATAAAGAGTCTATTGCATAAGTGCAATGGTTCACACACAGGGGATTGGCTAATTCTACCTGTTCAAGGAAGACTTAATAGAGAAGAGAACACTTAGGCAAAAATTTTATGGATAAATACACATTTAGCAAGTAAACAAAACACCTAACAAGCTTTCTCAGATCTAATACTCCCTGGGTGAATGGAGTAAATTGAATTTGTGGACCAAGAAGTCCAAAAACTCTCGTACCTCAAGGAAAGTTACCAGAAGACTCCTTATCTTGAGCCACATCTATTGTTCAGGTACTTGCTGGTTGACAATTCAGTTTTCTCCAGTTCACCCAGGGCTGTTTTTCAGTACCAAATAAGGCAGGCAAAAGAACTCAGGTGTGATTGAGGCAAATATCCACACTGAGTGAGGAGCAAGGGCCTTCCTGGTGGGAGACTTTGGGCAATGATAAAACTGAATTTAAGTTGTATCTTGGGAATACAGAATTTGTCTTTTTCCACTGTATCATGCATTCATATTCTACCATGTTTCATGATGCAGTTTCGACCTGTTCCCCTTAGGTGCCCATGGTCTTATGACCCTATTCATGCCAGTACCCCAGTCAGGAGCGGGGGTCACAAAGGGTAAGATCTCATCCCTCCATGAAAAGGAGGGAAGCTGAGCAGAGCGATGTTAGTTAGTCTGACTCAGGCCAGTTGGACCTCAATTAAAGTGGGTAATTCAATATGGTCACTGGACAGTGACTTGCTTTGGCTAATGGGGCCAGAGGCCTGATAAAGTACTTCAGAAATTATGTTTCCTCTCTTGGACCCATGCCACCACCATGAGCACATGCCCAGTCTCACCTGGATGAGGAGAGACACTTGGGAAAAAACTAACTTATCCCAACAAAGATCATCCTAGGCTAATTAACCTCAAGTAGACCTGCTAACTGCCCACAGATTTATTAGCAAGTCCAGTCCAGATCAACCACACCTGACCCAGATCAGCTGAACCACCCAGTCACCAGTTACTCATGAGAAGTAGCATATGGCTGTGGTTTAAGCCACTAAATTCTGGGATGGTTTGTTACATGGCAACTGCTAACCGGTATAGAGTAGATAGATGGCTTGTCCCCTGAAGGGGGTCAACTCAGAGAGGAAGAGAATGCTGTGACTCAGAGGATCCATGGTTATGTTGGCCATTGCTGGGCACACTGGACACAGAGTTCATTGGCCGCAGATTCACATCTAAGAACTTGGAAAGGCAAGATGTGCTGCCTGCCTAAGCACAATCAGCTGACACGCTGGGGACGTTCTGCTCCTGATGTGATGTGATCAGTAATTTTGTTTTATCCATCTGGAAAAACAAGTCTGGGCTGATGCTGATGGCTTGTGAATGGCTCCGAAAAAGAGAACAAGAACTGCTCTCTCCACTCATGAAAGCATGAAAGTCTGCTCCTTGGCAATCAAGGTCAGGACGTGATGCTCAACAGTCCGCCTTCCCCTGCACACTTAGCAGCCACCTGCAGACCTTGAAGAAGGAGCACTGACAGAAAACAAGCACAATTTCAAACCATTCCCTCTAAAGTTTTACCAGTATTTGATGGACATGGATAGATACTCCTCAGACAGCAGAGAATCGCCCTCTCCTTGGAGTAACATCAGCTGGACAGAATTTTTCTTTCCAAATGTAAAATGTTGTTTCCAAACAAAGGAAGTGAGATGTTTTCTACAGCTGCTCCACATCCATTATGCTTTGCAATAGCACTGTTCATGAGGTTTTTACGATGCAAAAAAAAAATAATTAAGATGAGAGGCACTTCTTGTCCCTGAATCTTTTTTGTTTAAACATGTTTTGCAAATGGCCAATATCTCCTGTTACTTAGGTTAGCATCCAGAAAATGCTAGCACTTAATTATAGAATCAGTAGCTAATGTGCTTAATGACTTTCCATTATACCCAACAATAGCTGCAGTGTGCTTTAAAAAATGCATTTGCATTCATATTCCTTTGACCTATCTATCAGAACCTTGAGGCAATCACACTCTAACCATTTATTAATAATTGCCCTAGTTAACCTGAGGGTCATGGATATGGTGTGGTGTACCCACAAAGAGAAGGAAATGCCAAACGCCTTCTAGAGACAAGAGCAGAGTCTTGGTTCACAACTCACTTTGTGTTTCAAGAGCTTAGAGCCCGTATGTTTAATATTCAGCAGGGCACCAGACTTCCCAGGAGCTAGTGAACTTCAACTCTCAATGGGGCAGGTCATATGGGAAAAGGCCCAAAGTTGGTGGCTAAGAGAGCCCAGTGGAGATGAATGGGAGACTGTGATGTTGAGGAGCGTGTGGGAAGAGAGGACAGTGTGTTGAACTGTGTCCCCTCCCCAAATTCATATGTTGAGGTCCTAACTGCCAGTATCTCAGAACATGACTGTATTTGGAGATAAGTCTTTAAAGAGGTAGTTAAGTTGAAATGGGGTGATATGAGTGGTCTCTAATCCAACACGACTGGTGTCCTTGTAATAAAAGGAGACTGGGACACAGACAAACACAGAGGAACACCATGTGTAGACACAGGGAGAAGACAGCCATCTGCAAGCCAAGGAAAGAAATCTCAGAAGAAACCAACCCTGATGACACCTTGATCTTGGACTTCCAACCTATAGAGCTGTGAGAAAATACATTTCTGTTGTTTAAGCCACTCAGCCTGTGGCACTTTGTTATGGATCCTAGCAAAGTAATATAGGCAGACTCTGTTCGTGTCCATATCCCAAATCCAGTAGACACACCGCTAGACAGAGTGGTCTCTGATGGTCACAAATGTGTGTGTTCACAGTTGTGGTTCCTTTAGAAGCTTCTTACCCACCTCACGCAATGGGCTACATGCAAGGGGGATTCAAGCCCTGCTTAGGTCTTCATGATCTGAGGAACCACTGGTGGCTCGCCCTGAGGACTCTTCCCCTATTTCCTTTCCTGCTTTGCCTTTTGAACCTATTGCTCTATACTGGGCTGGTTTTCAGGTTTTCCTTCCTCAGGCCATACTCTCCCTGTTTGATCCAAATTCATGATCTTCAATGCCAAGGATAGCCCTCCAGTCAGAAACTCTGCAGACACTTAAGCCTAAACCAGGTAAGTTTTGTTCTGGCGCATTGCTTCTCAGACTTTGATTTGTGTATGAGTCACCTGGGGATCTGGTTAAAAGGCTGATTATAACTCAAGTAGGTCTGGGTATAGCCTGAGAGTCTGAATTTCCAACAGGCTCCTGGGTGTTTCTGAGGCTGCTGGTGAGAAGATAACTTCTGAGTGGCCGGGCTCTAATACATGGTTTTCCAACCTTGGCAATGTTGAGATTTGGGGCCAGATAATCCTTTGTGGTGGGTGTTGTCCTGAGCACTATAAAATGTTTAGCAGCATCTCTGGCCTCAACCCACCAGAGGCTAACAGCATTCCCCGGTTGTGACAACCAAAAATGTCTCCAGAGGGCTTCCCTGGTGGCGCAGTGGTTGAGAGTCCACCTGCTGATGCAGGGGACGCGGGTTCGTGCCCCAGTCCGGGAAGATCCCATATGCCGCGGAGAGGCTGGGCCCGTGAGCCATGGCCGCTGAGCCTGCGCGTCCGGAGCCTGTGCTCCGCAACGGGCGAGGACACAGCAGTGAGAGGCCCGCGTACCAAAAAAAAAAAAAAAGAAAAGAAAAATGTCTCCAGATGTTGCCAAGTATCTCCAATGGTGGGGAGGTGTACAAAAATCGCTCCATTTGAGAACCACTTCTCAAGCCTACATGCTTTACCTTAGGGCACTGCTTCCTGATGTCTTTCAGGCCACAGCATATAGCAAAAAGGAAAACCAACATGCACCCACAGTGTGCTGGACAATGGAGGAGGTAGCTTGCTGTAGGAAGGACTTCAGCTGCCCCAGGCCAGTGCTAGCCACCAGGACCAGCTACATAATTTACAGGGCCCACTGCAAAATAAAAATGTGGGGCCCCTTACTCAGAAATTATTGAGAATTTCAAGACAGTACCAGCAGAGGGCTAAAGTAAGCACCATGTAACTATACCAGGGGCACATTCATGAAGTTGGTACTGCCAGCCACTCTGAGAATCCCCACTGAAGGAATCCTCGCTGGTTGGGAAGATCTACCCTAAAGGATTCTCTGCCTGTTATCTCTCCCAGTACTGTTAGGCTCACCAGTGGCCTGGTACAAGTTCGATAAGCTAAACATTGAACAAACTGTTCCCAAACTGTTCTGTTTTGTTCAATTTGTTGTTCAATATACTTCCCACCAAGAAAGTGAAGGATCTGATTCCTTTTTGAAAGCACCAGTTGGTAACAAAGGACCAAAGAGGGTAAAGATTCTGAAGAACCTTGCTCTTAGTAAAGCTATTTGGTACAATGACAGAAGGGTCAACGTGGGTGAACTGAGAATTGAATTAGTTGACATATAAAAGTTTCCCAGGTAAATTCCTCCTGAACATAAGGAGCCTGTCTTGGAGGACTCAGGCTACCAGCAGCAGTAGAGAGCCTTTGTTATCTTCTTCTCACTTTGCTTTAACCAAGATGTATGAAGAGTTGAAGCTGGGAGTTAGACTATTGGGCAACCAAAGCAATGACACAGAAAAGTCAGATCCCCCTAGAAGAGCTGGTAAGCAGAAGAGAGCTGAGGTAAGCACCGTTTACAAGAGGTCTGCCTGCTTCCTGGCACAAGTTGGAGCAAGCCATCAGCAGGCAGGAGCCGTGAATAGCTCAGGTGAAATGCTCTAGGTGGAAAAATAATTATAAATGGGTCATGAATGGGGGAAAAACAACTTCTGCTCTAAAGAGGCAACCAGCCTTACCTAGATACTCTACCTTGGACTAGAGCACCACTTCCTTATTTTATTCTTATAGTAAATGTGCGCATTTCCTAGAGCCGCTATAACAAATCACCAAAAACTGGCTGTCTTGAAACAAAGGGAATTTATCCCGTCACAGTTTCGGAGGCCAGAAGTCTGAAGTCAAGGTGTCAGCAGGGCCATACTCCCTCTGAAGGCTCTAGGGAAGTGTCCTTTCTCACCTCTTCCAGCTTCAAGACTCCAGATGTTCCTTAGCTGTGGCAACATCCCTACAATTTCTGCCTCCAATGTCACACACTCTGTATCTTTGTCTCTCATGACACTTGTCATTAGATTTAGGACGCATCTGGCTAATCCAGGATCATTTCATCTCAGGAGCTTTAACTTAACTACATCTGCAAAGACCTTTCTTTTCTTCCAAATAAGATAACATTCACAAGGGAGCAGATATTAGGATATGGTCCTATTTGGAATAGGGGGCCACTAGTCAACCCTATGAAATTTTTGTTTATGACTGTTGCAAACAAACATTAATATCATCATTTTTTGGAAAATCTGTAATTTTTCACGTGCTCTGTTGCGGGAGACCCAGTTCACCTCCTTGCATGTTTCCATGAGTGCACTTCTATCCCATTCCCCAGAAGAGAGTGGGACTGGAGTTGTTCTGGCCCCCTTAGCACCTCCTCACTTACTCATTCTTATGGGAAGGTCAGAGACTACTTCTTCTGTGGAAACTGTGGAAGGTTTGACATCCTCTGGCCCCTTACTTACCAAGGATAAGAATAGATAAGCAGGCAGCATAACTCTATTCCCCCACAAATAATGGGTAAGTGGGCAGCCAGAAATGCTTGGCTGGCTGGGAGCTTGCTGGCAATGAAAACCCGGCTTCACTTCAGATAGGTCCAAGGTCTAGATATAGGAGTTAACTGCAAAAACACGCACTTTGACCTCAGGTCCAAGCTGTGTGCTCCAGCACAGTTAATCAAAGACCCTGAATTTTAAGGGTTTGCCACTGGCCTTGCTCATTAATGCATCTGAGGTTTCACTTGATAATCATCTGGTTCTTCCACAGGGAGAAAGGAGGTAGGATTAGAACCCTCAAGTCTCCACTTTGCTATTGTGTCGCGTGTATACATCCCTAACCATGGTTCGAATATCCAAGGCACGTGTCAGTATTGTTTACTGGCTCTTAGCTATGGAAACTGAAGATTGTCTGAAAAAGACAATCAACATTTATAGCTGTAGCCTTGTAAATTAAAACTTAGAAAGTGATAATATATATTATATAATTCAAGAGGTGAATTGCATAGTAAGATTTCTGAACTTGACAGCAAAATGTCAACATAAAATTTTAAATATTTACTTAGCCATATGTTGACTGTAAAACATCAAGAATTCTCCAGAATGAAAGAATAAAGAATTACCCTCCTAAGAGTGAAAAAAAAGAAACCACCTGAATGTCTATCAGTAGAGGATAAATAAATCAAATAAATTCTGGTACCTTTGTATTCTGGGGTAGTACATAGCCACCAAGAAAGAAAGACACATTATGTAAAAGCAGAGGTTGCAGAATAATACAAAATAGGGGATCCCATTTTTGATACAAGAAAGAAACCATATATTTCTTTATGTTCCTATACACGAAAATGCTAAGAAAAAAAGGCTACGAATATTCATAGTAAGCTGATGGCAGTGGTCGCCTCCAGGAAGAAGAGATGGCTTGGAAGCAGAGGGAAACAAGTGAATGGGGGGTTCACATTTGTGGAATCGTTTTGATTTCTGATGATTAGGACGTATTCTCTTGCCACTTGAACATTTCAAATAATAATGTCAATTAATTATTTTATATTTTGAAGGGTAATTTCTGGATTGTTTTTAAAGGCCATAAAGGAATAGTTAGGTTTTATAAAAAATAGCAGACACTAGGGTTTCCCTGGTGGCGCAGTGGTTGAGAGTCCGCCTGCCGATGCAGGGGACGCGGGTTCGTGCCCCAGTCCGGGAAGATCCCACATGCCGCGGAGCGGCTGGGCCCGTGAGCCATGGCCGCTGAGCCTGCGCGTCCGGAGCCTGTGCTCCGCAACGGGAGAGGCCACAACAGTGAGAGGCCCGCGTACCGCCAAAAAAAATAAATAAATAAATTCCAGTAAGATTCCAAATCTGAAGATTCTTTAAAAAAAAAAAAAAATAGCAGACACTAAAAAAATTTGGTTATCCAAACAAGTATCTAGCTAGCTAGCTATTCACACACATATGTGTATATATACACATAAATGTGTGTAGATATATACGTGTGTATGTGATCATGTATGTATATTATGAATTTATTAACTATCTAATTTCATTTTACAAAATACATTGAGCAACCTGATTCTTTTTCAGAACCTTCTTCTCTTCTTTCCTTTTCCCTATCTCCCCCCACCCTCTCTCTCTCCCTCACTTCCAAACAAAAACAAGGTGCATTTAACAAAAGAGCAATTCCCTACTCCCCCTTCCGCCCTGACTCTCTAGCATTACCCCTGGATGTGGTTGAAGTGAACCAGCTCTTTACTCTGAGAAGTCACAGCAGCAAGACCTCCTTCATGCAATGTGTGTAGGTAGAGAAATGTCTGGTCCTGACCATGGGGTTAAAAGAAAAGGCTGTGTGATGTAGCAGAATCATCAAGGCTCTGGGAGTCACATCGACCTAGTTTAGAATTCTGGTTCTGCCAACTTGTAATTAAATGGCCTGGCAGAATAATTCAATCTCACCTGTAAAATGAAGGATAAAAATAAATGCTTCACAGGGCTAGAGTGAGGATTCCAGGAGGTAAATATAGCAAACGTGCAGCTAGAACTGGGCCTGGCATGGAATCTGACAGAGCAAAGGCTGCCCCTTGCCGTCCACTCACAGTTTTTGGAAAGTGGGGGAAGTCTGTCTTGATGACGAGAGGCCATGTGCTTTGAGCTGGCAAAGGCAGCAAGAGCAGCAGGAACGGCTGACCTATTAACTCTGTGCCCCATGTCCCTTGACCAGGGACAAGGCTGGGTATAGATTCTGTTACTAAAATTTTCCAAGGACCCGGTAAATACACATTACCTTCACATCTTTCTCACTTCAAGGCAATTGCCTTCCAACCCACTTAAGCTTGATTCTTTATTTAGTCCCATTAAAGTACACTTTCTTGCCTCATCTTTTGGGGCAAGGCCAATTACGTGAAATAAGATTCTAGAATTCCTTAAAGGAAAATGCCACTCTTCCATTCCTACTGGCATTGGACTAGGTTGGAATTATGATCCTTACTAGTAAGGTTCCACCATCTTTCTTTCTGTTTCCTTCCCCCACCCTCACTGACATCTTCAACAACTGGTCATTCCTTCCTTAGTATTCACAGTTTCTGAGTGCTGGGGACAGTGCTCCAAATTTCCCTGTGTGAATCAGATGCTAAAAATACAGCATCCACTCTTCTCTTATAAAGCCCCACCTTGTCCACCCTCCTGGCTCCACAGTGTGCTCACTGGCTGCCAGTCCCCACCAGTACCCTCCTTTGCCATCTCAAGCTTCCTACCCCACAACAGATCACGGGAAAGGCCCATGAAGTGAAAGTGAGCACTCAAGTGCCAGGCAGACTTTGCCTACACTCGTACCAGCAGAAATTAAAGACTGAAAGGGTGGGTGAACATGGGCCAGGCTTGCTGTGAGCGTTAAATTACATAATGTACGTAAAGTCCCCAAGATAGCACGTGGCACCTGGTGGTGGTGGTGACCACAAGACCCTTTCCTCCTCTTCTCCCTCCTCTCCTTCTCCTTCTTTCTTCTCCCTTATCCCCCTCCTCCTCTTCCTCTTTTCTATTATTATTTTAACACTAATAGCAGCTGTCATTTTCTGATGCTCTTACTAAGGGTCAGGTCCTAAGCTAAGAGTTCACCCACAGCATTTCATTTAATCCCTATAACAGTTGTCTGCAAGGTGGACATTACTGAGTGCCCCTGACTGCAGCAAAGGCATTAATTAATAGTGAGATGTTGGGCTGTTGAGTCCAAATACCTGGGTGCTAATCACCACCTGGCACTTATTAACTGTTGGTCCCTGAGCAAAGAATTCCGTCTCTGGGAGCCTCATCTGTAAAATGGTGAAGTAAATATAGTAGCTACTGCGACGGGCTGCTGAGCAGTTTAAGGTCAGGGTACAGCATTTCGCACATAGTAGGACTCTCTGTGTAGCTGCCCTCTCTCTCTCCCCATCCTCTTCTTCTGCTCCTAATTCTATAGACTAAAACTGTCCAACAGAACAATGGATGCCTCCAATTGTGTATGTAAGCCACAGACATAACTAAATTTCCTAGTGGCCACATTTTTTTTAAAAAAAGGCAAAAAGAAACAAGTAAAATTAACTCTAACAACAAATTGTATCTAACCCTATATCCAAAATATTTTCATTTCAACATGTCAACCAGTATAAAAATCATTAATCACATATTTACAGTCATTTTTTTAATACTCAGTGTCATCCAGCAGGGACTTGACACCTGCAGCACATCTTGGGTCACAGTAGCCACATTTCAAGGACTCAAAACTTACATGTGGCTGGTGGCTATGCTACTGAACAGGGCAGTGACAGACAAAGAAGATGGAGATAGATAAAGAGGGTAAGTCATCTGGCCCGGCCCACATGGCTCAGAAGTGGTATGACCAGGATTCAAACCATGTCTGTCTAGCTCCAAAGCCTGCCATGATTTTGTGATAGTCACATAAACAGATAGTGGCTCAAGTGCCTAGTTTTATTTCCTCTAGGTCGCCACGTGGAATGATTATTATGCTCTAAGTGGGACTGGAAACCCAACCCTTTAGGCTGGCAGGTTGCCCTCCATCTCTCTAACTGCTGCTGTCACATTAATGTGCATATACATTCTTTTTTCTTTAAATTTATTTATTTTATTTATTTATTTTTGGCTGTTTTGGGTCTTTTTTGCTACACGTGGGCTTTCCCTAGTTGTGGTGAGTGGGGGCTACACTTGGTTGTGGTGCGTGGGCTTCTCACTGCAGTGGCTTCTCTTGTTGCGGAGCACGGGCTCTAGGTGCACGGGCCTCAGTAGTTGTGGCACGTGGGCTCTAGAGCGCAAGGTCAGTAGTTGTGGTGCACGGGCTTAGTTGCTTCAAGGCATGTGGGATCTTCCCGACGCAAGGCTCAAACCCGTGTCCGCTGCATTGGCAGGTGGATTCTTAACCACTGTGCCACCAGGGAAGCCCCCGCACATACTTTCTTGTGGGCAGTGGGGGGTCCTCTCTCTATCTTGTTCTGTTAAGATATAAATACAGCTGCGTTTCTCACCTCCCTTCCCTCCCAGAGGTAACCTCTTTCCAGAAGTTTATACGTCCTTTCTACTTCAGACCAGACCTTGGCAAGCCTGAGGTGTCCTTAGGGAGTGGGATGACTAATTGGTGCTGGTCTCTGGGGACAGTACACTACTTGCTTATTCACCACAGTGAAGGACACAGAAGCCTCAGTAATCTCTTCAAATCACTTTGAATTGCTTGGCTTAAATCCACGCATCTCTATCCCACCCCTCATGCTCCCCGATCCTTGAGACATTTTAGAAAGCATGTCTGCCAGCCTGAGGTGCCCTTTAGAAGAGCAGCACTGATGGTCTCTCTTCATCCTTCCCTTCCACCCTCTCAGAGGTCACTGCAGAGCCCTGAGCTATTCTGAAAGGAGAGGACTTCCTGCCCTCTGTGCCAACGATTCCCAAGAGCTGGCTGGAGATCAAATTTTCACTTGTTCTTGAAAAATGAGCAACATTTTAAGTTTTGTCACAGAGCTAAATTTATTCAATATAAAAGGCGACCTTTGTTGGTTTCCAGCCACTCTCTCTACGACCACTGTGATGAGTATTGGTTAGGGGTAGGGCCCCGGATACTACAGCCTGTGTCCCTTGGGTTGAAAACTCTAATTAATTTTTATCAAATCATAACTGGGCAACCTGGAGTCCCAGAAGCATGTACCCTAAACACTGAAACTAATCACGCAAGTTAAAGAGAAAAGAAAAATCCACAACACTGTATATAATTTTAATTTCCTCTATGAAATGGTGGTGAGAGTAGATGGTGGTGTACATTTGTTTTTCAATGTCCTTACCTGGCATAAGAAGTTGATGAGCCTATTTAAGTTTTCTAGAGTCATATATATATATATATATATATATATATATATATATATATATATAAACTCACACACAGTACTGTATTTAGTCCTTAAAACTATTCTGCAAAGTAGGTAGTATATAGACCTATAAAATCTCCATGTCTGGGAATTACAGATCTGATACTTGCCTAATGGCATGAGATCTGGAAACCCTTGAAGACTAATGATAAATACCCAGATGAGCAACCTGTTTGTGAGGCAGCAAGAGAGGAGGGTAACTCAGCTCTGCCACTTCCTTGGGCTCATCAAATGGGTTGGACCAGCTTCTTTCCAGCATGACACTATCACTGAAACAGCAGCTAACATTAATTGTGTCAGGCATTGTGCAAAGTGCCTGCATGCACTACCAACTTTAATTCTCACAATAGCTCTGTTGGGTAAGTTTAGGTATTCCTGCAGTGGGGGGGATAAGGAAATCAACAGGTAACTCTACCAAAGTTGCAGAGCTAGTGAGTGGCATGGTTGGGATTCAAACCCAGGTCAGTATGATTCCAAAGCTTGTGTTCATAACTGCTGTGCTATGGTATATTATATAGCTATGTGGAAGCAAATAGAAATTTGGGGTGTGAAAATTATATACAGTGTTGTAGACTCTGCATCTCTCTTTAACTTGGATGGCTAGGTCCAGTGTTTGGGATCATGAGTTGGGGACACCAGGATGGCCATTTCTGATGTGGTAGAAGTTACTTAGATTTTTCACCCAGGAGGCTCAGGCTGTGCCATCCTAGGCACCTGCCTGACTGACACTGGCACCAGTGGGAGTACAGGGACAGTGACTGATGCAGGGCAAATACATCTCAGCCTCTTGCCTCACTACTCAAAGTACACACTCCATTACAGAAGGCAATTCATTGCCTCACATTTCTCCACCGTCTCCCTATGTCTAACCTGCACACTATGAGGTGTACTATACAGGATTTTCTGCGTACTGATCATTTTATCACCAACATCTCCACATTGCATTCCTGTGAGAGGAGTTATAATTACACTAAAAGGTCTAAATGAGGCGGAGTTCAAATGGAGCCTAACTTTGTCAGAAGTCCTTACTCTTGCTTCCATCGTAATTTCTCCACACCACCGGACCACCACAAAAGACAAAGTGAGCAGATTTGGAGCACCATCCTATGGAACCATGACTGCATTTGGCTGTGAAAAGGGGACTAGAATGAAATCAGTTGATAAACATGGCGAGCCACTTTGCACACAGCTCCGATTTAGATGATCACTCAGCCAGCTATGGGCATGACTTAAGTCCCGCATTATAGCACAAGAAAATAGACTTGGTTTCTGCCACCATGGAACCTATCTCGGCCTGCTGAGGATCAAAGTGAGAGAACCGTATATTCTCATCTGCACAACCTTTATGCGTATTTATCTACGGTTTGGTTGAGGTCCAGGCACAAACCTGAATTAAAGGTTAAAATTGATGACTCAGAGCTTAGCTGGAATTGCAGGCGAGAAAATGGATCTGTGTACTGGGAGGAAAATATGTCTGAGGATGAGAGGGAGAGATGGAAGAGCCAGATGCTCAGACCACATCCCACCCGTCTGTCCCAGGAGCTCCCATTAAGTTGTCGCACTGTGGGCAGCAGAGGGCACTATTAATACATTAGGAAGTGCACAGCACACTTGAAAAAACAGGTTTACAATAAATTTGAGTGTGCCATTTGGACGGGGGTAGGTCATAGGATTATAGTTATAGCCTTTATTGCTTCCTGTTCTCAAACTCACAGATTAACAAGATTCTAAAATAAAGAGTGGCTACAGAGTGAAACTGACTCCTTCATGGAACTTCAAGATTTTATGATCTGAAGCAGAAACACACACACACACGTATTTAAAATACAGTGATTACTATAGCCCAGCTTCATGATGCTAAATGCTTTACATGCATTATCTTATTTAATCTTCACCTCTATGTGGGTAGGTCCTGTTGCCATCTCCATTTTACAGATGACGAAACTGAGGCTCAGAGAGTCAAATGAATTGCTCCAAGTTACCAACTAGTGAGTGACAGAGCTGGGATCTGAGCCAACTTCAGACGCCAAAGCCCACACTCATAACCACTGTGCTATACCTCGTGGCAGGCATCTCTTGCATAATGTGAGAAGAAAACACCAACTCCTTAGCCACCAACAGTAACTGAGATGTTGCTAACTCAGTGTTGCTATATCTATGCCTCATCAAAAGTTGTGAAAAATAAGTGTGCTTAAACCCTGCAAAAGCCTCTCTTCCTCCACCAGCCAGCTCCTGACCTTAACCCAACAAAATTCCTGGGTTAAAAAGTAGATGGCTTTGTTAGAGGTTAAGTCTTGAAAATCTGCATGCAGCCCAAGGGTTTTATCCTCAACAGCAAACCTCAAGGTAACCCAATTTCTCAGGAAACCATAAAATTAGGAATTGTTCACCCCTTAGTCCATCTCTATCTAGATCTAGCACAGAGCATGGTGTAAAGTAAGTTCTCAATAAGTGATGAATATATACATTAATCAACCCACGTAAGCCAATGACTCAATGACAACTAAATGGAATCAAGAAAACCAACAGACTCCACAGGTGGTTGACGTTCTACAGGTAACACACCAATGTAAACTCAGAATCTTATCATCTCTAAAATAGTCCACTTTGGAACTCCTATGACACTTAACTTTTGGATCCTTCTAGAAGGGCTGCTCCAGCTAATATTGCTCACTGTGTTCCCATAAACTAATCTAACAGGGGTACCAAAGCTGTTCTTCTGGGAATTCTCAGTGTTTGAAGTGCATTATAGATTTTCTAATTCAATTCCTTTTCCAGGGATGACAAATACTTAGCATGTGTGTCTCTACCCTCCCCACTCCCCATGCCCAGGACAGACCTTGTTAATAGATCATGACACTCTTCCAACTGAGCCCGGATGGCCAGTAACAATCCATCAGACTGGATCCACAAGGTAAAACCCATTTATTTTCCTGACTCAAGACCTTTGGAATGACCAATTCAGCATCACAGCCAAGCAATGACCCAGCTCATGTCTGAACACCTCCATAGACTGGTAATACATTCTCATAACAAAAGCATATTCCATCTTCAGAATTCTGTTAGAAAACCTTTCTTAGGGATACTTCTAGTGAACAAAGAGACAGAACACCCATGTCTTCTATGCTTGCCTCTTTCCAAATTTTTATTAAAATACACTTGAAAATACAAATAACAGACAGCAGCTGGCCCTTGCAAAAAAAAAAAAAAAAAAAGACAAAAATCCAAGGGGAATTTTCTCTAATTGCATTGATGACAGGGACTGAAGGGAGAGCACATTTTTGGAATACATGCCATAAATCCTACCCTTTAATTCATAGCAGCATAAATGCCCCCAAGGAACATAGGTAACACATATCCTTACTCCATTAAATTTCACTTTATGTCCTTTATTTCTACAGTGCCCAGGAAAGAAATGGAAGGCAATCCACAGGAACATCCTGCTAAGAGATCCAGAACTAGGATTATAGGAGACTCCTTCTCTCCCCATCAATGGCTCCTCTTAATCTCCATTCATTCTAAGACAGTAATATTTGACATGTACTGTGGTGATAATTAGTTTTGATTCTGAGATGCTTGGCAACCTAAGAAAATACCCTGTTACTAAAAATGTAGTCTCCCGTGCCCACACTATACAATGAAGAACTGTGCACATCATCTGAGAAACCAGGATGGGGTAAGAAAGGCTCCTCCCTCACTCCAGTAGGCCTGCAGACATGATCTTGTGCAAGTACACAGCACTGAGATCTCATCAGAGAGAAAAGTCAACGCCCAGCTGGGCTAACTAAGGGCGTTTGCCCAATCTGTTGACAAGACACCCCCAACCTTCTAAGGAAGTGCTAACAGGATTGCAGCAATATCATACCCAGTGCAAAGAGGACACTAACAAAATGACGTGTGGAGCAAATGAATAAAAGAATGACTAAATGAAGAGATGATAAAATGAACAAAAAGGGATAACGGGTTTCAGGAAAAAGAAGAACATGTCTCTAGAAATTATGCTCTTTAAGAAATGGGCAGACCATGGATTTTTGCACAGCCAGGCCAGGAGCCACAGGGACAAACAGGTGGAGAGGATGAGAAAGACAGCACACGGAGAGCTCACTACTGAGACTCACTAAGAATTCAAATACTCAATAGCAGAACCTAAGTCCTCACTGGAGGAATAGAAGAGCAGAAGGGACGACATGGAAATTAAATCAGATATGTGCCTTTGACAGCTGAGAAACTCCCAGATGGACAAGGAAGCTGGGACTGCTTCTATACGGTTCTCTCTATCTCATCACTTAGTCACTTCCATGGAGATACCCCCCCGATGATCTAAAATAGATTCGCCCATTTGCCTACCGTTTACTCACTATGTTGTGGTTTTCTTCACATTTATTTTTAATATATGTTTACTATCTCCCAGACTGGGAACCCCATGGGGACAGAGTCCTTATCGGCCCACTGCTGAGCCGCTACCCCCAAAGGAGTGCTGGGCATGTAGGAGGCATTTAATGAGTATTTATTATATGAATGCATGAATAAATCAGGCGAAGAAAAATTTACTACAACCAAACATAGTTTACTATTTCAGAGCAAGGGTAGTTTAATAATAGGAAATCTATAACACAATGCATCATATTTATAGGTAAATTTTAAAGGTAAATTGAAAAATAAATCAATAAAATGTAACTAGTCATAATTAAAAGCAAAAATTTACCATATTGGGAATAAAAGAGAATTGACTTAATGTGAAATGAACACTAAGTTAAATCGAGTGTCATTATATTTAATAGTGAAACACTAGCAACATTCCTCCTAAAATTGAAAATTAGATAAGAGTCCATAATATCCAAAGTTATTTTTAAATTTTTTCTAGGAGTTCCAGTCCATTGAGTAAGTTCCAGATGGAATAAAGAGTTAAATGTATATCTAGGACACTTTTTAAAGTTTTTTACAAGTGTAAAATTAGCTGATTTTTCTCAAAATATCCAAGCATCAAAGCAATGAAAAAGACATATATTTTTCCTACAAAAATTAAAGCTTTTCTTAACTTTTAAAAGTAACAAAATACAGGAAAAATTGTTTTAAAACCCTCACAAAGCGTGTGTGTGTGTGTTTGTGTATATATCAATTATGCGTCAATAAATGTTTCAAAAATAAAACAAATTGATAATGCCTCAATATTTCAAGAATACTTATGTCTGTAATAAAAACTCTTAAGCCAAATTTTTTAAATTTCAAGTCACAAAAAAACAAATTACAAAAGAAAAGCAAGTGTCCAAATAAACAAAATTCATTCAATGAAAAATGCAAAACAAAACAATAAAATAGAATTTTATTTCAAAACTTTTCTTTTTAACGATCACACTCTAGGCTTTTGAGGTGGAATGAAGCAGGTTCTCTTACTTACTGATAGCAGGAGAATAATTGTTGAGAGTCAAATGTTGAAATCTACTTTTCTCCCCCTTCTAATCTATTCTCAACACTACAGCCAGAGTAATCTTTTCAAAGAGCAAATATGACCAGGCTACTTCCTTATCTAAATCCCTTCAGGGACTTCTAGTTGCTTCTAGAAAAAAGATCTAAATCATAGCACAGCCTACATGATCCTCTATGGTCTGGCCACTGTCTCCCCCTGAACTTTATGTCCCAGTATCTGTCCTACATCAATAAGAGCCTTCCTCTCTGCACTCAGTGTTCCTCATTCCCTCTCATCCCAGCCTTTTCGACTGTGATCCTTTCTCCTGGACCACTCCTCTCCTTCTCCCAATTCACCTTTATTTTTCCCAGGTCTTAGCTTTATCTTCTATTCCCAGGGAAAATTTACCTGGTCTCCCTGAATAGAAGTTCTCCCAATAAAGTTTCTTTGAATATCATGGACTTCTCCTTCCTGGCACATATCACGGTTTTAATTTTATGTTTGTTTTGGGTGGTTACTTAATATCTCTCTCCTCCCCTAGACTGTGAGCTCTCAGAAATCAATGGCCAATCTCTTTGTGTTTGCTATTGTAGCCTGAGTACCTGGACCATAAGATATGCTTAATAAATATTTACTGAAAGAAGCAAACTCCAGTTCATCTTGGCCACTCCTAAAACAGCAAGACCTAAAGTTCACCCATGCATGGTTTGCCAAGTCATATAAGTGCAGGACACACACATTTCTGAATATAGCCCTATTACAGGGTTGAACAAAAGTGAAGTTACTATCCTCTGACATGCCACCATTAGGCCACGTCATCTCCAATTTTATTCTTATGTACTTGCATTCCAGGATTCCAAGGTGAAATGTTATGCTTATCCCTACTAAATTTCCTCTTGTAAACTAAGCCCATAATTTCAACGTTTTGAAGACCCTTCTGAATCCTGATTGTGTCAAATTCCATGTTTCCTCTAGTTTCATGTCACCCACAATTACTTGTCTTTTAAATTACTGATGAATGTTGTACAATTACAATGATAACTATGAAGATATCTATCATTTCTTGAGCCCTTATTTAATAGCATCAGGTCCTGTGACAGCCTATTTGCACACTGACTCCTGTCACCTTCCTAACAACGTTAGGAGGTGGGTATTTTCATCTCAGTCTTTAGAGATGGTAAATCTGTGGCTCTGAGGATCAGTTAACTTGTCTGTGATCTCACAGCACATTAATGGAAAGACAAGGATTTGAACTCAGGCATCTCTGTCTCCTAAGCCTCTTTACATGACTGTAGTGGCTTTCAAACTTTTCTTAGCCATGAAGTCTGTTGTTTCAGGTAAATCTTACATGGAAGCCTGCCATACAGCTAAAGTCAGAATAGATCTCTGCCTAGCACAGCTTCAAAATTACTGCAGCACATTGGACTGATTTTCACCAAAGAAGGCCTAAATCAGAGGCCTGGGTGAACCCCTAGAAACCTGTTAGATTCACAGTAACCAGCCACTTGTTCTGGAATATACTAGAGTATTCTGGAACATTTTAGCTCAAATGCTACGAGCTTTGGCTGCTAACTGCTCACAGCTGCTCCGTTTTTCCAGAAAACAGCCCGTGGAGGACCAGAAATCCGTCATCCAGAAGGGTACACCATTCTCCAGGGGCATTCCATAGTCGATGACTGGCCGATATAGGTGGACAATAGACCAATCCTGCTGCCTCAATTCAGAGGACAACCTTGTGGGACATTTTATATCCCAGAGGCCTCCATGGGTCATGCCAAGACTAGAGGCCACTTCCCTGCTCAGCTTTTTTCCCTTTCCTCTTCTGCTGCCCTTACTCCCTCACAGTTTTGGTTTTTTGGGGGTTTTTTTAAATCTTTTTTTTTTTTTGGCGTTACGCGGGCCTCTCGCTGTTGTGGCCTCTCCTGCCACGGAGCACAGGCTGCAGACGCGCAGGCTCAGCAGCCATGGCTCACGGGCCCAGCCGCTCCGCGGCATGCGGGATCCTCCCGGACCGGGGCACGAACCTGTGTCCCCTGCATCGGCAGGCGGACTCCCAACCACTGCACCACCAGGGAAGCCCTTGGGGTTTTTTTTCTTAAGAGCAATGCCTCAGTAAATCACATGTACCTGAATCCCTGATCAGACTTGTCCTCCAGGAAACCAAACCTAAGACATCTGGCAAACAAGAGTGGTCCTGGGGAAAAATGTGACTGATGTTGAATCATTTGCTGGTGGGCAACGAAGATTTCCATCATTAGAGATCATCTCTCATGTGTGGGCACAACGCAACTGCAAAGACTTTTACCTGGGATAAACTGAAACAGGCTACAGGTGGAAGGGGAGGCCCTACCTGATGCAGTATCTCTGGCATTTGAGAGGTATGGGCGTGGAGGAAAATATATAAGGACTGTGGAATTGAGTGGTTGTTGCTGAAAACAATGTTGGTTGATGCTTTGAGGAGAGAAAGTAACAGAGAGAAAATGAATTTTCAGTTTCCAGGAAAAAATAACCTTGAATGTAACAGCAGGTATCCTGGGATTCCCGCCCTATCCCTGGATGCTCTAGAAAGCTACGTCACCTAAGAGGGTTTCCCCAAATGACACTCTGGGCTATCTATGAATGATATCAAAATTTCTAGCTACTCAGCCAAATATATTAAAACAGGAAATCAAACTGTTTCATTCATCCTTATGAACCTAAGAAAACAGGAGACAGAGGAATCTTAGACTTTACAGCATGTGGGTTTTGTCAAAAAGATAGTTCCTCTGTCATGGGGGTTTACAGCTTTTCCCAATTCAATTAATTGGAATCTCACAGAAAAGCAAATGCTGTCAAATAAAAGACTCAAACATCTGGGACACCAAGCACAATCCAGTGAAAAACACTTATGCAGCCACAGCTTGTGGATGGGAATTGTAAGAGCTTTTATTTCTAAGAACCACTGCTCAGAGAGCGTGGCTTCTTTTAACAGCTAGTACACAGGCAGGTTTAGGTGGTGGTTCTTCTTAGAATGCAACTGAGTGAGCCTTCTCCAGTGCATTAATTCAATCAAAATATATTAATTGAATGTCTCTTTGGGGCCAGCCATAGTGTTAAGGTATAATGGTAAGCAAAGTCATTTATATACTCACAGAGCTCAGGGTCTAACTCCATTTCAAAAACTCCTGGCCCAGAAGGAGAGAGTCATGGAGAGAACGTGACCCTGACAAGATATGTGACCGTTGTTAGTCAAGGGACACAACCAGACTGAGGCACTTTCACCCTCTTTATTCCCTCTTAAGGCTCTCCATTGGCCAACCCAACCAGAGTCCAGAGGACCAAGGAGCCCCACTGATAGACTTCACACAGATGAGCTACTGAGGGCACTGAGCAGGAGAAGGAAGCAGAGAAGACCTGGAGGGACAATGGAAGACAGCACACAGTCATGACCCAGCGATGATCAATAACTGTTATCTCAGCAAACTACTCCCCTCTAGCTGGCTACATTCAGCCTCCAGGATACTCTCATGGTGTCCTTTGTATATAATTTTTCTCTCATTTAATTCTGAATCAAATAATCTCCTCCAATCTATTATATATGACCAGTGTTGTCTTTCCATATAGGAAGTTTTTGTCTTCCTGTGTAGCTTCTGGATATATAATGCTCACTCCCCTTCTCTTCCTATGTGACCAAGTTCTCTGGAGCAAAATTATTCCCTTCGAGAACTCTGGAATTCCTGAAAGATCATATTTAGCCTTCTGGTATGAAAATATTGATGGAGATAAAACCTGTTAAATCCCAATTTGACTGCCAATCTGTGTTCAGAGCCACTTTCAAATGAGAGCTCATGAGACTGTGGAAGAAAAGGCAGTCTGAAAATGGTATATACATGCCTAGGGATAATGATGTATGATCAGAATTGTTACTATTAAACACTCACTCGGTACCACCGAGGAGAAGATTTTATAGCAAAGTATGACCTTGAGAGTAATGCAGCCTAAACTGAGGAGGCTGCTGATGGTATTAACAAAAATGGTAACATTGGTACATATCATTTTTCAAGTACCTACTAAGTGCCTGACATTATACTCAGCCTTTTATACATATTAATCTCATTTAAAATTTTATTGATCTGATTAATATTAATTTTATACACATCTCATTTAATACTCAAATTGATCTGATTAAAGAGGATTTTTACTTCATACAGCTTATCTCACTCAATACTTAAATTGATATTATTATTCCAGCATGTTTACACATATTACTGTATACATTGTGTACATTTAACACTCAAATAGATATTATTTCAGCATTTGTCTACATATAATTTTACGCATTTTTATACCTTTTATCTCATTTGATACTGAAATTGATAGTATCATTCCAGCTTTACAGCGCAAGGTACTGATGCCCAAGGAGTGTGAGGTATCGCTGAGAATCAAAAAGCTGGTAAGCACTGGAGCAAGGCTGACATGCAGGCCTGTCTGGCCCCCGTGCTCTTTCTCTCTCCACCACAAATGAAAGGCCTCCCCCAACATTAATAGCTGACAAGCGAAGACTTTGGCCCAGACTAGGCACTGTGCTATTTCTGTGTGCACTTTTTGCATTTGATTTTCACAACAACCCTATGAGGTGGGTTCTATTTTCAATTCCTATTTTGCAGAGCTCAAAAATGGCACCCAGACAAGTTATAGTAATTAAGGGAGACTTGTACTATCCAGACATCTGCTGGGAATCTGGCTAAAAATAGAGGGTCTGGCGAGTTGCTACATTGGGGACGGTTTCATTCTTTCAGTGTTGATGAAGCAATGAGGTGACCTGCCACTGAGGGCTTAGCCTGCATTAAGGAAGAAAGATGAGTTAGCAATGGTGAGGTGGCAGAAGGCCATAGGAAAGTAACTGTGTTTTCCTGAGGATCTTAGTCTTCCAGAAAGAGAAAAACTAGCACTGGCAGGTACAAACCCTGAATTCTTAGAAATAGATTTTTTTTTAACTTTATATATCACAGTTCTGTGATTATGAGTGACAGAAAGTAACTCTGGATACCTTAGCAAACAACAACAACAACAGCTCAAAAGAAGATAAAAGTATAGCTGTTCATTTTACACAGAGAAAACATGGGCACAGGGTTTTGTAGGCTAAATAGTTACATGCCTTGAAAATAGATGGAAGATTCTAAAGAAAGATTGTAAAGATGAAATACTAAATAGCTCCAGTGAGAAGGAAAAGGGGTGAAGTTAGCAAGGCGACACTGGCTCTCTGAAGCCATCATGTCTTGAAAGGCTCAGTAACAAAGGCAGGGCACGTGATCAGAGAGACAGAGCTGTTACATCCCACTGACCTGGAGGAATGCAAGGCTTTGGGGAAGGGGAAAGCCCAGAATTAATGCAGGCAACAGCCAAAGAAAAAAGACCAGGGGTGCACAGCACATTTCCTGGGGAGTACTAAGAATGGAACTAACATTCATTGACCTTAATTGTTATAAGTTTGGCTTCTGGAGTCTGATGTAGCTGAGTTGGAATCCTTCTTGTGTCTTAGACTAACCTAGTGACTTTAGACAGGCTCTTCTTCCAGATGGAGCTAACATCCTGTTTCCTTCAAGTCTTGGTTCATACCATTCCCTTTTCAATGAGGCTACCCTGACTATCCTATTTAAATCCTCTCCCTCCTCTCCCCAGCTCCAAGACTTTTAATCTCACTTTCCCTGTTCTACCCTTCCCTTTCCACAGGACTTATCATCTTTTATCATACTAAACAAGTTTATTATTATTATGTGTAGTGTATTGTTTATTGTGCAACCCAACCCACCACATACAATAAGGCTAAGGTGTTTGCTGATTTTGTCCAAAAATATATCCCAAATGCCTAGAATAGTACCTGGCACACTGTAGTGCTTAATAAAATAAACACTTATTGAATGAAGAATGAAGTTCCTTCATCCCTCTGTCTTGTCTGTAAAATGGGGACAATGTTCACTGTGTTTTATGGATATTAAATGAGATGATGCATGCAAAAGACACCCAGCATAGTGCCTGGCAAAAAATAGTCAATAGATGTAGGCAATTATAGTGCTTTTTATATCAATTAATTTTCTCATTTGATCCTCATGTTAACTCTGAAAAATAACATCTTGCTGTTGAGGAAAATATAATTTATAGAGATAAAACCAGTTGTTAGTTTGATCTAACATCAGAGGCTTCATTTGTGGGAACAGTATAAAGAGAAGAAGGCTAGAAGAGAGACAAAGGAATTCATATTCCATCTTTTTCAAGCCTTTTCTAGCGAAGGATGGTTAGCCCCAGACTAGCACAGGGATAGAATTCCAAAAACAGTGATCAGATGTATGTTCAGTGAACATTTTAATTCCTAATGTGGTGATCACTAGAAATCATGTTGGCTCACTAGGAGGTATTTGTACTACATAAGTGCATTTCCTTCCTTGATAATGTTACTGTGATAATAGAGGAAAGCTTTACGCCAAGCACAATGTATCCTGATTTCAACAGAGTATGTAACAAGACCCCTTTTAGACTTTATGCATAAGACAGTGAAATGTAGGTTCACTGGTTGTTGGATTTATCACTTGGACCAAAGATCAATAAACTTTTTCTGTAAACAGCCAGACAGTGAATATTTCAAATTTTGCTGGCCATACTGTCTCTGTCAGAACTATTCAGTTTTGCCATTGTAGTGTGAGAAAAATAGACAGCCATAAACAACATATAAACAAATAAGTGTAGCTGTGTTCCAATAAAACTTTATTTACAAAAAAATGCTACTGGCTGGATCTGGCCCATGGTTGTAGTTTGCTAATCCCCGGCCTAGATGGTGGAATGGCTATAATCCTAAGTGTGCCACAGACTGAACTGGCAAACAGTCTCTACTGCAATGATATGAGAATAGGCTGACTACATTTATGAGTGATACAAAGCTAGGAGAAATATCCAACATGATGGATGACAAAGTCAAAATTTTAAATTAGGCAGAGACACCAAAACTACCAGCCAAAATTAATGTGATACAAGTTCATGCCTGAAAGTATATTGTTCTTTGGTTAACAAAACATCATCGATAATGAAAATAAGCTACATTCTATCTATCAACACAATGAAGGGAGAAAACTGGGTTTGGCAAAAATTGCTCAAAAATGATCTGGGGTCGGTCATATGCTTCACTTATTATTCATTCACTCACTTCTTCAGTTTTCAGCAACAAGTCCCACCTGCTTACTAGGCCCTATGCATAGTGTTGGAGTGGTTTTGATGATAAATAAAAGTCTCAGTCCTTAAAGACACATAATATAATCTATTAGACAAGGAAGATATCCCTTTATTCATTCATTCACTTATTTGTTTTTTCAAAAACTAAATATTGCAGCCAACAATGTGGCAGGGCCAGATCAGGGTGTGGGGACGAAAAACGTAAATGAGATTTAGTCTTCGCCTTTGAGGAACTCTGAATATAATCTTGGAGATACATTTTATGTAAACAGATCAATTACAATACAGCATGGTATATGCTGTTTCAGAAATATGAATCGAATGTGTGAAAGCAGAGAAAATGAAACAGCTAATTCACTCTAAAGTATTCCATGAAACCCTAACATTTGAGCCGTTTCTACAAAGTGGATTAGAGTTTTACTATCAGATGCTGATATATTGTTTAATGTCTGAAAGACTTTTGTGCCTGGTTACAAACAACCACAAATACTGTGCTTTGTTTTGATGTTCCATTTACTAAAATCATCCATTAGGTCATAGGTAAATTTTTCAAAACAACTCTTTTGGTCATGTAAATGTTGCTTACAAATTTTATGAACCTCCAGTAAAGAAATTAAACTACAATTACAAGCGTAGTCTCTTAGTTGGGTTTTCTGCAGAAGCACTCCCTGATCAGGGTTCAAGTGTGCACAATGTGGTTGGGAGCGGTAAGGGATGGAAGTGGGGGGCAGTAACTGGAGAATCAGTCCAGGTAAGGAGAGTCAGACCAGAAGGGATATGTTGTCAAGCCAGCTACCATAGCTGGTGACTGAAACAATCTCATGAGGAAGCGCTGGGAAAGGATGTAAAGTCATACCTGGAAATTATCCTGGCCAAGGGGCAAGGGAACTGAGGTATCTATACTCCCATACCTGTCAGTCACTGGGTAGGGACTGTCACAGGATAGTGATAGGGGTAGTTAATTCCAAGGCACTTCCAGTCTACCCTATGCACATGTGCGGGTGGGTTCTGGAAGCCTGCAGACAGCCCAATGACAAAGATGTAGTGCAGTCTGCCTCTGCCTGGAGTTGGGCTGGAGAGCATGGAAATGGGGTTCTGAGGGCACATGGGTGAAATACCAGCAGCAGCTGCTACATGTACTTTGTATGAGTCTTGAAAATTTCAGACACCTTCAAGAAGCAGGCAAAATATACAGGCATATAATGCTTACAAAAGTACTAAAACTTATTCTAAAACAGCAACACCACCAAGCATTCCATTCATTGCTTCGTTATATTTGTCTTTGTACTTCTTACTTTCTAGGGTGACTCCTATGTAACTTTTATTTCTTCTAGGGTTTTCGCTGTAATATTTTGACAATATTTCCTGGTTGTAGTTATTATGCTATACCCAAGTAAAAGGAGAACTTCTCAGGCCACTTGAGGTTAAAGATCACCTAAAGTAATTCAAGCCTGGTCATAAGACTGAGTAAAGTCCATTCACTATATCCTCAAGATAGAACTTTCTAGATCCACCCTCTCACACAGGGCTTACTTTTTGGCAACTCGGGGATAGCCTCGCAAACTGTGTACTCTGAATGTCGTGTTTGGCTAGCATTACACCTCTTTGCCTCTTAATGCTGTCACTTTAATTTACTGATCTTGTCTTTTAGCATTATTTAAAATGTACAAATTTCTGTTTCTATTTTATTATAATTTCTACAGCTTTCTAGAGGTTTCATCTCCTAGGAGATGAGCAATGGTCTGCGTACTTAGCATGCCTCTCAAGGACTCTGAGCTAATTAATCATTTTGGAACACTGACTTGAACCCTCCTTCTACTTGGCCATTATGCATGACCATCAGTATGATTTGTCCTGCCTACACTTTGAACACAATATACTTCATTATTTTTGGAATTACTTGACTTATGTACACTTGTCTAGTTTATTCTTTCTTAATTGCACTGAGAGAAGCAAGTACAGATTTCTATTTTGCATGCAAATACTTGATCAAAGAATATAAAGATATTTGGTTCCATGGGAAATGGAATGTTTTGTGATAAGAGCACAGACCCTGGAGCCAAATGGCCTGGCTTCAAATTTGGAGTACGCCACTCACCAGCTGTGTAACCTTGAACAGGTCACTTAACCTCTTGGTGCTGGGCAAAGGTGAGTCAGTTACTGCCATTAATGAGCCATTTTTAGCACTGACAGAACTATGCTATTTTAAAATTGTGAGTTCACACTTATAACCCTCAGTATAACAAATTTGTTTGCAATATTCCACTTTTTAGGAAGTGAGAGTTTCTTTCTTTTTTTTTTTTTTTGTGGTACGCGGGCCTCTCACTGCTGTGGCCTCTCCCGTTGCGGAGCACAGGCTGTGGACGCGCAGGCTCAGTGGCCATCGCTCACGGGCCCACCTGCTCCGCGGCATGTGGGATCTTCCTGGACCGGGGCATGAACCCGCATCCCCTGCATTGGCAGGCGGACTCTCAACCACTGCGCCATCAGGGAAGCCCTGAGAGTTTCTTGATTACTAAGATTTTATCTTATATTGACAGCAGAAAGGGGGATGGAAATGGAGGACACAGCAGTTTAGAGAGAACACTCTGTGGAAAGGCAGAGTAGGAAAGAGCATGCCATGAGATAGATAATAACAAGAATGGGGGGACTGGTGTGATCCTTGGGCTCTGGAGCTGCTTCCTCTTACCTCCTTGACCAGCGTGAATCCCATTACACTACACTTTTAGAACACCTTGCATCTCTCCTTGTACTACTTACCACAGCTGCAACTTTACAATTATTCGTGTGGCTCAGATGTCTATGCCTTCCATTAGACTGTAAGCTGCAGAGGACAGGAATGTATTAGGGTGAAAAACAAACAGATGCAAAAACCAAGATGGATTACTTGGAAACTACAAGTTTTGTTTGTTTGTTTGTTTTTGTTTTGTTTTTTCTCATTCAGTTAACATGTAGTTGGATGTTTGGGAGGCAGCCTTGCACACAGTGACCAAGGAACCCAGGCTTCTTCCATTTAGTGCTTCTACCAATCCCTGGGTCATGAACATCCTTCTCTGGATCTGCTACATTTGACTAGCAGCTGAAGGGGGAGAAAGAAGGGAGGCTCATGCATGGAGAGTTTTAATGGCTAGCCCTGGTGGTAGTATTCCTCATGTCGACCTATTCTGATGTGGCTTGAATTACAGTATTCGGTGTTTTCGTGAGTGCTTTATATCAGTTAGCATAATGTCCTCAGGGTCCATCCATGTTGTAGCATGTGACAGGATTTCCTTCCTTTTTAAGGCTGAGTAATATTCCATTGTCTATATATGCCATATTTTGTTTATCCATTCATTCCTCAATGAACATTTGGGTTGCTTCCATCTCTTGGAATATAGGTAACACTACTGAATTATACTTAAAAATGGTTAAGATGGCTTTAAAGAAAAAAAAAGTGATGTGGCTGGGCACCCTCTAACAGTCTACCCCATAGTGATGGAACCTGAGATGGAATGATCTCCTGGACTAACAGTGGATAGAGATCTGATCTACCCAGGCTCCATATTTCTTGTTCCTCCCTTATGGGCAATAATAGTTTTAAAAGACTGCTTCCAAGATGCCAATGTCCTTACATGTCTGATGGTCTCCTTCTGCTGAGAGGTCTGCAACATGGGCTATTAAGCACTCGGATTCAGAATGTAAGGGGCCCACAATGCCGGCATTCCAACCCTCCCAGAATTTCCAAGAGCTCCACTTCCAAATCTCCATTCACTTCCTCTGATACATTCCCCATTTGTGAACATGCAATACAACTTGTGATTATAAGTTCTGGCACTGAGATCAAACAGACCTAGGTTTCCAGACTGGCTTCTGCACTCACAATCTGTGTGTTTCAGGAAGCTAATTACTTTGCTTGAGCCGCAGTTTCCTTGGCAGTGAATTAAGACTAATGTAAGTTCTCTCTTGGATATTTTCTCCAGATCCACTCTCTATACATCCAAACCAACGTATACAGCAGACCAACCTATACGGACTATACCAATGGTTCTCAACTGGGACAGTTTTGCCCCCTCAAGGGACATTTGGAGGTATGGAGACATTTTGGGGTATCACAGCTGAGGAAGTTGCTATTATCATCTAGTGAGTAGAGGCCAGGGATGCTATTAAACATCCTACAGTGCACAGGAGGGTTTCTTCACAACAAAGAATGATCCAACCCCAAATATCAATCGTGCAGAGGGTGAGAAACGCTTGGCTACACCAATAGGTTCTCTGCTCCTCTGGCTCCTGGCTGGCATCGGCCAATGGGGAGCCCTAGCAGAAATCAGGAGAGAGAGGAGTGTGAAGTCACGCACGCTAGTCTTTCCCTTTGCTCTAACTCAAAGGGGTTGCCTTGGGTTGGCTGTGTCCCTCCCCTGTAGGCCCCTGCTCCACTCAAAGCAGGCTTTTCTCCTTCTGGGATCTAGCAACTGCTGCCTGTGCTCATTTCTTCGGCCTAAGGGTGGTAACAGCTCTGCTGATACCAGCCCCAGGGTACCACACTTCCTTTTGAGGCTCCTTTGCACCTTGCCACATCTTTGTAAATAGTCCCATTTCAAGTTATCTTAGTTTGATGATCTGTTTCCTTTTGGGATTCTGGGTGATATCAATAACAACCTCTTAAGGCTATTGTAAGATTTCAATGAGATAATAGACAGAAACATTTGGCATGATGTGAGGCATGCTGTGAATGTTCAGTAAATTACAGCCTTCTCACAGTTCCACTTTGGGCATTGCTGTTACCTTGGGTTCTCTGGACAGATGACCCTTCCTTCATATGAGCCACCTGAAAATTTTTCTCCCTTTTTAATTTGCAGCATTCTTGGATCTTAAGAGGTCTTTTTTTTTTTTTTTTTTTTTTTTTTTACAGCTATGCTCTAGTGTCTAGAGACAGCTATTCTGCTGCAGAGCTCAAATATGGCATTAAAATATGCTGTGAGTTGGGAAACCTTTGCAGAAATTCCAGGCCTGTCTCTCCTCTCAGAATGCAAGACATTATTTGTCATCCTATCACATAAATTTGGAAGCGATGTCCATGCTGGCCTTTTTGTCTCTCGGTTTCCTGACTCAGTAGTAAGAATGGATGAGCCTGATTTTTATTGCTGGTGACAGGAGGAGAAAGGTTGGCTCCAGCCTCTGTGGGTAAGGTTGGATGAGATTCAAACAAGGCAAGTGAAATCACCATGCCCCTACCCAAGAGAACATGAGGCCCTGGGCAGATTCACTGCAGGTAAAATGCAAGACCAGACTCCAGCCATAGAGTCTGTTTGAGAATATGTGGGAACTACTGGGGCAGCTCATTCATTCAGTCACTCATTCATTCAATATATTGATATTTGAGAGTAACTCCAGCTCTTTTTCATTTAAGTCTATTCTATGACATCACCCTGAGTACACAGAACAAAAAAGTTAAAGATAATAGTCACATTTTCATCCACTGTCTCATCCAGATCTTTTAAAAGCTCTATGTGGGGGGGCATTCCTATTGGCCCATTTTAAGGTGAGGAAACTGAGACTTGGAGAAAGTCATTTGCCCAAGCTGCATGATGGTGCACTAGGATTCATAAGCGGACGAGTAGACTCTAGAGTCAGACAGACCAGCCTGATCGTAGGAGGTTACTTTGCTGACCCTCTGTCCTCTGTAATACCAGGATTATGATGAACCAACTCACTGCCTAGCCCATGGTCAATGCTACAGCTGGCAGCTATGCAGCTAGCACCATTATTAGGAAGTAAGGAACTTTGAGTCTGGCATTCCTGAGGTACGATTCTGCTCTGCTTCTAAAAAGTTATGTCCCTCAGGCAAATCATTTGACCTGCCTGGGCTCAGTTCCCTCACGTGCCAAGTGGAGGACAGTAATGTCTGCCTTACATGGCTGTGGTGAGAACTCCACAAATGCAGAGGTCTCCAGAGTGGAGTGTGTGCACTCTGAGGTGGGATGCAAGAAGAAGGTATCAGAATTTTGATCTCTAGCTTATTTAATTCACTTCAAAATAAAAAAGGAAATGAAGCTTTACTCATATTATTGTATGAATAGACGCTTGACACCCATATTCAACCTGTGTGTCAGCTCTTTTGTTTCTTCTACAACGCAGATTAGCTGCTAACACATTCACTTGCTTTGATCAAATTCATTCATTCATTTGCTTTAAGCAAATTGCCTTGTGTGGCAATTGATGTGAGACCAGATAAACGGATTTAAGGATTATAATAACCAGTTTTTAAGCAAACTCACAAAAAGGACAAGTGACTTTTAAAAAGTCCTGCTAGGAATCTATTTCAAAACATGCTAACAAGGTAAGTATAAATGAGCACCCCAAAAATGATAGAACTCACCTTTCTTCTACTTCGCTAAGGCTTCCCCATGGGCTATACCATGATAGGTAAAGAAAATGATAATATAATCTGAGCTGACAAAACATCGCCCCTCACCCATCCAAAGGAAATTATCATAAAATGGTTTATTAATATGGATTTACAACAACTACTATTACTGATAATTTTTTCTCTACATTTAACTTGTGCTTGGAGACATTAGCTAATAATAGTACAAGGCTACCACAATTAGCAACACATTTAAATATTATTTATTCCAAGTTAGTTTCATTCTTTTAGAATTTCTCATTTTGTGTTTGTTTTATAAGGTACTCAAAAAGCACCATCTGACACTGTGTAAGCAACTAATCAAGCGCAATTATACTGGTGATATGTGCTAAACATCCTTTTTGTTGGTGGGGTGTACAATTTAAAAAGCATGGAGGGACTTCCCTGGTGGTGCAGTGGTTAAGAATCGGCCTGCCAATTCAGGGGACATGGGTTCGATCCCTGGTCTGGGAAGATCTCACATGCCGTGGAGCAACTAAGCCCATGCACCACAACTACTGAGCCTGCAATCTTGAGCCCGTAAGCCACAACTAGTAAGCTGGCATGCCACAACTACTGAAGCCCGTGGGCCCTAGAGCATGTGCACCGCAACTACTGAGCTCACACACCACAACTACTGAAGCCTGCATGCCTAGAGCCTGTCCTCCGCAACAAGAGAAGCCACCGCGATGAGAAGCCCGGGCACCACAACGAAGAGTAGCCCCCTCTTGCCACAACTAGAGAAAGCCCACACGCAGCAACGAACACCCAACGCAGCCAAAAAACAATTTTAAATTTTAAAAAAGTTTTTTTAAAATTAAAAGAAAGTTTTTAATTAAAAAAATAAAAAGCATGGAGACCCCTGAGCTAATGTATATAATAATAAAGTCATTATTTCAAAAACTGCCATGCAGTAGATGCTCAATAAAAAGCAACTGTTATTATTAAAAACTTCCCACTTATTGAGCACTTACCACATATGATTATTTTTCAACTTAAAAAAACTTTATTGTGGAAAATTTCAAATACCTAAAACATAGAATGAATTTATGACCCATTATGTACTTTTATCCAACTTTGGCAATTATCATTTTTCCGACCCTGTTTTATCTCTTCCCCTACTTATCTTTCTGGAATATATTAAAGCAAAGTCCACACCATTTCACCCACATATAGTTCTGTACGAACCTCTAAGTGATAAGGGATTTTTGTTTAACCACCTCACCATTATCACACCCAAACAATCATCAGTAATTCCTTTAATATCACCTACCATGCTATTATTTTTGTTATTATTATTATTACTATGCTTTGAAACTGCAAATATGATTGGATTCCTCCAGCATCACCCCATCTCCTTCACGACCACGTCCACACGCCTCACAGAGGCCAAAACACACAGCACGACTGGCCCCTGCCTGCCCGCTCCTCTTTGCCCACCACACTCTCACTCAGGCACCCTTTCCCAGTTCTTAAACAGCATCCTCAGTCCCTCCCCATTCAGTGCCCATTCAGGGTTCCCTCTATTTGAATTGCCTGTCCCGCTGCTCTCCCTGTCAGCTCCTTTTCACCCTTCAGGTCTCAGCTCTAAGATCCCCTCTTCCCTAAGTAGGCCCCCAGTTGGCTGCTTTGTGCTTCCACTAAATAATGTTCATGTGTTTCACACCACTCATCACAAAGTCTAGGTTTGTTCCTGTCTCCTTCATTTGACTGGGAGGAACACAGTCTGTTAGAGTCACCATTTTCATCCTGAAGTTGAGCTCAGCTCAGTGCTGAGCAGAAGGTAGCAGCCAACACATCACTGAACGACTGAAAGGAGGAGGGAAGACATGGTCTTGCCCTGCCTGCTCTCCGTTCCTCTCTCCTCTTCCAGCGTCTGCTCTTCCTGCTCCTTCGACCCATCAGGTCTTCCCCTTCCCTCTCAAGCCACCCGCTGTCGTTCCACCTCACATCCTACCCACTCTTCAAGTTCAGATACAGTGTGACCTCCTCTGGGAAGCCCACACTGCTTCTGTGCTCACTCCCTGTTTTCACTTGCATCACCAAATTCATCCTATCATTCATGTGTCTCTCACCCTCACCACACTCTGTGTCCCTTGAGAACTGGAATGGTTAAATGTACAGGTCATCTTGACTAGACTAAGTTGCTTTGTTTCTGGGTGTGTCTGTGAAGCTGTTTCCAGAAGAGATTAGCATTTGAATCCACAGACTGAGAAAAGAAGATCTGCCCTCACCAGTGCAGGGGGAATCATCCAATCTACTGAGGGCCCGACCAGAAGAAGAAGTCAGAGGAAGGGCAAATTTATTCTCCCTTCTTCAGCCCGAACATTCATCCTCTCCTGCCTTTGGTCATTGGCTCTCCTGGTTCTCAGGCCTTTGGGTTTGGACCAGAACTACACCACTGGCTTTCCTGGGGCTCCAGCTTACAGATGGCAGATTGTGGAACTTCTCAGCCTCCATAATTGCATGAATCAATCCGTCATCATAGATCTCTTTGTGGATGTCCATGTATATCCTATTGGCTCTGTTTCTCTAGAGAAACCTGACTAATACAAGTACTAATACCCTGTCCTGTACAATGTCTGGAGCTCAGTGCCTAGGACATTTCCACAAAGGTATAAATGAATCAGCCAGGAGTAGTAGGAAGGTAAAGTTAAGCCTGAAGGGCCAGGAAATAGAGCACAAGTAATGGGTATCAGTGGGTCTCAAGGACATAACAGGATGTCATACCAGGAAGGTTTGGATCAGTAGATGAGATCCAAGATCCTGAACAAGTGAGATGGTTCTGGGTTTCCATTTAAGGAGATGCCAGGTGTGATCTCAGGGTGATGGCAACCCTTTAGGTAAATATAGAATAATCTGAATATAAGCTCCAATAGGAAAAAGCTTCCCTAGGGGAGGGATTTTGATCTGTACCATTCACTGCTATACCTGTGCCTGCTATATAGTAGGTGCTCAAAACAAAGGTCTCTTGGATGAATAAATGAATGGATAAATGACCAGGGCTGGCTGAATAAAAGGCAGGGATGTGAACTGGACATGAGTAGAGACAGGAAAGCAGCTGTTTCCTCACTACCCCTCAGAACCACCTAAGGGAAAAGACCCAAACCTGCCAACCCTGTGACGATCAATACCATGCCTATCTCATTTAATCTTGTCTTTCCAATGCCCAGCAGAGCCTGGCACCTAATAGCACTCAATAAATCATTGTGGAACAAATGATTCTTTCTGTGAAATGGAGGCTTATATTACTTATCTTGAAATGAATTAGGATTCTCAACACTCTTCAAGTCTTCAGTGAAAATTCTGTATTAGTTCAATCTCTAAGACTTTTTTAGCCCTGTTTTTAAGAGTGTTGAATCAATTCCAACTTATCAATCAAGGTCAGATTTGTCACTGGAGCATCTACTTGCTAATATGAGCATGTTTGCATTTTGTTGAGCTTTTTTTTTTTATTAGCTTGACATACTAGCACATTCCAGGCTGTCTCCAGATCATGATATTGTCGTAAATGGGCCACCAGTGCCTTGGGAACTACTGGTAGGTTGTCCTTGAGAAAAAAGGAGAGGTTCTGAAGACACAGATTTTACAAATACTGCATTAAGCAGAGAGTTCTTCACTGCAGGATTGCTCAGAGCTTTTGTTATGCTAATATGAAATTGTGATTCCCCTGGGAGAGGGTCTCAAAAGATGGTAATCCCCACATTCTTTGTTGCTTAAACCCTATTTTTTAGGACAGTTAAGAATCTGCCTGCCAATGCAGGGAACACGGGTTTGAGCCCTGGTCTGGGAAGATCCCACATGCCATGGAGAAAATAAGCCCATGCACCTCAACTACTGAGCCTGCACTCTAGAGCCCGCGAGCCACCACTACTGAGCCCGTGTGCCACAACTACTGAAGCCCGTGTGCCTACAGCCCATGCTCCGCAACAAGAGAAACCACCACAATGAGAAGCCCACACACCGCAATGAAAAGTAGCCCCAGCTCACTGCAACTAGAGAAAGCCCACGTGTAGCAATGAAGACCCAATGTGGCCAAAAATGAAAAAATAAAATAAATTAATTTTTTTAAAAAAAACTATATTTTAGATATTTGATGAAACACCCAAAGGATGCCTATTCCTGGAACAGTTTTAGAAATGCTGTTTTCAAGAATACCATATCATGAGGAGTTTTGCCTTTTCTTAACCACTTAGTTTGCTAAAAATGACTGGTCTACCATAATGGAAAATGGTGCACAAACTCATTCACACTACCTCATCCATTCCTCTTAAGAGCGGAAGCACCAGAATCAAAAGAGATTGGGTTTTGCTGTGAGCTTGACTTCGTACAAGTCTCAGCTCCGCTACTTAGCAGCTGTATAACATTCTGCAGATTAATTATCTCAGCCTCAATTTTCTCAACCATAAAAATAAGAATGAATACACAATAGACTACAGAACCATGATAGCAGAGGATGTCTTTGAAAGGGTATAGCAAGGTCTGACACGTAGTAGGTGAAATTTCATTCATGGAGTGTCAGGCACTGATAGAGAATCTGAGGGTGGAGCTATCAACAAAACAGACAAAAGTCCCTATCCTTAGGAGATTCTAGCCCAGCAGAGCAAGAGAGAAACTTCTATAGAGTCTGGCTACCTAGGTGATTCCAAGGGACAGCCAGGGTGGGCACCAGAACTCCAGGGCAACAGCAGGCGCCACTCACGGAAAGTCTATTGCCATGTTCCTGGTGAAGGTGAGGCTGTGAGTTGTCCTGTTACCAAGACCCACCTGAATATTGCCTCTGCATTGTGGCTGCATACCCAACAGGAGAGGGTGTCCTGACCCTTCCTCTTCCCCACTATGATGGAAGCACATAACAGCAGAGCACCTGTGTGGCCTCATACTGGAGGGCCTTTGGACCCACATGCCAGGCAGCCCCATGGTGAGAGCCAAAGACACAACATAAGACCAGTCAGGTCAAACCCATCTCCTCATCTGAATTACAAGATGAGCTCTCCATGTTTGATGCTGGAGACTGAGTCCATGGATACCTGTGGGTGGCACAGCCAGGCCGGAGGCCTGTTGATTCTGAAGAGACTCATACAACTTTTTGAAACTGGTGGCATACGGCCCAGTGAGCAGCTGCTCAGTGCCCTGTTTTGTGCTTCTGCCTGCCAAGGTTGCTGCTAAATGATCCACTGAGTGGCCTGCATCTTCTCCATTACCTGCTTGCCTGGGAGATGGAGAAGTTAGTCTCTAACTGTGCTGGCTTTTCTTCCTCTGCTTGCATCCCTCCCACTGCAGAGCGCCTACAGGCATTAGGCATTTAATTGTGCATGCCACAATTCACGGTGCCCAGGGTGCAGGCAGGGGCTGCCGCCTCTAGCTTCTTCACTCTGCAAACTGAGCACACACCGGCTCCTGCCCTGCCCGCTTCATGAATCATAGTTCATCACGTTCTCATAATTATATCATGTTGAAGGCTTGAAAGGGAGATCCTAGCGAGCTCAAGATGAAGGCGAAATATTTCGTTTATACCAAATGAAGAACACAACTGTGTGCACTTCCTTTGTGTATCAATTAGCGGCATATGGTGAGAGCAAAACGCGCTAATAAAGTTATAAAGAAATATAAGGGTTAGGGAGACTGCCGCTTCCTCATGGGCTCAGGTAGGAGCGTATGCTGCTAACACTGCAATTTCCAAACAGATTGTCTGAACACCTGCAGATGCTCAACGACCCTCCTACTCCCAAGTACTCTCCTTCATGTCTCTTTCAACAAGATCATCTTAATTCAGGGGGAGGTACCGTGCTTAGGTTGGAGAGGCTATGTGACAAACAAGCTTTGTCTCACGTGCCAACCCCAATCAGTTGGGACTGCCTGGAGTGCTGTGTTGAGAAAGATTCTGAGGCTGCACTTGGGCTCAGTGGGAATGAGGACTGATTATAGGAGTTACACTGTTTGCCTTGAGAAGGGCACAGGGCAAGGAAGATGTCTGTGCACACACTTGGCATTTCAGCTAGTGAAAGGAGTCTTAACTGAGGAATTGAAGTGGTGTGGTCTTAGGGAAGTCATTCACTATCCTCAGCCTCAGTTTCCTGATCTGTAAAATCAAGATGGTGATATTTCCTTTATAGGGTCATAGTGAAGATCAAATCCAGTGAAGTGTTTAAAACTGCTTTGGGAACCGCAATGTATTTACAAACAGAAGGTAATGTAACTGCAAAAATATCTACACTCAAACAGCTGTGTGTGTGTGTATGTATGTGTGTTTGCTTCGCTAACACTCTAGGGAAGGGTTTTTCAACCTCAGCACTGTTGACAATTTGCACTGGATTGCGCTTCACAGTGGGGGACTGCCCTGTGCATTGTAGGCTGTTTAGCAGCATCCCTGGCCACAACTCACTACATGCCAGTAGCAGTCCCCAAGGATCAAAATGTCAGTCAAATATCCCAGATATGGCCAAATGTCCGCTAGGGACAAAACTGCCCCAGAATCACTGGTCTAGGTCAGTAGCTTTCCCCTCTGGCTGCACATGAGACTCACCTGGAGAGCTTTTAAAACTGTATCAATGCCAGTTTCCAAGCCCCAAACAAGAGATTTTTACTTAACTGGCCAGAGTAGGTGGGGTGCCAGCGTCTATCCGTAGATGATTCTAACACTCACCCCAGAGTTGAGAACCTCTCACAAGGCTATATGGAATCCTTTCTGAGAGAACACAGGTTCTCCTCTCCTGCAAGCAAGAGGCTCCCCGGGCCTTGGCCATGTGCTCTTTCAGGGAAAGGCCAAGGGTCCTCCCAGAGGGAAACCAGGCAGACGGTTCCCCACACGCCAACCCAATATGCAATTTCCTTCCTGCATTCAATAACAAAAGTTCCATTTTTTAATGAGTATATGAACAATTTATCCTTTAAGAGACGACTGAAGAATGTGATGGAGATAGTTAAAACGTGATAGATATCCATGCTCGTCCATCTTAAAGCAACTTTTCAAAGACAATGAAAGCCCTAAGATCCCTTTGATAAAATGAAGCTAGACAGAAACATAGCAAGTAACATATGACTGAGCTCAAATGGTAAAATTAAAGGCAAACATTGTTGATAAGCTCACTAGAGCCTGAAGAATTGAAGCACAATATTAGCCTTGGTGGAAAATAACTTCATTTTAAATATGTCCTTCCTGCTACATGGCTTTCCTAAGGCTCTGAAAGCATTCTGTCTCTCTCAGCGTCTTGCTCTCTGTCACCAGGCATTTTCAACAGAATGAACAGAGAAGAGAGTTTGGGAATGAAAGTGAAGGATAATTGAAGTCTCGCCTTGATCTATTGTTACAACTGAATAGGCTGAGAGACAAACACTCGGTCAGTCCCTGCACAGACACTCCCAGAAGTCCTTGAGCTCCTGGGGCCTGCACGGCAGCCAGTCAGTCAGTGTATACTTACTGAACACCCACCACAAATAAGTCACTGCATTAATCTCTCTAGGGGATACTAAGATGGATAAGACACAGGTCCTGCCCTCTAGGTGTTTGCAGTCCAGTTAGGGACCTATAAAAACATAATCAATAATACTGAATCATCTGAGTTTAACTCCAAATGAGATTCCAAAGAGAGACACCGAGCTGGGGGGTTTCAGATGAAGCTAAGTGAAAACTGGACACAGAGGCAGGGCAATCCTCAGTCCCCAGGAATCATTTCTTATGGACTGACATGCAAGAGGGCTGTTGGTCTCCTGAGTGAAGGAGGGACACATGTGGTGGAGAGTCAGGCAGCTGAGAAAGGCATGGCACGATGCCCACCTCCGCCTGGGACTCAGCATCAGCGGTGTCCCTGCTTAAGAGACAAGGGCATAACTAGAAGTAAAGGGATAAGGTATAGGCTCCAAGGGAAGGGCGGTCTCCCCATGCCTGCATGGAGAACAGTGGCTGAACCAGCAGGGACTTGGGAGCTGTACAAAGAACGCGAAGTTCTTGCCCTTCACCCTGGGACACAGGCAGCCTCAAGGGCAGAGCTCTGTTTCCCAGAAGAAAACGGGATCTCAGTATGAAGCAAGGATGTTGCAAGGATGTTCAGCTCTGGGCACAGCAGCATGAGACTGCATGTGGGCCCATGTGGAACGCCCTCTGGGGACTCCTGGACATACTCAAGGTATTGATTAGGAATCTGTCAGCAGACATCTTCGTTCTGAGCTCAGGGGGTAGGGAGCCCGGTGGTACCAGTGGGAAAACAGAAGGAATGACAACGAAGCAGAAAACACAAAGACTTGAACATCAGGAGAAAAGCCTGTTTTGAGTATGTCTAATTGCCAAACTACATGTGAGGTAAGCATTGCTATGAATCATCAGCACTATGTGGGCTGAGACCAACTAGTCACTATGGCCAAGAGCCTGAGACCTCTCTTGACCAAGAAGGTTGTTCTTCAAGTGACATTTAACCCCAGGAGCCTCAGGAAGCCTGATGCAGCAGCTAGTGTGCCAGTGAGGGCCTGCTGGGCCACGTGAGGTACGGGGTGGGGCTGTAGGGCTGCTGCTGTTAATCCACTGCTGCATCCAAGCCCCCTTCCACTCCTTCCTCACTCCGGTCTCCTCGCCCCTAGAGCCTATGCTCCACACCGCAGCGCAGAGTGGCCTTTAAAGCTGCAAGAGACCATGGTGCTGTCCTTCCCCTCTCATTTATAAAGAAATCCAAACTTCCTCCCATGCCCACTGGCCTCATAGGATCCACTGTGCCTGCTCCCCAGACTCATTCCCCAACTTTCTTTGTCTTGCGCACTTCCCTTCAGGGACCAAAGCTTTGTCCTAGACCTAGAACACTCTTAACTCATTTCATGCCCCAGGGCCTTTGTACTTGCTGCCAAGATATCCTTCTCCATATATTCTCACGTTTGTTCCATCTCTTCATTCAGGTCTCTGCTCAAATATTATGTCCCCAGAGAGCTCTTCCCTGCCCAGGTTCCCTAAAAGAGTGTCTATCCTGAGTGTTTAGGAGAGCACCTGCCATGTAGTGCACAAATATGTATAAAACAAAAGAATGAACAACTCCTTCCCTAACTATGGGGCAAACTTCAGAGCACTTAGCCCCCCTTTTGAAGACCTGGCTTTGGAAGCCAATAACATGCACTTCATGATTACAGAGTCCCCAAGACTAACTAAATGGTCCTCTTCTGTTTGTCATCCTCACATCACCTGATACATGTCCCCATCCCATCCCAGCATTCATCAACACTGGTGACTTACTATCTATTTTTGTTGACTTAGGTTTGCTTCTCTCTGCCCACATGAGTATCGGCCTCCTGAGACAAGGGTTCTACCTGATTTGTCTATTGCTGTAACCCTAATGTCTGGCAAAGAACAGGTGTTCAGTAAATATTTGTTGGATATCCATCCAGCTAAGGCAGGATTTTCTTGCACCTACATTTTTTCGGTTAACATTTTTACCCCAGGGCCAAATCTTACATTTACTAAATTAATTAAATATCACTGCACTAGATTCAACTCCTCATTCTAGTCCACTGAGATCTTCGTGATCCTGATTCTGCCATTCAGCATAACACTGTCTTTGCCTGTCTGCAGAAACTTTATAAAGCTGCTACCCACATGGTTTTCAAGGCAGAGATGCCGGTGGTGGGCAAGCCCCTCCCACTGCTGGCCTCCTCGCTGTCCTTGCTGACCAAGTTGGGAGCATCAGGATACAGCCTCACCTCCCTCCTGTGCATGTGCAGCCTCCTCTACCCCACACCCACGAAGGAGGACTACAGAACAGACCACAAGCTCAAGAACAGGCTAGACCACATGTTGAATTCCACCTTCTCCACTTACTACTTCGTAAAATTTGGCAATGGTGATTCTCTTTGCCTCCTTGCATCTGGTACATAAGACAATAATTCCTGCCCCTAGAGTTGTTGTGAGGACGGAACACAGTAACAAAGTACCCAGTACCACACCAGGCATTTGACGAATGCATCATCTACGTGCATTTAAAAAACAAACAATTTGGAGGAAGAGGGAGGAGAGTGAAACCCAGATATTTCATTGAGTCTTTTCAAGGCAATGGAAAAAGAATCAGTACATCTACAAATTAGTTGCCAGTCAGAGTTCATGTGGACAGTTGTGGTCATTGTTTCACGTTCCCATTAAAGTCCCCATGCGTCCATGAACTTGAAGACACAGGACCGCAGGGATTATACAGGGGGCAGCAGGGAGCTATGTAGGGACACAGGTAGCTACATGGACCCCAGATGGCAGAAGCAAGGCCCGTGGCTCCACACGCTCTCCACGCTACCTTCCTCACAGCACCGAAGCAGCATGTTCATCCAGCTGGCAGTTCTGCATCTACCTCACGTTCATTTAAATAATGGGGCAGACTGTAAAGTTGGGGAGATAATCATAAAAAGCTCAGGGAAAGTATGCAAATAGGAAACTCTACAAACTCAGAGGAGGCTGGGAGAACAAAGATAATCAAGAGCATTATCAACATGCCCCAGGTGTGCAGGCGCTGGGAGCCCAAGGGGAGGGGAGCACATTCCGGGAGGGGAGGGGGCAGCCCCCACCGCTCCACCCTGAATCCGGTACCCATTTTTATTTATGGACTTGCTCTCTCTCGAGCTCCTGAGAATCCCAGAAGATGAAGCTCAAGCGCATTTTAAGAGTGGAGGAGGGCTTCCCTGGTGGCGCAGTGGTTGAGAGTCTGCCTGCCGATGCAGGGGACACGGGTTCGTGCCCCGGTCCGGGAAGATCCCACATGCCGCGGAGTGGCTGGGCCCGTGAGCCATGGCCGCTGAGCCTGCGCGTCCGGAGCCTGTGCTCCACAACGGGAGAGGCCACAGCAGTGAGAGGCCCGCATACCGCAAAAAAAAAAAAAAAAAAGAGTGGAGGAAAGTGGAAGTTAGCTGTTTCCCATAATGTGTTATTCTCGACCCTGGTCCCTTAATACCCTCATCCTGATGAGACAGCCAGAGATGCATTAAAAATGATGCCAGCATCATCACCCCTCTGCTCAAAACCCTCAGTGGCTTTCTCCTCACTCAAAGTAAAGCCAAAGCCCCCGCCCAAGGCCTCCAAGGGTATCCCCTACCCCTCTGACTTCACTCTCTGCCTCCTTCTATCACTCCCCCCAGCCACACGCTGCTTCTTACAGATCACTGGACACACGCGGGGCTCTCGTTTCAGGCCTTTGTTCACCCTCCCTCCCCTCTTCCAACCTCAGCTAGAAGCTCTCAGTCTCACGGAGCCTTTCTCTGTCTAGGCGACTCCCCTCCTCGACTCTCCCTCTGCCTGCTTTGCCTTGGTTGGCACTCATCACCTTCTGATATGGCTTATATCTTGCTTCCTTCTTTGATTTATAACCTCCGTCTCCTAACTATTGATAGAATGTAAGCCAGTGACAACAGGGTTTTTTGTCTGTGTGTCCACTGATATCTCCCCAGTATTGTCAGCTTTACCTGGTATGAGGTAGGGGCTCAATCTAAGTTTGTTGGATTAATTTTTTGTTAACTAAAGCTACACATCTTTATTTTGAGTCTTCCTTTCTCTTCCCCTTTTTCTATCTCATAGAGTTGCCAGAAGTCCAAGGGAGCTAATTCTTTTTTTTTTAAGATTTTTTTTGATGTGGACCACTTATTTTTTAATAGATCTTTATTGGAGTATAATTGCTTCACAATATCGTGTTAGTTTCTGTTGCACAACAAAGCAAATCGGCCATATGTACACGCATGTCCCCATATCCCCTCCCTCTTGAGCCTCCCTCCCACCCTCCCTATCCCACCCCTCTAGGTCATTGACTTTGTTACAATATGGCTTCTGTTTCATGTTTTGGTTTTTTGGCCACAAGGCATGTAGGATCTTAGCTCCCTGACCAGGGATCAAACCCACACCTCCTGCACTGGAAGGCAAAGTCTTAACCACTGTACCACGAGGGAAGTCCCTAAGGGAACTAATTCTTGATGAAATTACTTACTGCATTGCACCTGGTACATGATACATACTTAACAAAGGTTGGATGCCCTAATTATTGGGCAAGTTTCACTTCGGTGTAAAGTGAGCTTTAGGATCAGAGCCTTCCTCATTGTGGCACCCAAGGAGAAACTGTGTAAAGATAGTGGTACAATTTGGCTTTATTCTCACAAGAAAGAAGGAACTCGGAGCAGGGTCCAGCCTGCTGGTGGAGCCCTCAGAGTCAGGCAGAAAGAGCTCGGATGGCAGAGGTGGAGAAGTCACAGAGAGGCTGGCTCACCCCACCCTTCAAACTATCCCAACAGCGATGCCGGCAGACACATGCATCTTGGTTACAGCTAACTATGGATGACTTTGCCCTCTGCCCCCCAGGGAAAATAAGTTCCATATCACCCAAGTAATCAAGGTTTCTGCTGTAGCCAAACAACAAGGATTGACATGGCCAATGAGTTGGGCCATATTGCCAAAGGGTGGCCAGTTGCAGGCCCTAAGAGCTGAGGACAACAGAGGCAGCCCGTAAGTGGACACCAGCCCCATTACCGACACCAGCATTATAAATAGAGTCTTAAGAAGCCACTGGGCCTCTTCTTGGATTGGCCCCCACCCACCCTTTCAGCCTCATCCAATGAGACTCTCACTCTCCTTGGAATGCCTCTATATCTGAGTCTGAGACACAACTTTCCATTCCTTCTCTTTCTCCCTCTGGTGAGTGTTACTTCCCGGCTTGCCTTCCAAGCACCTCCACTTACATCCTCCCGTGGCCCTGGGCACATCACTTCCCAGAAACAAGCCCATCTCCTCTAAACCTCATCATCCTCAGTTCATCACCACTCCTCTGTTTCCAGGCCCTCTGTCAAGGACAACAGTGGATTCCACCAGTCACACCCACAACACGCTCTCTAGGAGTCTGCAGGACTGGTGTCTGGCCTGGCCTGAGCGCTCCTGTAGAACTCAGCTCAAAAGCATCTCTCCAGAGAGGCCTCTGCCGACCACCGTGTCTGCAAAGCATCCCCTCTCCCCATCACTCTCTATCTGTATCCTCATGATCTTGCCAATCCTCAAAGTGTGGTCCCTGGTTGAGGAGCAGCAGCATTGGCCAGGAAATTGTTAGAAATGCAGAGTCTCAGCCTCACCCTAGACCTGCTGAGTTAGAATCTGCATTTTAACAAGATTCTCTGTCGCCCATACGCACATGAAAGTTTGAGAAGCACTGTTTAAAGCACTTCTCAAAGCCTGTAATTGTCTAATCTGTTTATTTAGTCATCACTTATCTCACTCCAAACTGAAAGGTAAGATCCATGAAGGCAGAGACATTGTCTATCCTATTTATCATTGTATTTCCAGTGTCTAGCAGCTGATACATGGTAAGTATCAAATAAATATGAAATAATAAATAAATGAATAAATGAATGACTGCACTTTCAAAGTTTCTTCAAACTCTAATGTTTGGTGATCAGTGGTTTACTCTTTCTAGTTCATTTCCGTCTTCCTATTGCCCAAATTGGGCTCACATGCCTCCATCAAGCACTTACTCAGCAACTTCTGGATAGGATGTTCTATGCTGAGCCCTGAAAATAGTTAAAAGGTAGTATCTGCCCATAAAAATCATATAGTTTAAAAGATTCCGGGAATTCCCTGGCGGTCCATTGGTTAGGACCCCATACTTCCACTGCAGGGAGGACTGGTTCCATCTCTGGTTGGGGAACTAAGATCCCACAAGCCAGGTGGCATGGCCATAAAAGAAAAAAAAAAAGGTTCACCCACAAGAATCAACTTCAGTCTTTCATCTGATTACATCTCCAGTTTCTAATCCCCCATCTATCTGACAATAAGCAGTAGGTACATTTTTCCATCCTTGGTGGCCAAAAAAACCTCCACTTTCTCTCCCCATGGGCTTGTATTTTTCTGACTGGATATCTGGATTTTTTTTTTTTTTTTTTTGCGGTACGTGGGCCTCTCACTGTTCTGGCCTCTCCCGTTGCGCAGCACAGGCTCCGGACGCGCAGGCCCCGCGGCCACGGCCCACGGGCCCAGCCGCTCCGCGGCATGTGGGATCCTCCCGGACCGGGTCATGAACCCGTGTCCCCTGCATCGGCAGGCAGACTCTCAACCACTGCGCCACCAGGGAAGCCCCGGATATCTGGATATTTTGTTCAAACTCATCATTGGAGCATTTCCTGCTCCTCCATTACCCATGAGCCTTTATCCAGTTACTGAACATATGGCATCCAGTCCTGCCTCCAGAAGAAAACGCCCCCATGACCACATATGCAATAGCCACCATGTTTCTCAGGAACTTCAGCCGTCACACTTGAGTGTCCTCATTTACCCACTTTGCATGGCAGACTGCCTGCCTTCAAACTCTGGAGAGCTTTGTTTTATGTCTAACTTTAACCATAACTTCCTTGTTTTCCCTTAATTAATAGTTTTCTCCCCTATGTCGAATATGCTCTTCTCCTTCCCTCCAAGGGGACTCCTCTTCATCCTTAGAGACTCAATTTGTAGTATAAGAAAATTTATTCCCACCAGTCATTACATCAACAATAAAGGAGAAAACTCTATGATCATATTAACACATGCTGAAAAGACATTTGATAAACTCTTGCAGCCACTTATAATACATACTCTAAGTAAAATAAGAATCAAAAGGAAACATTTAAATATGATAAATGCTTTTTAACACAAGTTACTAACAAATTTTAAAATAAGAAAAAAATTCCATAAAAATTGAACACTGGATAGAGATGCCTACCATCAATAATAAATCGGTCAGCATTGTCTAAATGGTTCTAACAATGCAATAAAATAAGAATATTAAATAATGGACCTAAAACCAGAAAAGAAGAGGTAAAACTCTCTTTTTTTGGCTGATGATTTGACTGCATATCTATAATGCCTACATAAGCTATTTTTTTAATTCTATAATTAACAAGAGTATTTGATAAGATTCAAGAGTATAAGAAGAATTTGAGGGGAAAACAGATCCTCTATATGCTAGCAATAAGTACCTAAAAATGGAAACAGTAAAAAAAAAAAATTATAATAGATGAAAAAATTAACAAGAGAGCCATAGGACCTATTATGAATAAAACTATAAAATCTTATTGGATGACATAAAAAAGATTTTGAACAAATGGAAATAGAAACTAGGTCCTTCATTAGGGAGATCTAATGTCATAAAAAAGTGTCAAAATTATACATATAAATATATAAAATTTAATGATACTCCTATTAAACATGAATAGCATTTTACTTTCCTTTTCCTTGAAGGTAAAATAATCTTCAGTTCATATAGATGAAAAAAATGCTTGAGAATACTAAAATTTATATATACATGTATAAAGACTAAAGATGGAGGATTTGCCTTACCAGACACCAACACACACTACAAACCACTCTAAACAAATCAATATAATATTAGCATAAGAATAGAAAAATTAATCAGTGGAAAAGAATAGAGGATCAAAAAATAGATCCCAGTAAAACATTCAATGAGGAAAGAATGGCTTATTTAGCAAATGGCCATGCACAAATGGCTGCTGAATTAAAAGAATGAAGTTGGACTATTATCTCATACCATATAAAAAAATAAATTTTCGTAGATTTTAAAAAGTCTAGATATAAAATTTTATACAAAAAAAAAATTCACAAGAAAATGTATATCTGTTTATAGTCTAGAGGTGGAAGATCTTCATACCCAAAAGGGGAACCCTATGTTTTAAAGGAAAAACAAAGCATTTATGTTCATTTTGTTCATTCTATATAAACATTAACTACAAACTATATACTATATCACTATAAGCCATAAAATATCTAAACATAGCTAAAAGTAACAAATTACAAGTTAACAGAGAAACCAAAGACTTGGAAAAATATTTTCAATTCAGATGACAAATAACAGGTTAATATCTATGCTATACAAAAAGACTGACAAAGAAAAACAATTCCACAGAAAAGATAAACAAAGGATATGAAGAGGTAATTCACAGAAGAGCAAACTCAAATTGCCAATAAACATAAGAAAATATATTCAAGCTCACTGGTAGTCAGAGAAATGCAAATTAAAGTACCAATGAGTTATTTCTCTATACTCCTGTCCCAGGCAAAAATTAAAAAGAGAGTTAAGACTTATTGCTGGTGGGGTTGATGGAAAAGTTCTCTCAGTTATTACTGGTATAAATGTGAAGTGTTTCTGAAAGCCATACGGATATATCTATTAATATTAAAAATACACATACCCTTCAACCCAGAAACCCCATTCCTCCTATTCTGCCCTACAAAAATAAAAGCTTCAGTATCTAAAGATAGATGTTCAAGGATATTTATTACAGCATTCTTCAGAGAGGAGAAAAATACTAAAAACAGGAAGTGTTCATCAGTAGCAGAATATGTATTATAGTATAATCATACCATGAAATATTATACTATGCAGACAAATAAATGAAAAATGAGATTTAGAACAATTGTTGAAATTAGAACAACCGTAGAGTACAAGATACAAGTAAGTATGCATAATATAATACCATGTTTTAATGAACAAAACATTTAAAAACAAATCCTATGTATATGTGTATCTATGTATAGATATAAGTAATTATGTAAGAATGGAGACATGTATAAAAAAATATGCAACAGGCTATTAGCCTGGGTTTATGATGTGGAGGGAGGGTCATTAGGGTAGAGTGGTGGCGCTGACTAAGGTAGAGTTGGAGAGAGAGATAGCAGAGCAAAGCCAGCCCAGAAGAAAAAAGACTACACTAATGACATCAACAAAGCAGTATGTATGACATGACTGTTTTGGGAAATGTGTGTTAGAAAATAAAAAAACTAGCACTTGATCAAATTTACTTCTTAGAGCTCCATCCCTGACAGAGTAACATTTATGGTATGATATTACTCAGTCAACACAGAGACAACCAACTCCCCTATAGTCTTGTATATGTTATACACATGTTTGTATTTGTTTACTGGTATAAAGAGAAGGGTACGGAAGGCAGCATACACCTCAAGTGGGACAGGATGGGAGGACAAAGGGAAAGGAGTGTTGACTGGAGGGTAATGATTACCCTTTATAAATGTATCTAGTTGTATGTTCCTACTGACTTTCCGTTGTTAAATATTCAGGAATTTTGCAACATGGTTGTTAAACCTAGCCATTATTAAAAATTAAATTATACAAACTTTTAATTAAATAAATTATATTTTTAAAAGGTGATAAATAGACAATACTCAACATTTCTTAATCATTTTACTATTTTTACTATTACCTATGCTCTTGAGGCTATTTCCACGTATAGTATCAGTACGATAGAATTACCATGTTATGGGGTATGACTGCACATTTCTTGCCAGCTCCATGTATAGTGACATCACATTGGTAGCTTGAAATCAGCCACAGTGGGAGTATTTACACCACAAAAATTGGCAAACGCTACAAGCCAGGGCTCAATTTATGGCTCTGATGATTATCTAAATTTACGAAATTGATGGAGAAAAGTGTTAATAACATAGATTAAACCTCAGAGTGCTACCAAGTCTGTTGGCCCAGAATCATATCCCTGCCCCTCCCTGGAATGGAAACCAACTGCTCTTATCTAAGTTTCAGGAGGAAGCTGCAAACAGAAAAACAAGAACTGATTAGAACCACCTAGGCCCAAGATGGCAGAAGATGTGACTTCCAGTAGACCTTGAACCTCATTATACACATACTGCAATACATTAGCATATGCTAAATGACACACCCACCAGCGCCATGACAGTTGACAACTGCCATAACAACAACCAAAAAAGCCCATACAAGAACTGAAAAGGAGTGTTGCCTCAGTTCTGGGTTCAAACCACACTCCTATTCTCTGAAAACTCATGAATATGCCTCCCTCTCTTTCCAATTTCCTCCTTTTTACCTCGACCCTCCTACATGTATGGTGAGTCAGTCCAAATTGAGTTGAGAAGCTGATTTGTGAACTAAGTTCCAGCTTCTCCATTCTTCGGCCATTGAATGAAGCTTCGGTTATTTCCACCTCAGCATTGATTTTGTTATGGGCTGTGTGAATCTGAGCAGAAAAAGACCCTTCCTGGCTGAGACAAGGCTGGGCTAGGACCCTGGCACGGGTCCAGGCCACCAATTTGGTAACAAAAGTGGGTGTATCTGTAGCTGTTATATTGTGAATAGCACAAAATATAGAGAAAATTATTCTTCAAGTTATCAAAAATTATCATCTGATTCAGCAAACATGTGTCTGACATCACTGAGGAACAAGTGAAGTTCTGACATGTTTCCATTGTTTCGCTTTTGGTCTTATATAACATTATAACATTACCTTATTTCTTTGTTAACATAAATGAAAACATTAATCAGCAGTCATGTAGAAGTATACTTGTTTGTTAACTACAACCATAGGCTGGCTAAGGATATAAGAGTTTGGCAAAAATCAGTGAAACCATTCTGTGAAAAATCAATTGGCCATATATATGAAATTTACAGTAAAGAATATTGTATATTTTATTGTTATTTGTAAATTGTATACTATACATTCCTTATATCATAACTCTCTTATAATAAGTATTTGTATATATGTACGTATGTATGTTTTATGTATATACATATTGTTTTTTCCCAGAAAACTATTTGTCAAACATTTACCAGCACACCACTAGTTGTATCACTTATCATAATAAGCATGTGCATTACAAAAAGCATAAACAAAAGAAAAACATTAAATAATTAAATGACACCTCCTCAGGGAAGCCTTCACCAGTTCTCTCAGTTTCTCCCTGCTTAGTGTTCCCGCAGTGTCCTTCAAGTACCCCTCTGTCAGGAGCAGTTGTCACGCTGCCCTGCAAAGCATGTGGTTCCTCTAAATATTCCCCTACCAACCTGTAAGTTCCTTGGACTGTGTCAAGTCTTCTCTCTCACACTGCCACCCTGCACAGAGTACCTGCCCAGTATGTGAATAAATCAATCAGCTGGAGAATCAGAATGAGGAAGGAGCACAGGACAAAGGCCCAGACCAGATTCAAACAGAGAAATGTGGTCAGGGATTCCTCAAAGTGCTTCCCTGGAACCCCAGGGTATCAGCCACAATTGAACCTCCTAAGACTTTTGACTATAATTCTGCAGCTGAGCTCTCTTTATGGATTAATTTTATCCACAAAATTCTCAGCTCTTGGATTGCGAATATGCACAAGGATGTTTGCACACTCTCTTTGTTTCTTCTATCTGCTTTCTTTTTTTAACTCTCATTTTCAGGGTCTAAAAGTTACTCTGTAAATGAAGATATAATCTCATATTCTTGACAGGAAAATGTCCTGGCCCCTAGTAGCATTTTCTTATCTCTTGTTGATGGGTAAACTAAAAAACTCAGCAGGAATGCTCATCTTGCCCTCTGAGAGTCTGGGTGCAGCAGCCAATCTGGATAACCGTGACAGGGAGTAGAGATAGGCTGAGAAATATATTCTTATAGTGAAAAAAATAAACGTCTTTATTTCTCCAAGTGAAGGTATTCCTCTCAGCATGGGGATGCAGAATTGCACAGGAACTTTGAGCATGGGGTTGTCAGACAGATCTGGCCTCAAATTAGCCATTGGCCTCAGGCAGTGTGATTGATCTTGGTGGACCCCAGCTTCCTCATCTATAAAATTGGGATTGTAATAGTACTATGCCATTCGTTCATTGTAAGGTTTAAATATGGGCTGTGAAATGAAAGCATTTGTGCACATGAAGACTTGTACACAGATGTTCAAAACAATTTTATGTGTAACAGTCAAACACTAGAAACAATCCAAATAGCCACCAATACGCGAATGGATAAACAAGTTGTGTTATATTCATACAATGGAATACTACTCAGCGACAGAAAGGAATAAACTCTATCAATACATCACAACATGGATGAATCTCAATGTATTTATATTAGGTAAAAGAAGCCAAACAACAACAAAAGAGTACATATTGTATGATTTCATTTGTATAACATTCTAGAAAATGCAAATTTAGTGACAGAAGGCTTATCGGTGGTTGTGTGGGGACAGAACTAGGGCCCAGGGGAAAAGAGAATTAGGGAAGGATTAGAAAGGGGCCTAAGGAAACTTTTTGGGATGATCGATATGTTCACTATTTGTGGTAATGGTTTCACGGGCGTTTTCATATGTCAAAATTTATCAAATTATACATTTAAATATGTGCAGTTTACTGAATGTCAATTTTAACTCAGTAAAGCAGTTAAAAACTACATGGGACAAGAGATGTAAAGTGCTTAGAGCAGTCTCTGGTATAGAGTAAAAGGTCAACAAATGGGGGCTCTTATGATGAAGATGGTGCTGAAGATGAAGAAGTTGGCAGTGACGATGACATTATTACTGCAGCTGTCACTCTTGGGAGGGAAGATTGCTTCTTGCTTATATCCTTGGAAGGTCCACACTCCTTTCTTTTCCTCCATTAATCACTTTGACCATCTAAGGCCCATAATAGTTCTCACTCCCTCAGGGGCCCCGAGAGTCTTCCCTTCTGTGACTGTCAATATCCTCTGTAGCTCAAAACCTTTCTCTTCACTGAACACCAAATGAAAGCCTTGATTTGAGTTCAAGCAGACATGGGTTGAAATTTGCTTTCTCACTTCCTAACTTGATCGAGACTCATCTTTCTCATCTATATACTGGGGATGGTAATAACAGAGATATAGTCGGCATGCTCAGAGGAGATAGTGTGAGTAAAGACCCGAGGCTCAGAGAATAAACATCCAATTACCCTTCTTTCCCTGAGTTCCAAAAAAATTGAGACGTGAGACGAGAGAGCTGCAGATGGAAGCTACCATAGCCCCCTTACTCCCAAACAAGCCTAAATTCAAGATGCCACTTAAGGTAAAAGCAAACCTGATTCTTAATCCTAAACCTCAAAATTTGACAGGTTTATTCACATAGTAATGGCAACACTGAACTCAGACAGCCACCCAATATGAGGACATGAACAGGGTATTTATGCCTGGAAAAGAACGGATGAATTATGCTTTCTGTGGGCAGCTCACTCCCAAGAGAGAAGAGGGGGTTTCTGAGCCAAGAATGTCAAGTTTACTATTCTTAAACTGTATAGCACATAAGTCTCTTCTCTCTCACCCTTCAATGGTGTGGAATGAGCAGAGCGGCAGAAAGAAGCCAGGGGTGTTACACTAGTGGAGTTTCCTCCAAGTGAAAGGAAACAACAGGAGTGAGGACTAAACATTCCCCCTTTAAAATACTATTTTCATGCATTATTTGATGAACAGGTGTACCACTTTCCCAACTACATTGTATTGTAATGGCTGAGCGCGCAGGAAACCTCAGTAAATACTCTGGTCATAAGTAATGAAGTCATCGTTTCGGAAGACAACGTGGGGAAAAGGACCTCCTCAGGGCAGCAGCCCCCTCTAAGTCACCTCTGTCGGCACTCGTCAGAGTCATGGAGCTTACCACCTCTCAAAGCAATTCACAACCCAGATTGCAACCACCAGCCCAACAGATCATATAACCATTACCCTATTACTTCTGGATCAGTCTTAAATGAGATTGTCATCTTCCACATGGAATCCCTTCAAGTAGCTGAAGAAATTTATCCATATAACCTCTAAGTCTTCTTGGTAGAAGATTACACATACTCCACTTTTTAATTCTTTCCCACATACCATGTTTTCACCAAACTCTGACCCTCCTAATTCTCCTTCAGTGGACACACTCCAAACTGTCAATGACCTTCTTAAAACGCGCCACCTTAAAAGCCACAGATGCAGTTAATCAATCTAATAATCGCTAGTGAATGAAATCTGACTCCCTAAATGGCACAGTCTGTGGACAGAGCCATGCACATCCCTAGGAAAGAATCAAAGCTTCCTTGTGGGTTCTCGGCAGCAGCCTTGCTCTGTTAACGCCTATCGAACTTGTGGTCAACAAAAGCTCTAAGGTGTTTATTGACATCAATTGCTGGCAAGTCAGGGTTTCCCAATCTTCTACTTGCACGGCTGATTTTTTTAATGTGGAATCCCACTTCTATTTCATCCTGTTACAACTCACCTCTTTCAACAGGCAGCCACGTGAGGGAATTAAGACCACAGGAAGTCATCAGGCAGACCCGGGTACAAGCTTTGATTCTCTGAGCTCCCATTCTCCCATCTATAAAACGATAATGATGGTGCCCGTGTCTTGAGATTGCTATGAGAACAAAACGAGACCATGCATGTAAATAGCTTAGCACAATGCCTGACACAAAGGAGCAAATAAATTAGTTTATTACTATGTTGAATACTATTACGAGAAGACAAAGTAAAAAGTATGGGACACTAGGTACATACATAATTTGAGAGGAATTTATTGTAACTAATTGAGAAATTACTTTAGACCTAGGTATATAAAACCCTTGATATTCAGCATCTTTAGTTATTCTAAAGCCATTTGTTGGAGGGGGTGTGGTTATTATATACTCCAGTATACCTGTGAATTAAGAAATTTACAGATGTCTTAGGGAGACATTTCTTTCAAATGTCAAGCATTTAAAACCAACCTACCTTCTGTGGAAGCCTCTATCATTTTTCCATGATGCCTAACAATCACTGTCAGCATGTTCTATGGTCAAGTCCTTCAACAGTCTGGGATGGAAATCCCATGGGACTACAAATTTGGACTCTACAGGGAGCTAGCTGCCTCCCCACCTGAATTATCTCTTATTCATACTTGTGCCACCCTTTCCTTTCCAGTGTGAAGACACTCTTCCTAACTAGATCAAATAGAACCCAAATAGCAGCTGGGTGGCTGAGCCACCCCCAAGTCATAGATCACTCTCTTCCCTCTTCATCTTTTTCTGAACATTTCTGTAAGGATCTTTCTTGTTCAGATTTAGCTTGATTGTGTAGCCCCAACACTTTCTGGAGTCTAGCCTTTGTATTCAATAGTACAGCGATGTATTAATCGATTTGAATTAGTCACACCTTTGATACCCACACCCTTGGCCATGTAACTTTGCAGCGCCCTCTTACTCTGGGCAGTGTCTTCTGCCTGATTTCTTAACTCTGGCCTCAGCCATGTGATGTGCTTTGGCTAATGGAATGTTATCAAACACAAAGCAAGCTCTTGTACCTCTGCCACTGCCATAAGCACATTTCCCAGCTAGCCCCCAGACAATGAAAGTCATCCCAGTTACGCCCGCCAAGACCATCCTAAATCAACGAACAGCCATTCAACTTCCAGAAGGTGAGCATGCCCAGCCAGGATTGTCACAGCCAATTAGCCGACCTGTAACTGACCCCAAATACACATGACCCCCGAGTCAGCTGAGTCCAGCCGAGATGAGCTAAATCCTTCAGATTTCTAGGCTAAACAAGTGTTACTGCCACATGCCAATGATACTTTACGGTTGTTTGTTACTTAGCATTATTGTGGCAATAGATAACAAAAACAGTCTGCTCCACAAGAACCTACATGAATTGTGTCTGGAAGACTTAAGAATAAAAAAGGTAGGGTAGCCTTTCTCCATTTCTACCAGCTACCCCTCATTGAAGCTTAAGTAGTAAAGAAAGCTTGATGAGTGACACTCGTGGCTCCCTCTGAATGGTTGACATCATGGTCAAGAGTCCCATAACCTAAGCCCCCCAACGAGTGGAGGCTTGATGATTTCCTTGAATATAAAAAATTATCCAACTCTACCGAGAGACATAATCACCAGCCACAAAGCCAACACTCAGGTTGACACCAATACACTCAAAATGGATGGCTTATCTATTCTCTGTCACCCAGACCAATTTTACCATCACAAGCCTGGTCTGAAATATGAAATGTTGAGAGAGTTAAAACTTTCTCTGCAGCTTGGATTTTTTTTTCTTTTGCAGAGAGCTATTTTAAATGCCCCCAAACTTGTGTGGGAGTACCAATCGGCCACATTTAATTGGCCAGACTGTGAGCCTCAGCGATGCAACACTCTCCAGAAAATTAAACATAGACATGATTGTTACTTTGCTCTGTTATTGTGGCTACAGAATGGCAAACCAATCTGTTGAAACTGAAAAATCCAGCCGCTCAATTATCTGTCAGGCCTACACAGCTAAACATCCCATAAGCAGCTTTTTCCCTGCTCAGCTGAGGCATATTTTGATTGAATATATTGCTTGCTTGGCTTTGTGTATGGCCAAGACTCAAGGTCCTCCTAACAGCCTGTCAGCTCCTTAGGGATAGGTTGGTCTTACGGATATAGACATTCATTCATTCATTCATTCATTTAACCTATAAATATTTATCACATACCTACTCTGAGCCAGAAACTGTTAGGTGTTGGGCATAAGGAAAAGTTAAAAAACAATTAGTTAAATAAACAACTAGTAAGAGGTCAAGGCAGGAATAGAAGCTATGTTTCTGACTCTAAAGCAATGCTTCTCCACTGGGGGCAATTTTGCCCTCTCTGAACAGGGGACATTTGTTAATATCTGCAGACATTTTTTGGTAATCATGACTAGAAGGGCATGCGCTATTGGAATCTAGTGGGTAGAGGCTAGGCACACTACTAAGTGTCTTATAATGCACAACAGCCCTCACAAAAAAGGATTATCCAGCCCAAAATGTTAATAGTGTGGAGACTGAGAAATCCTGCTCTAAAGCCAGACACTAGATTAATTTCTTTGAAAGTAAAGTTTCCGTCTAATCCATCATTGTATCTTCTGCCCCAGCACAGGGCCCAGCAAAGGCAGGTGCCCCCTAAGTACTGGCTGGCTGGATAGATGTATAGATGGATGGATGGGTATATGAATCTCACATCTCTGGATGGTATCAACAGATGTATATAATGGGCATTGAATGAGTTATTTAGGCCATCAGAAATAAAACGATGGTTTAACCTTCCAACCTAGAATTCAGGTGGTTCCGAGAATGGGAACAATCTGGTAATTTTGACACGAATCGCACAGGACCTGGTGGATTGTGCTCAGTGATGAATGTGGTGCTCAGAAAGCCCCACATCTTTCCCACTAGGAAAAAGCCTTAGCCTTTTTCCTAGTCCCTCCTTTAACTCACATAAGATGTGCTGAGCTGTTCCTTCAAATCTTCCCTGCCTGAAATGAAGACAATCTGTCTTCTTTTATTTCTTAACCACTGGAAATGAGAGTGAATTTGTCATATCCAACGTTCTGTAGATACATTTGGCCAATTATTCTACTTTGGGTCTGAACTCATCCCTAGTAATGTACAATCTATTTTAGATGTTAATTTTTAATGGTGTGATTTTGGCTGGTCCTTCAAATGAGTTGACTAGAAACACTGATTTATTTTTATCCCTTTCATCAATGCCAGGGAACAGAACAAATTACTCACGAACACGTTCTCTTGCTTTGCTTCTCCTCCATGAGGGATTATGAAAATAAATGTCAAAGGATGGATCTTCGCTCTTACAGACTGTTTGTGCACCCCAGTTATGAATGAGGTACTGAGTCTGTGCTGTGGAATGAGCTGTCCCGAGGCCCGCAGGACCCTGTCCCTGTCTTTTGGGAAGCCACAGTAAGGAGGCGTTCTGTGGTGCAGGTGAGATGCAGGCAGCTGCTCCTGGTGTCCAGGATGGAAGCTCAGGTAGGATCCTGAAAATTGTTGACATGTGTATGTCTCCCACTGGGTCGCATCCTCCCTGGGACAGAAGCCACACAACTTTAAGGAGTGAGCTGCTCCGAACAGCCTTAAACTTGGCTCCTCACTCAAAATCCTCCAAGGAGAACCACATATTGGAGCAAGTATTTAGAAAATCCTTCCTCTTTAAGATTCACATGAAATGTGTGAGTTTTGCTAACACAGGTCTGGTCAGCCAGTTTCAGCTGTCCAATTGCCTGCCTGGCCCCCTAAGCCTTTGTGCTGTACTTAAATAGTATAGTGTTTGGAAAACTACCAAACAACTGTCATCACAACTGCTCAGATGGGCCAGATAGACTTGGCCAAACTTAAAACAGGTGAAAATAAAGATTCCTTTGTTTGTTCAACAGACACCTACTATGCCAGGCAGGATGCCAGGTACAAACGACACCAAGCACCAGGCATACACATTCACTGCTTTCAAGGCGCTTCCGGTCCACTGTGGGAAATGAGCATAGGTTTGTTTTGGTTCTGAGCCCCCTTCCTTTCTGTAATTCTCTAAAATCCAAAGTGAGATGCTGACCTCTCTGACTATTTTTTTTCCCTTTTTTCTCACTTTGGCTATGTTTACATTTCCTATCCCTTTCTCCACATTTCTGGTATTATCCTTGAAAAGGTACAAACAGGAAGTCTGGAGGCAGGAGGCTGCCAGTGTTGGTTCAGGGGTCACTACCAGACAAGGTCAGGATTCTCTGAGGTCCTCTTACTTTTTTTTCTTATGCTCATTTCTTCTTCATGTTGCAAAATGGCTGAAGGACCTCCAGGCATTATCTCTACAGGACACAGGAAGAAAAGAGAGATGCAAAGGCTGATGGTCCTTTCCAACCTCTTTCAATAAAGAATGGAAAAGCTTTCTAGAAAGTCCTACCATACAAGTTTTGGCTCATATCTAGTTGTTCAAAACACTGGCACATGGCTACCTCTAGCTAGAAGGTGGCATAATAGAAAGGACTGTGGATGCAGTCAGTCAACTAAGCAAAAGGGTCTGTCAAGCAGTCCATCTGGAAAATATCACTGAAGAAATGGATACTCATAAAGAAAGTCTTTATGAAATTTAGGTTCTATGAATACATAAGAAGCCCTTGAAATCAGGTATTTGGGAAACTACAGAGTTATATTGCCTTGAGTACTTCTCATATATAATCAAAATTAATCATTTCATCAACTCTACAGGATAAATTTAATTGGTATACCATTTCACAGACAAAGAAATTGAGGTACAAAAAAGTAAAGTGACTAGTCCAAGGTCATATAGCCAGGATCTTATTCTAGATCTTTAAAAATATTTATTCACCTAATTCTTTCTTGATTCTGCCCTTGAGCACAAATGTGCACAATCAAAGCTCACTGAAGCATGAAGTGCGTATACACATAGCAAGCATTGGTGGGGAAGTGTGATAGACACATTTCCAAAGCAAGTAAGCTTCAAACCAAGAATTCCACGATAGTTAAAAGGCCAATTAATCATTCACTCATTTGAGGATCCATGGAGCACCTACTGGATTTCCTCCCTAGGCTGAGGATATAGAGGAGAAAGACACAGCTCCTTTTTGCATGTGGCTCCTTGTCCAGACATGTAAATGGACAAGCGGTCAAGCAGAGGGTGACATGCTGCAAGAGAGGGACATAAGGGGACCATGTGAGTCCACTGAAGCTTCCTTCACCCTGGTCCTTCTGAAAACAGAGCCTGGAGCAAAGATCAAAGTAAAAGATTCTTTGAGATGTGCAAGCCCAGGGCGTAAGGGTGAGGAAGAAAAGGGAACTGAGGCAAGAAAAAAAGTAATGTGAGGCAATGCAGGCCTACACTGGCCAGGGCTACACAGTGAACCTCAAAGAGCCATCACAGGCTGTGGTTGGCTGAATAATGGTCCCCAAAGACGTCCACACCCTAGTCCCCAGACCTGTGAATATGTTATCGAACAAAGGAAAAGCAATTTTATAAGTGTGATTAAGTTAATGATCTTGTGAAGGGGAAAGTGTCATGGAGTATCTATGTGGGCCTGATGGAATCACCAAAGTCGCTATAAAAGAGAGGCAGGAGTGTCTGAGTCAGGGAAGGCAATGTGGCAACAGAAGCAGAGATCAGAGTGATGTGGCCATGAGCCAGGGAATGCAGGTGGCCTCTAGAAACTGAAAAAGGCAGGAAATGGATTCTCCCCAGAGCCTCCAGAAGGAATGCAGCCCTGCCAACTCATTTTCTATTTACGACCTCCAGATCTGTAAGGGAATAAATTTACAGTGCTTTAAGCCACTACGTTTGTGGTAAAATTTGTTACAGCAACAATAGAAATCTAATGCACAGGTCTCTCAGCAGATGTGTTCACTTGGAACCCAAGAGTTTTCTAGAAAGATTTTATGAAGGGAAGGAAAAGGAGTAGGACTATATCTGCATGGTTGCTTCCGAATGTCTCTCATTTCCGACCCAGCGAAGTTCAGCTTCTAGGGTGCTAACTTCCCTGCCCTTCCCGTTTTCACCTTAAAGCCCCTTGGCAGCTGCTAGAAATCCATATTCCATGCCCCACAGTAGCTCATGCTCATCAACATGGGCGAAGTGCTGACTAAGCAAAGGAGAGGTAGTCTAGGGAATCTGGGAAGTGCCAAGATTATGTCCAATACAGAGGGTGACTAACTCTGCTCGAGGAGAAAAGCATCCAAATATTTATCCAGCTCCTTCTGCACACTGGTGTCACTTATAGGAGGCAATTTTGCCTCTGCCTGCTTAGCATCCAGTCCCCAGTTCTTTGAGTGACTGTACACTATTTTCTGAGCAAACTGCCCTTCCTAACCCCATCTATGTCCCAAAGTGGGCTGACTCCCCCATTTATTCCAGAAGGAGGTGTGGCCCAGACTTAGCTCAGAAATTGGCAATTGGCTCAGAAATAGGCATGGCCTCAAGCCCAGCCAATCAGTACATTGCATCTCTCTGGCCACAGTGATTGGTTCAGGGTGGTGCCCATGAACCAGTCAGTTCACTGGGTCTCAGTTTTGAAACATGTTAAAACTATTGGGAATACATAATCTTTTTTTACCCCATTCATCCTGGAATCGAGAGCATGTCAGCCTGGAATTACCCAGGGCTACCACGCGGGCATGAAGTCATCAAAAAAGGGGCAGAAAGTGGACTCCCTAGGACACCAGCTGGCCTTCCGCATCCAAGCATGCCTAAACCTTGAGTGGACTTTACGTGCACATTATCCAATGCATTTCCCCTTTGAACTTAACTCAGATTGAGGGGGTCTGTCTTTTGAAAGATTCCCAATACAGTACTTCCTCAGGGACACATTTTCACTTGCTGCCAACAGGAAGCCCTCATGTTAATTTAGATGCTTCCAGATGCTGGAGTACTTACGAAAGCCAGAGGCAGGCCAGAGAGGGGCAACGGCCAGGAACTTCTTGAGGACTTAACAAGTCCTAAAGGAAAATCCCAGCTATGAGTTGACCCATATCTGCTGTACCTGGACCCTTTCCCTAATGGTACTGAATGTACCCCAACCCCACCATGGCCCTGGCCACGGCCACCTCAATAAGCATCCTTGAGAAGTTGTTCTTTGTTCAGGTACACCTCTTCTTACAGAACAGGAAAGCAGCATAAAATCAATTTCTTGGGTGTGAACAACTCAAATGCAGATGGGAGGGATTCCTGACCTGTTTGCACTGTCCAGCCTTTGGTGCAGTTACTCTAGTGATTAGAAGTGGCCAATTCCAGCCTTCGTGAAACAGAAAATTGCTGCAATTGTCAACAATAGGTCTGGCCCAGGCTGCATCCAACACACCTAAGTCCCAAGCATGAAGGTCTCTTCCAACTCCCACGGCCCCTCTTCTGAAACCAGGACTCAACTCTCAAAATGAAGAAAAGGCTATTTCCAAGGTAGTAATTGCATAATATACGGAATGTAACAAAAGGGAAAACCTCGAGCTCCATTACTTTGAAGGGTCTGTCAGTATTTTCATTATAGTCCATTTTCTGTAGTGATTTATCTTCAGCCATGAAGCTGGGCTGACAGCTGGGGCTTAGCACCCACAGGCCCAGCCCAGGACAACTTTATAGAGTTTAATTTAGTTGGAATTGTTTGGCCAGTTCCATGCTGAGGACTTGCAAGCTATGACTTAGGTCCAGATTTGGGTCCTCTGGCACTTTTGTGGCAGTTCTTATTTGGAGCATCCTCGGTAGCTCACCTGCAAATTGTGCTTTCCTGACAGGCTATCCAAGGTGAGGAACAAAAGCAGGAGAGTCATTTTTTTTGCCCTTCATGGGGTTAACTTTTGTGGGGAGGGGAGAGGATTTATAGTTGTATTCCATGAATGTAGTTTATGCTTCTTTTCAAGTTAAAAAAAAAAAGATGTCATTTTAACTCAGATAATCATTTAAAAGTTATCTTCCACCTTCTCTCTTTATAATGGTCCTCACATGACCCTTGTTTCCATCCTCAGGTTCAGGCTTTAGGTCCTCCTGGAGAAGGTGGGACATGATCTGCAATGCCTCCAGCCCCAACACAGGTCATACGTCTCCTTGGACAGACAGTCCCAGAGCCCAGGCCTTGGATCAGCAAAGCCAAGTCTTAGAAATTAAGGCCAGAATGACCACCAGAAACAGCTCCTAGGTGGGCCAATGCTGAGGTGAAACCTGATGTTCAGTGTGTATCTGGATTCCAGCATGGAGTTTAGAATACGACCCAGAACCCAGCAGTCTCTCTCTAGAGTCAGACGAGGGGGGTGGGAGGGGATGGAAAATCAGCTTGAAAAAGGCCTTTCCTCTGTACTTTTCTCCCTGACCCTCCTGGGTACTAATAGCTGAGCAACATATGAACTTTCTACAGATTGCCTTCTATAAGCCACAGACCTGGCCATAGGCCCCTGGAGTTCTTAAGTCATTGTCTTCACCCTGACCATCTTTCTCACCATCAATGACATCCATCAGTGTCAATTTCACCATCACCAACTGCATCAAGAATATTATTGAGAACTTACCCCAAGGCAGGCTCTGTACCACATGGTACGCATGTGGTCTCAGTCAATCCCTGCAACAAGCCTCTGTGTAGGAGTTTTTAATCTTCATTTACAGTCAAGGAGACTGAGTCTTGAAGAGGAAAGGCAACATGCCCAAGGTTACCAAGTTGGGAAGCCAGGACAAACTGACCCAGTGCTCAAGTTCTGGATCACTGTGGAACACTATCTATAAACACAGCATGGGCTCCCCAGGAAGCTGACTCAGACACAGTGTTTGAAGGTCAGCCTGTATATTAGGGGATGTCCTTGGGATCAAAATCTGTGGAAGGCAGGGGAAGGAAGCAGGAATGGGCAGAGGGGAAGTCAGACTCAGACATAGGACCAATCTTAGCCCTGGCTCACCCTAGAGGGTGCTCTGGATCTAGAAGGGTCTGCCTGTGACATTGCCCTGTCTTGGGCTAGGACAACTGTGTCTTTATACCCTGTATGAGTTTCCAAAGGCTAAAGTAACAAATAACCACAAACTCAGCGGTTTAAAACAACACAAATTTATTCTTGTACAGCTCTGGAGGACAGAAGTCTGAGTTGGGTCTTACAGGGCTAAGATCAAGGTGTTGGCACAGCTGTTTTCCTTCTGGAGGCTCTAGGGGAGAAACTGCTTCCTTGCTGTTTCCAGCTTCTGAAGGCCTCCTGCATTCCTTGGCTTGTGGCTCTTCCTCCATCTTCAAAATGCATCACTTCTACCTCTGCTCCTGTCATCACATTCCTCTCTCTCTGCTTCCATTGTCATTCCTTCTCAAACTCTGACCCGCCTGCCTCCCTCTTACAAGGTCCCTTGTGGTGACCTTTAGAATCCACCTGGATAATCCAGCATAATCTCCCCATCTAAGGCCCTTAACGTAATCACACTTGCAAAGTCCCTTTTGCCACATCAGGTATATAACAGGTTCACAGGTTCTGAATGTGGACATCTTACAGGGCTATTTCTCAGCCTGCCACATACCCCCTCAATAACTCATTCTCTGAAGCAATCCCTAAAGGGGACTGACAGCTGAAGACCGTCTGCTGACCACAAAGCTGGGGCCACAAGTCCTTCCTGAAGGGGGGCCAGGGGAAATCTGCATGTCTATCACACATCTTCAGAAAATTCAGGTTCAACCCAGCCCAGACCATCATTCTTTTTGCTTTAAAGACCTGCATTTGTCCAGCTTTGAATCCCAGCTCTAAGCTCCATCTCAGGCACCGTTACCAGGGTCTGCTTTCATCTTCCTCTCCTGTGAATCATTAATACTCTGATTTTATGTTTATGACCAACTGTTTAAAGTACCTCTTGAGTGTCTGACCACAGCTCAATTGTCCATTACTACAATAATCATCTGACTCTTTGTATTCAGAAAGCGACACAGATTAGGAAACGCAAAGACTGCTTTTGGCATTGAGCAGTTGTGTTTTGGGAGGCGTTTCTCCCCCTGCTGCAGCTCTGTCATATTGCAGGTAACTGTGAACAAAACAAGCAATAAAACTGCAAAAGGGCGGCTGCATTGACTCTCAGTTACCTGTGCTAATGGCATAAGCGCTTCTTCTTAAGTGCATTCATTACTCCCAAGCAGCACCTATGACCTAGAGACTCACAGGAAAGTCAAGAAGGAATTTAAGAAACAGCCAGAGGGTGTTTTTTTAAAAAGAGTCATAAACTCACAACTTCTCCTCTGACCCTACCTTCTGAAAGATCCCCTTTCTAGGATGTGCTTCTTGCGGAATGAATGATAAACACCAACCTAGTGGACAATGAAGTGCTAACCTATCACTCTATGTGACTCTGGAAAGGCTGACAGCACGGAGAACCCTAACTCCCCTACCTCAGTGGGGGATACTGACTGCCAGAGTCTGGGAGTCTGGAAACCACCAGATCATTCTCTTTCTCCCACTCCCACCCCGAAGTTGTCAAAGTGGTAAGATGTAAGTTTGGGGCTTCTGGAAGTCATGATGTTTGTCTGCTGAGGAGATGGAGAGGATTGGACCCCTGGCATCTTTATTGAACCCCTGGATCCAATCACGCCTGAAGGTAGCACCTAATCCTTTTCAGTTATATGAGCCAATATATGCTTCTTTAAACCTAAGTTATTTGTAATGGGTTTCTACCACATGATACTGAAAGTGACTTATTACCTTTATTATTATTACCTTATAACATCTCCTTCTAGATGTTCCTCAGTAGCCTCAAACTCAACACACCTCAGAATAAATGCAACATTTTGCTGTCCCTACAGCCATACCTCCTAACTTTGTTGTTTTTTTCCCGAAAATACTTCCATTTTCTTCAGCCCCTAGCTCCCAGGCCCCTGTATATCCTTAAAACCTCTCTTTCCTTCAAGCCACCTACCCCTCTCATTGTCTTCCTTTTGTTCTGGTCTGGACGACTCTCCCCAGGGTACTGCAATAGCCTCCTGCATCGACCTCTGCTCCCTGCCTCCTTACCTGATGCCTCTTCCCAAATACTAATTTTACCAGCCCCATCTCTCCTTTTTCTTTTTTAATTTATTTAGGTATAATTGGCAAATATAAATTATATATTTTAAAGTATAAAACTTGAAGTTTTAATGTATGTATACATTGTGAAATAATCATTACAATCAAGCTAATTAACATATCCACCACTTCACATAATTATTTTCTTTTTGTTCTTCTGTGTGTGTGTGTGTGTGTGTGTGTGTGTGTGTGGTAAGAACACTTAAGATCTACTCTCATAGCAAATATCAAGCATACAAGATAGTAGTGAAACAGTACACCTCAGATTGAGACTTGAACCCACGTGCCGGGACTTGATCCTGGCCAAAACCCTGATGGGACCTGAACCCACACGGTCGAGACTCGAACCCAGCCAAAACTCAAATTGGGACTCGAACCCACGCAGCTGGGACTCAAACCCAGCCAAAACCCTGATTGGGACTCACACCCACGCTGCCAGGACTCAAAGCCGGCCAAAACCCAGACTGGGACCTGAACCCACATGGCCGGGACTTGAACCCGGCCAAAACCCACAGTCTTCCAACTGAGATCACACACCTGGTTTCAGAACTTAATGAAGCTCAGTTTCTTGATGTCTCATCGCAGAAAGAATTCAGTGAGAGACAAAGTGATAGGTAAGAAGCAGATTTATTCAGAAACACACAGACAGAGATTCTCAGTGAGATTCTCCAGGCTGTCAAACTCTACTTCACCCAGAGCTTTTGTCTACTTTACATAACGGACTTCTCATCAAATTTCATTTGAACAAAGTAATGCCTCAATAACATACCAAAATTTGCAAGGGCTGCTGAAACCAAATACCACAAACTGAGTGGCTTAAACAGCAGAAATATACTGTCTCACAGTTCTGGAGGCCAGAAGTCCAAGATCAAGGTGTGGGCAGGTTTGGTTTCTTCTGAGGGCTGTGAGGAAGGATCTGTTCCAAGTCTTTCTCCTAGCTTCTGGTTTCTTGGCAATATTTGACATTTCTTGGCTTATAGGAGCATAACTCCAATATCTACGTTTATCTTTGCATGGCATTCTCCCTATGTACATTTTCTCTGTATCCAAATTTCCCCTTTTTATAAGAACACCAGTCATATCAGATTAGGATCCACCCTATGACCTCACTTTAATTTGATTACCTCTGGGAAGATCTTATCTCCAAATAAAGTCATTTTCTGAGGTATTGGGGTCTAGGATTTCAACCTGTAAATGTAGGGAGGACACAATTTAACCCATAACACTCTACCCTCCGGTCCCCCAAATTCATGTCCTTCTCACATGCAAAATACATTCACCCCATCCCAGCAGCCCCCCCACTCTGGAATTAACTCTAAGTCCAAAATCTCATCTAAATCTTATCTAAATCAGGTATTGGGGTATGATACATCCTGGAGCAAAATTCCTCTCCATCTGTGAATGTGCGAAACCAATGAGTTATTTTAAGCTTCTGAAACACAATGATAGGACAGGCATAGGACAGACATAGTGTCCTGGGCAGGACCAAGTTTTCTCTCCAGAGTCTGGATATCCTGGTATCTGCTTTCATCAGGGCCTTCTGGTGAGTGGTTTCCTGATGGGATCTGCTTTGTGTACCATCAAGCCTCTTTAAGGAAATCCAGATTCATAGGTCTGTTTCCCACAGGTCATATTAGAGGTCAAAGCTTCCCTAATGTCCTGATGATATAAGAAATCTGGATAATCAAACACAGATGATGGCAGATCATGAAACATGGCAGATGATGAAACACCAAACATTGTTCTTAATACCCTAGTAACTGGATTCTCACTCCTTCCTTCCTTTTAGCTTTCTGTCTGGGAATAAGTAGCAAAAGAGACAAATTCTGAATTTTTTTTCTTCCTTGCTAGCTCTATGAGGATCAAATATATGATGCGGTATTCCCACCCTGTATGACTTGACATGGAGATGTCTCTATGAGTTCCTTTGTTCATGCTGGTCTCCTTGTGGATAGAATGGTCCTGGAATTCACTGCCTTGGAGCACAGCATGAGGATAAAAGTCCTTGAAGATCAATGACTTTCAACGAGCAGCGACTCAAGAGCCTTTTGCTCTAGTTGGATAATGTGCTTAGGATTTTAATCAACCTTACCGTGTGGATTTTATACATTATTCAAGAACTCCACCAGCACCACATAGAGCCTCCTGTTGACAAACACTCCAATAGAAGCCTGGTTGTCTCCGTGCAGCTCTGGGACCCTGTTGGTATGCACAGCAGCAGCTCCCAGAAGGACTGAAGTCAACACTTATTTGCACTCAAGCCAGATCTTTGGAAATTGGACATTTTCTGTTCTAAATAAAACTCCCCCGGTTTCTCCCTATGTTTCGGCATTCATATCAGTCTTGATGTAAATGTTGACTTTTATGGTGATCAAGAAGGACGTGTGTAAGAAAATAGCTCTGGGCAGGTGCGAAGAAATGCCCCAGGGGATCCATTGCTCCCACTGCTTCGTGGGACAGGAGCCCAGGGAGAAGGGGACTAAGTCAGAAGTACTGATTTCTGCCTGAGACAGTGGCCTCCTAATGAGCTCTAATTGACAGCTGGTTCTCGGCTTTTCCAAGGCTCTTTCAGGCCTCCAGGATGCAGGGTGTGTTAACCATCAGAGATCGAGGAGGACTGCACAGCCTAGGATGTCTACCAGGGACTGACTCAGCAAAGCACAGAGGGCCTGGGATTAGGTGTCCAGGCTCTGGCAGACTCAGGGGTTATAATTCCACTGGTTAACATCAGTAATATGATAGATAAATCACTTCACTTCCCCCAGCCTTGTTTTCTTTGTATGTAAAATGGGGTAATAGTTGTACTTACCTCCTAGGGATCAAGTGTGATAGTGTGCCCAAGGCCCTTTGCCCTGTACATGTTATATAAGACATGCCCAATCTATGCAGACTTTCCGGGGTCCAAAAAATCTTAGAGAATCACCTCTGTGCATGCCCCAGGAGCAATAATAACAGAAATTTCAATAGTGCTTCCAGCAAGCACAGATAGTGCATTTCTCAGAAATGATGATAATCCTAATGGTAACCGTAATTACGACAAAACATTTAACATGTGTTGATCTAGACCCTATACTAAGGACTTTACAAACCTTACCTCATTTAATGCTCACAATTATGAAATGGGTACTTACAGACAGCGAGGTGAAATAACATGTACCAAGTCACAAAGTCAGATCTGAATTTGAATCCAGGCCCATCTGGCACCATATTACACAAGAAATAGGCAGCACATTATTTAACTTCTCTATACTTCAGCTTTAATTGAAGGTGATAATTCCTGTTTCAGAGGTGATTGTGGGGATAAAATTGGGTACTGCATTTAAGGAAGATGCTGTGGGCATACACAGATCTGGCTAGGAAGTTGGATATTTTTGTCAAACCTACCAAGCCTTCCATGTACTCATTGGAGATACTGTGGTCCTGCAGCTGAGAAACTCATGGCAGCTACTAGGAGTCCACCCTGCAGAGAGGAAGAAAAGGAGCTAGAGGATCCACATCCTAGACAAGCAAGCAAGCGTCAGTCCCAAGGAATCTGAGTTTTCTTATTGAACCAGAAAGTTGGTGTGGCAGGTACAATGGCCACCCAAAGATATTCAGGTCCTAACCTCCTGTGATCATGTTATCTTACATGGCAAAGGGGACTTTGCAGATTATTAAATTAAGGATCTTGAGATGAGGAGATTATCCTGGATTATCCAAGTGGGCCCAATGTCATCACAAGGTCCTTTTAAGAGGGAGGCAGGAGGGTCAATGTCAGAGAAGGAAATGAGATTAAAGAAGCTGAAGTCAAGAGGACATGGGTAGGGGGAAAGGTAAGCTGGGACGAAGTGAGAGAGTGGCATGGACATATAAACACTACCAAATGTAAAATAGATAGCTAGTGGGAAGCAGCCGCATAGCACAGAGAGATCAGCTCGGTGCTTTGTGACCACCTAGAAGGGCCGGATAGGGAGGGTGGGAGGGAGATGCAAGAGGGAGGAGATATGCGTATATATGTTTATGTATAGTTGATTCACTTTGTTATACAGCAGAAACTAACACACCATTGTAAAGCAATTATACTCCAATAAAGATGTTAAAAAAAAAAGAAACTGAAGTAAGGGAGAGATATGAAGATGTGAAGATGCTACATTGCTAGCTTTGAAGATGGAGAAAGGGGCCATGAGCTGAGGAACGCAAGTAGCCTTTAGAAGCTGAAAAGACAAGGAAAAGAAGTTTCCTCCAGAATCTCCAGAAGGAACACAATCCTTCTGTCCCATTTCAGACTTCTGACGGCCAGAATCGTAAGAGAATAAATTTGTGTTTTCCTAAGTCTGTGATAATCTGTTGCAGCAGCAAAAGGAAACTAATACACTCTGCATCTCCTACAAAGCTGAACATACTTCAAACAAAACTCCAACCAGCACAGGAAAACAGAAGGACAAATCCCCTTCTATGCTGTGCCATTGTGAGAAATCATTATACAGCTGGGCTTTAAAACAGATTCTGTTTTGTTCAAATCTTATTGTTAAATATTCAGAAGGAAAAGAGACATGGCCCCACTCAGAAAAGAATGTCAGCATTTTGCATGTGCAGAAAGTTAGAATGTAAACAGGATGATATGAAATCTTTTTGTAAAATTTGAAGTGATAGACATATGTACTGAATTACTGTTATTAATATGAATTTTCAAAACACAGAAGTGAGTTCCCAAAGTAGCACTCTGCAGGCTGTTCCACCACCCACCCATCTTTGGGACCAGAAAGAGCAAGGGAAAGGTGGCAGCCGGGGCAGAGAGGAAACCCAGGCTTTCTGAGAGCTGGGAATAGCTGGGATCGTCTCAAAACCGCTCACATCAGATGATGAAGCATGAATCACTGAACAAATGTGCAATAGAGAAAAACCACAAAACAGGCCTAGAGACAGAATGTTAATAGTCAGGCAAATAAGGGGAGACAAGTATTTGAATATTCATGAGACTCTAATCAGGAGCTTTGGATGAAAACAGAAATGGTCCCATTGGTGATAACATGCTCCACAGGAAGGAGAATCTTGCCTGAGGAAATGCAAAGAAGTGTGGACCAGACCGGTCCCACTACCCAGAACTCCCAGGACATTGACTGGGATCTTCACAACCTGGTCCTACCAACAGTTTTCTTTCTTCATCTGTCACTCACACTACACTGAATTTGGTCTTTTCTTGCTATAGAATGTTTACACTTTTAGAGTTGGAAAGGGGAAGTTGGGGAGAAGAGTAATTATGCTTGGAACATCTTCCAACTTCCAGCCCTGGGTTACATGCTGTGTATATATTTCATATCACCCTCACAACCACCCTTTCATGTGGATATAATTATCCCATTTTACAGATGAGGAAACCGAGGCTCAGGAAAACGACTTACTGCCCATGTCAGAAAGCTGGTCAATGGCAGAGCTTAGATTTGAACAGCTTGTCTGTATCTCAGCAAAGCCTATATTTGTTCCTCTTCATCACACAGAGAACCCAGGATTCACTCTAGACTCATATAGTCATGAAATGCACATAAGCATCTGATTGTATTTAGGCTAAAACATGGTATTTGGGGAGAGGAGTGGTGCAAGTCTGGGGAACAGGGCTCAGCTATACAGAGAAGGGAGTGGCTTGGAGAGGAACGGGGTTCAAGAACCTTCTCTGCATTGAGGATAAGGAATGCCAGCTGCCTGGATATGGGGCAATCCCACAAGAAGTTTTCTCATAATCAGCCGGTGTGCCCAGAGCAGAACAGAAATCTCAGGCAATCAGAGAAGGGCTGGGGGTCAACATGGGCTGGGTGTGGTGGTACCCTCATGGATCCACGCGTGCACACTTGGGCATTGTGCACACATGTGGAATAAGCTCCTGCTCGAGCTTTGCACCAAGCTGGCACTGGGATCAGCAGTAAATAAAACCAACATGGCATCTGGTCTCATGGGCCCAAGAGGCTACTAGGGGGAAGCGCACAAACTAAACAACGAAACAGAACTTTAGTTACAGACTGTGAAAGTGCTGTGAAGGAAATGAACAGGGACTCAGAGACTGGTGAGCGAAGAAGAGCTCACCTAAGTCGTTACCTAAGTGTCACCTTCTCAGCGGTGGTGACACTTGAGCTGAGACTCGAAGGATGAGCCAGCCTTGTAAGAATGGATTGAAAAATGCTTTTAGCAAAAACATAGAGTGAAAAAAGCAATCCAGACAGTGGACAATATTTAGGCCTCACATGGGCAGTGGTGGGCATCAAGACCCAGCCATGGTAAGACACAAGCCAACCCCCAAGAAGAGGATGAGCAGGTCAGCAGGATCCCAGCTAGGGGTTTGAGGCAAGAATACGTTTCTGATGGGGGAGGAAGAGCTGTACTACTTAGCTGGGGAGATGAGAAACCCAGGGCAACTATATCAGGTACCTACTATGCAACTGTCTTGTATGCTCTATGCAAATTATCACATTTATTTCTCATAATCTTTCACGGAGGTAGATGTTATTACCTCTGCACCAATTTTCTATTGCTATTTTTATTACTGCAAATGTAGTGGCTTAAAACAGTGCACATTTTTTATCTCATAGTTTCCATGGGTTACAAGTCGAGCAGGTTTTAACTGTGTCCTCTGCTCAGGGTCTCACACAATCGAAATCAAGATGTCAGCTACACTGTGTTCTCATCGGGTGGTTTGACTGGGAAAAGATTTCTTCCGAGCTGCCTCAGGTTGGAAGCAGAATTCATTTCCTAGTGGATGTAGGACTGAGGTCTCCATAGCCCTGCTGGCTATTGGCTGTGGACCACTCTTGGCAACTAGCAGTTGCTCTCAGGCCCTTGCCACATGGCCCCCTCCATTGATCCTCTCACATTTCCAACCTCTTTGGGTTCAGGAAGCGTTCAGTCTCATTTAAAAACTCACCAGTTAACTCAGGCCCAGCTAGATAATCTCATACTGGATTAACTCAAAGTCATAGCCCAAAATATTCACTGGTCCTGCCCTCACCCAAGGGGAGGGGATTATACTAGGTGTGCACACTGGAGGTCGGGGAGAGGGGCAGTCATTGTGGGGCATCATAGAATTCATAACTGATAATATTAACAGCCATCATCCTTCTAGCACCTTCTACATGCCAGGCACTCTTCAAGTGACTTGATATACAACCAGATAACTGTCATCTTGGATGTAAAAAAAAAAATCTTTATTTTAAAGATAAATGATACAGAGGTCAGAGAGGTTAACAACTTGGCAAAGGACATGTGATCATGGCGAGAAGAAGTCAGGATTGAACACAAGTCTGTGCCACTTCGAAGCCCAGACTGCCCCTAGCGGCCCCTGTAGCAAAGTCTGTTGCACCTGCCCCAAGGTCTTGCTCTCTGCAGATAGCTGGGTCCCAGAGGCCCCCAGAGGGAGCCCTTCTCACTTCCTGCAAGCCTTGAAGGGAGAGCCCAGAACTGCCCTAGAAGAGCTGCTTGGAGGGACCAGGAAGTGACCAGTGTACTGGGCCACACAGACATCACAGGGATCCTGGCCACAGCAGCCCACCCAGCAAACCCCCAGCTAGGGAGAAGAAGGCACTTGGTCCAGGCTGTCTCCACCAGGACCAGAGTGCTCCATGTGTCTGAGGGGTCTTAGAAAACTCCTGAGTACACAAAGCAATGTCAGGAAGCCTTCCCCGGCCTGTCAGGGACACCAGTGATCAAGACTCCTACCCACAGACCCGTGGAGCCCATGTTGCACTTCCCAGGCCACCTGCCAAGTGGCCAGCCCCCACCCCTCCCCTTGCAGCAGAGCCTGAACAGATGGTTCGGAGTCACTCCAGTGGAAATTAATGGAGTCAGACTGTCCACACACTTCCTTTCAACCGTAGAGAAATATTTTCCATGAGTCAAACACCAGATGTATTTTGTTTACGGGGTAATTTAGCATTTGTGAGGGGTAAGACACTAAAATCAGAGAAGAGTTGTGTTTGTGTTTCAGGCAGAACCAAAGCACACTATATGCGCCGGCAGAAAAACTTTGGGCATCATTTCTGAGATGGAGCCTGGACCTTGAACTCAACACATCACTTCTGCAAGCAACTCTGTGTCTTTACCCCGGGGTTCAGTTCATGACCACACTGGCTGAATTGGCCAGAGCACTAGAATTGGGGTAGGGAGTGAGAGAAAAGGATGGGGCAGCACCACTACAGGACTGAAAAGGTTCTTTTGGGGTCCAAGAACAGCCAGAAATTAACTAAATCGGCCTTCACTGGGATCACCTTTTTTTTTTTTTTTGATAGTCAAAATTCTCTAAACCAACAGTTATCAAGTGGGGCCCCTGGGCATCAAAGGGGAATTTGTTAGAAATGCAAATTCTTAGGCCTTTCCTCAGACCTACTGAACCAAAAGCTTCAGGGGTAGGGCCCAGCAATCTGTGTTTTAATATGCCCTCCAGGGGAGTCTGATGCTCACTGGAGTTAAGAGAACCACTGCTCCAAACAAAACACCAGAGGTATACTTTTGCTTCACATCTAGCTATCTAGCTTGACATAAGTTAGTTAATGTTTCTGTAACTCAGTTTTCTCATCTCTGAAATGGAATAATGGTAGTACGTAGTTTAATTTATTGTACAAATTAAATGAAGAAATTCATTTAAAGTATTAAAACTGGAACTTGCATAGTATAACTCATCAACAAACGTGTCGCTATTATCATCATTATTTGCATTTGAAATCCACTGTGACAATAGCTGATAACATTAATAGCCACCACACTCTGTGTACTTGTTATGTGCCAGGCACTGTTCACAAGACTTGATATGCAAATAGATAACTGTCACACTGACTGTAAAAAGTCATTTCGTGGTACTCATTACCTCCATTCACTCATTCATCCAACAAACATTAATTGAACCCTATTATGTTCCAGGCACTGTTGGAGGCACAGGAGTACCATAGACCAAAGCAGACGAATGAATCAGCGCTTTTATTAAAATCATATGTGCCCGTGACACATGTAACTCAAAATCTCCTTCTAAGATTTCTCCTGGGAACCCCAAGGCCCCACTTGGTTCCTGCCCAGGCTGCCATTCTCTGCTCAGAGCCTGCCTCTGCCTCCTCCGAATCCTCCATTCTCCTCCACACTCTGCCACCCTCATCCCAGGGCACCAAGAGTGCTTGCTTTAGTCTTTGGCCAACAATGCTCACTCCCTGGTGGGGCTAAGACGTGCCTCCCTCGGGGCCTATGGTTTTAGCCGTGTCCATGCCATGAAGGGGGCCAGAGCAGGGCATATTCGGTTAGTTAATGTATATTAGGGTAAGGAGATATTATATTAACATTTAAGAGGGTAAGTTATACACACACATGGGGAAACTTTAGAACATCCAGCCTCATTCACTCTCCAGGTGACATGATCCTAAGGTCTAATATGTTGAATGTCCAAACACCTGCATACATGAGTATTTATCTCTTTCTTCAGCTATTTTGCATATCTTAATGCCTACAACTGAAAGGTTTCAGATATACAATAATTAGGCCATTTGGAACCTGCAAATTGAGGTGTTAATCCTTTCTCCAGACAACCACTCATGCAAGGTGTAGAACAAGGTTTTGAAAACTGTAGCCCACAGGACAAATACAGCACATTGACTGTTTTTGTAAATAAAATTGTATTCAAATATAGACAGGCTCATTCATTTACATATGGTCTCTGGCTACTTTTGGCACTATAAGGGCAGAGTTGAGTAGTTCTGAGAGAGACCATCTGACTCACAAAGCCTAAAATAATTACTATCTGGCCCTTTAAGAAATGTTTGCCAACTCCTGGTCTAAAAGGCAAGACTTATACCACCTACCTTAGAAGAAATCCACTTAGCCTATACCTAATTCACTTAATGAGATAAATAAAGAATGAGCTAGATCTAACAGAGGCGGTATAGAATATTCTCTAAGTTATTGAGAGGCACAAAAGGGCATAGTGAGCGTGTGTGTGTGTGTGTGTGTATAGTAAACACCCATTGGTATTAATGAGGGATATGTAGACATACATGTGCACACACACAAACATATAAATACTTGCAAACGGGTAGAAAATTTGGAAATTTTAAAAACATGAAACTGTCACACCATGGTTGTCCCTGGAAGAGGAGCCTAAGAATCTGAACTTGAAGAGACACTCCCTTTTGATTTTGTACCCTCTTGTTCTGCTTCTTTTTAACCACATGCAGATTTTGTTAGTTTAATTTTAAAACATGCTTTTATAAAACTAAAGTGTCACTTTGTGTGTGACAATGCTGCTCCTTGGGATCAGAAGGAGAAGGGGACATTACTGTGAGTCTAAAAGACCTCCCCCCAAACCCAAGAAAATCACGACAGTGCCCAGGAACAGTCCAGCATGCTGCAGCTGACTCCCTAACTTGCAAACTCTTGGGCCACAGTGTACGAGAAGCCAGTGTTATTAAAAGAGAAGAAAAACCAATAATCTATCACAGAGAGGGCTTTGGAGTCAGATGAGAAGGCTCTGGATTCTGGTGTACCCCCAGCAGCTGCAAGACCCCCCAGAAGAGCAGTAGCTATCAAAGCCCTCTGAGCCTCTGCTTCCCCAGCTGTGAGATGGGAATCACACTGCCCCACTCCCAGTGGCCTTGGGCAGGGCTAGCACTTGTGCAGCACATGCCCTGTGCCAGGTCCTGTGCTAAGCACGTCACAGGCCCCACTGCATTTAGTTCTGACGGCAGTCAAACCATTATCCTCATTTTTCAGATGGGGAAACTGAGGCTTAGGAAGCCGGAAGTCAATTATCTAAAGTCTCAGTTACTAAGTAGCAGTCAGGGTACAAACCCTGCAGTCTCGGGCTTCCCTGGTGGCGCAGTGGTTGGGAGTCCGCCTGCTGATGCAGGGGACACGGGTTCATGCCCCGGTCCGGGAAGATCCCACATGCCATGGAGCAGCTGGGCCCGTGAGCCATGGCCGCTGAGCCTGCGCGTCCGGAGCCTGTGCTCCGCAACGGGAGAGGCCACAACAGTGAGAGGCCCGCGTACCGCAAAAAAAAAAAAACAAAAAAAAAACCCCTGCAGTCTCTGCATGTGTCCCTCTGTCTCTCTCTCTCTCTTTTTCTCTCTCTCTCTTACACACAAACACACACACAGATACCCTAGAATTGGAAAAGAGATGTCAGTCACCTCACTGAGCCATACCTAGCCCCTCTCCTCCATACGGGAAGTTCAGGCTTGCTCTGGCCTACAGGAGAGCCCCCAGCCCACGTTCTGTTGACCAGCAGGAGTCCTGAAGCCCTCTCTTACCCCAGAGTCCATTCTGCTTTATACCTTCATCTACCCAAGAGCTCACATCATCCTAAGTCACAGCTGTCTTTCTGTAAAGCAGGGATAATAACACCTATTTCACAGTGTGCCTCGGAGGAAAAAGAGGACATGGCCCACGGCAGGGATGAGCAGGGGGCAGCTCCTGGTATTGGCTAAACACACAAAGCACGAGAGTAGGGACAACATCTGCCTCATCCCTGACGTAGATCATAGCTCAGAGCACATGTTCAATAGAAATTCACTGAGCCCGTAAAGGAAGGAACTCAAATACCGAGCAACTGCCATTAGTGCTTGGAAATCAGCGCTGAGAAAGATGGTCTTCCTGGGCACTGTTGGGTCCAAGTACACACATCTGATGCAAAACATGTAGGGAGAGAAATCAGAGGAGCAGCGGCCTTGACCAAGCCTATCACATCTGCCAGGAACCCCATATGACACTTTACATGCTTTGTCTCTCTAATAATTACAGCAGGTCTGCCAGGCAAGTCTCCTCATCCCCACCTTACTGAGAAGGAAACTGAGTCAAAGGGACATTAGGGGACACGCCCCCAGCTGCACAGTGAGTGGGGGTAGGAGGAGGCAGGGCGAGGCCTCCACCTGGGCTGCCAGTTGTCACAGTTCGGTGGTCCCCTCCTTCTGCTCTCCTCTAGAAGGGCAGTGGGGCCCCAGATTGGCTGAGGTCCCTCCCAGCCAGCCCTGTACTCAGATCCCTTGGCACAGGAGTCCTTTCTCTCGGGCAAAAGCTCCAATGACTATGCCTGTCGAGACATGGACCTGCCAGGGACCTCTCCCCACATCCCCCTACCCACAGTTCTCCCCACTGGACCCTCTCTGCTGAGGGTCCTCAGACCCTTGGGCTCGGCCCCACCCCAGGGAGGCCCAGGTCCCAGCCACGTGCTGCAGGGAGACTGTCCTTCTTCATAAGTAAAATTGGAAAGGGGAAGATTGGGACCTCGGTGGGGCGTTAGTTCTGCTGAGCTGTCTGTGTATGGAGCCCAAGCAAGCAGTTATACAGGGGAAACTGTCAAATGCACCAAAGACGTGGAAACACCAAGAAGGAAACAGGACTTAACAAGGAAAAGATGCCCTAGTCTTCTGCTGTGTGAAGATGCACAACCTCCATTTTATCCTGCAAGAGGTTAGAGGAAAGTTCAGCCATCAGTTCCCACTTTCCTGCCTCCACATCCAGGAAGGCTCAGGGGTACTCCCAGGACTCCCTGGAAAGCTCAACCAAAACCCTTTCATGCATCCACAGACTTTACCACTCCCTTCCTGCACCTCCAGCTCAGCCTTCCACACAGTCTCATAAATTAATGCCGTCAGTTGTCCTAGAAAAAGCCTGTTGTTTCTGCTGCCCTTTATGTTCCTTGATCCCACACCTCCTGAAAGAAACTTCTGCATGTTTCTGCTGAGCATGGAATAGGCCACATGATGCTGACCCTCTGACCGCAACTGCCAGGGCCAGGGTGGATGCCTCACAAAAAACTGGCATACATCATGACCAACTTAGTTCACTCTGAGTTAACTTGTTCCTGGAAGGCATTTGCAGCTAAGATGCCTGGGCTGAAAGTAACATAAGCACAACTCAAACTTATTTTTTATAACTTTCTTAGTAATATTATTTGAACAAAATAAACCTCACCCCACCAGTTCTCTGTAGTAGGCACTTGGCACACAGGGTGCCCTTAAGACCCTAAGAGACTTGGGCTGGACCCCAGCTCATCCCAAGGAAAACTTTGTTCTCAGCTGCCTGCCCCAGCGAGTGCTTGCCTTTCCATAAAGTGAATTCAAGATGGGAAAGATTAAGAGTTAGAATAAGGGCCGCACATCGGCTGGGCTTACTGAAAAGAAAAAGCTGAGAGAGAAGAGGGAAGAATGTTTTGCCTCTTGCAACTGAAAAGTACAGAGGCATACTGCTTCAGGTAAGGCTGGATCCAGGGACTGAAACAACTTCATCAGGACTTGGTTTCTCTCTACCTTTTGTGCATGCTTTCCTCTGTGTTGACTTCATTCTTGCACAGCAAAGCAGATGCTGGACAGGTTAGCCACCCTGTTTCTAATAGTTCCAGTGAAAGTTAGAATTAAGTCCCATTGGATCAGTTTGGGTCTCAAGCCCAGCTCTGTTTTCTGTGGTTAGAGGGTAAAATATGCTGATTAGCTGGGACTGGAGCCAAAGGAAAATGGAGGGACTAGCTGAAAAAAAGGCACTAGGATGCTGGCTGGGTAAAAATGAGAGACGGTCACAAGAGTTAGGTAGGGTGTAGGTCTGAGGCTGCTGTTCATCACTTTGCAGGTACTTATTTAGCAACACCTGTGTTCTGGACACCATGGGAGGCTCTGACGAGGAATAAACCAGATATAGCACCTGCTCTTAAGAAGCCTGGGTCCAGTGGGGAAGAAGAATAAACACACAGATAAATGGGGTGGGTAATACAAAGAGGGAAACTGATGGGAAGGAAGAAAACAGGGATGAGAATAGGAAATAATGGTGTCAGAGAAGGCCAAGTGGAATGGCAATTTGGACACCCATGCGCCAAAAAAAAAAAAAAAAAAAAACATCAGAAAGAACCAGCTCAAAGTGCAAAACCAGATAAGTCAGATGGTTGGCACAGATGTGCAAAGCCAACAGACCACATTTTCCCAGAGAGAAGGGGAGGGAAGGAGGGAAGAGGGATACAGACAGGGATGTAAAGAGCTTAGAGCTCGTTTTCTCCTTTTAGTCTCATACTACTAACTTCTTATCATGAATCCCCTTACTCAAGTTTGGTCAAAGGGTTTCTTTGCCTTGAATAAATCACTCTTGGCTATGGAATTAATTAAAAATGTCAAGACTCCTAACCTCATTAGTCGCCCACAAGACACTATTTTTTGGGCTCGTCCATTTTTAAATGATGCAAGATACCCAAACTTTTACTGGGTTATGGCTGAAAAGTACCCACACTTTAAAAAAATTATATATATATATATATATAATTATATATATATAACTATATACATACATATATATAAAATTATATCTATGTGTGTGTGTATGTGTGTGTATCTTGTGTTCTTAAGGATACACAGGAACTGAGGCAGTCAGTTCAGACACTCATTTAAATGCCAAAGCACTGGGTCCATTTCTTGAGTTCTCCTCAGAGGAGCTGCAGGCCCATGAGGCACAAAGAATGGTTCACTGCTGGTCCTGGTAGGTGCCTCATTCCTCAAAGATGCCCAAAGTGCACACACACATGCACAATGCACACACAGAGTACACAGAGCACACACAGACACACAAATTATCTCCATGAACATATATACACATGCAAACACACAAAGTGCATACATACACACACAAGGTACACATACACAGTGTATGCATATACACATGCACACACAAATTACACACATACACACACACACACAAAAGTACACATATATACACAAAGCACATGCAGTAAAACACACACACAGATTATGAAAAGTACTCAGGTGGAGTTTTGACTACCATTCACTGAGGTCCTACTCACTGACTCAATGCCAGGCACTGTGGTTAAAGGTGTTTTTGCACCTGCCATAACGGCAACAACTGAATGAGTGCTTACCAATCTTCCCAGCACCCACAGAAGGCACAGTCTTATCATCATTCCCCTGTTTTAAAAGGAAATGACCTGCCTCAAGCCACACCTCAAGGTCATGGTGGAGCCAGACGTGATCTGTCTGTTGGACATCTCCCTCTTTGGTCAACTCCATGCAGCTGTCTTTGTGAATGTGCATGGGTGTATGCCCAGGGCCTGTCCCACGCATTGCTTCTGTATGTATGTGTCTCCCTCTGATGTAGATCTCAGCACATCACACATCTCAGGGTATAAAATGGTGCTCTCTATACTCTAGACCACTGATGCCATTTCAGATTTATTGCATTTATTTAAAAACAACAAACATTCTCAATTATTCCCACACTGCTCAGGACCATAATTTACTCAGAGGTATGAGCTATCAAATTTCTCAGGGAGTGCTTCAAAATGTCAGATCTAAAAGATGACTCCCATGTTGGGGAATATGAAACACCCATTTATATTTTTCATTTTTACTTTGATTTAATTTTCAGACAATTCAAATTTCTTCCCATGCCTGAGTGCCTAAATTCATTTCACTTGTCAAAAGAGACAAATTTTCATAATTACAAAATAAAACATGGTAGCCCTTCTTTGGTGACTGCATATTTCACATCATTTTTTTTTTTCTGGATGAAAATGCCTTCCTAGTCTTGTTGGCTTACTTCTGACATATTTTTATTCAGTCTCTGCTTAGAACAAGGGTACAGGCTAAACATTCACTAATGTTTTGTTATGTTAATGAACATCTGTAAAAAGGGAGATGAAATTTCCCAACCCAGCCTGTGATGCTCATATCTTCTTTTCTGTAATTTGCGCTGAAAAAGTCAATTTTCTGAGATTACGAGCTGAGGCATGAAATATGCCATATCCTCTAATGATTCTTTCTGCCTTGACCAAAAAGCCCTCAAGTCCCATCTCCAGGTTCAAACAGGGTGCTCGTTTCACAGAGGTCAAAAGTTTTTAGGGTTTTCTTACCTCAGAGACCAAGGACATGCACAGGATATAGTGAGGGGGTTTTCTTTTTTTTTTTTTTTTAACATTTGAATTTTATTTTATTTATTTTTTTATACAGCAGGTTCTTATTAGTCTTCAATTTTATACACATCAGTGTATACATGTCAATCCCAATCGCCCAATTCATCACACCCCCACCCCCACCCCCCCACGGCTTTCCCCCCTTGCTGTCCATACGTTTGTTCCCTACATCTGTGTCTCAATTTCTGCCCTGCAAACCGGTTCATCTGTACCATTTTTCTAGGTTCCACATATATGCGTTAATATACGATATTTGTTTTTCTCTTTCTGACTTACTTCACTCTGTATGACAGTATCTAGATCCATCCACGTCTCAACAAATGACCCAATTTCATTCCTTTTTATGGCTGAGTAATATTCCATTGTACATATGTACCACACCTTCCTTATCCATTTGTCTGTCAATGGGCATTTAGGTTGCTTCCATGGCCTGGCTATTGTAAATAGTGCTGCAATGAACATTGGGGTGCATGTGTCTTTTTGAATTATGGTTTTCTCTGGATATATGTCCAGTAGTTGGACTGCTGGATCATATGGTAAATCTATTTTTAGTTTTTTAAGGCACCACCATACTGTTCTCCATAGTGGCTGTATCAATTTACATTCCCACCAACGGTGCAACAGGGTTCCCTTTTCTCCACACCCTCTCCAGCAATTGTTGCTTGCAGATTTTCTGATGATGCCCATTCTAACTGGTGTGAGGTGATACCTCATTGTAGTTTTGATTTGCATTTCTCTAATAATTAGTGATGTTGAGCAGCTTTTCATGTGCTTCTTGGCCATCTGTAGGTCCTCTTGGAGAAATGTCTGTTTAGGTCTTCTGCCCATTTTTGGATTGGGTTGTTTGTTTTTTTAATATTGAGCTGCATGAGCTGTTTATATATTTTGGAGATTAATCCTTTGTCCGTTGATACGCTTGCAAATATTTTCTACCATTCTGAGGGTTGTCTTTTCGTCTTGTTTATGGTTTCCTTTGCTTTGAAAAAGCTTTTAAGTTTCATTAGGTCCCATTTGTTTATTTTTGTTTTTATTTCCATTACTCTAGGAGGTGGATCAAAAAAGATCTTGCTGTGATTTATGTCAAAGAGTGTTCTTCCTATGTTTTGCTCTAAGAGTTTTATAGTGTCCGGTCTTACATTTAGGTCTCTAATCCATTTTGAGTTTATTTTTGTGTATGGTGTTAGGGAGTGTTCTAATTTCATTCTTTTACATGTAGCTGTCCAATTTTCCCAGCACCACTTATTGAAAAGACTGTCTTTTCTCCATTGTATATCCTTGTCTCCTTTGTCATAGATTAGTTGACCATAAGTGCATGGGTTTATCTCTATGCTTTCTATCTTGTTCCATTGATCTATGTTTCTGTTTTTGTGCCAGTACCATATTGTCTTGATTACTATAGCTTTGTAGTATAGTCTGAATCAGTGAGTCTGATTCCTCCAGCTCCGTTTTTTTCCCTCAAGACTGCTTTGGTTATTCGGGCTCTTTTGTGTCTCCTTACAAATTTTATGATTTTTTGTTCTAGTTCCATAAAAAAATGCCATTGGTAATTTGATAGGGATTGCACTGAATCTGTAGATTGCTTTGGGTAGTATAGTCATTTTCACAATATTGATTCTTCTAATCCAAGAACATGGTATATATCTCCATCTGTTGGTATCATCTTTAATTTCTTTCATCAGTGTCTTATAGGTTTCTGCATACAGGTCTTTGGTCTCCCTAGGTAGGTTTATTCCTAGGTATTTTATTCTTTTTGTTGCAATGGTAAATGGGAGTGTTTCCTTAATTTCTCTTTCAGATTTTTCATCATTATGTATAGGAATGCTAGAGATTTCTGTGCATTAATTTTGTGTCCTACAACTTTACCAAATTCATTGATTAGCTCTAGTAGTTTTCTGGTGGCATCTTTAGGATTCTCTATGTATAGTATCATGTCATCTGCAAACAGACAGTTTTACTTCTTCTTTTCCAATTTGTATTCCTTTTATTTCCTTTTCTTCTCTGATTGCCGTGGCTAGGACTTCCAAAACTATGTTGAATAATTGTGGTGAGAGTGGACATCCTTGTCATGTTCCTGATCTTAGAGGAAATGCTTTCAGTTTTTCACCACTGAGAATGATGTTTGCTGTGGTTTTGTCATATATGGCCTTTATTATGTTGAGGTAGGTTCCCTCTATGCCCACTTTCTAGAGAGTTTTTATCATAAATGGGTGTTGAATTTTGTCAAAAGCTTTTTCTGCATCTATTGAGATGATCGTATGGTTTTTATTCTTCAATCTGTTAATATGGTGTATCACATTGATTGATTTGTGCATATTGAAGAATCCTTGCATCCCTGGGATAAATCCCACTTGATCAAGGTGTACAATCCTTTTAATGTGTTGTTGGATTCTGTTTGCTAGTATTTTGTTGAGGATTTTTGCATCTGTATTCATCAGTGACATTGGTCTGTAATTTTCTCTTTTTTTGTAGTATCCTTGTCCAGCTTTGGTATCAGGGTGATGGTGGCCTCATAGAATAAATTTGGGAGTGTTCCTTCCTCTGCAATTCTTTGGAAGAGTTTGAGAAGGATGAGGGTTAGCTCGTCTCTAAATGTTTGATAGAATTCACCTGTGAAGCCATCTGTCCTGGACTTTTGTTTCTTAGAAGATTTTAAATCACAGTTTCAATTTCATTACTTGTGATTGGTCTGTTCATATTTTCTATTTCTTCCTGGTTCAGTCTTGGAAGGTTATACCTTTCTAAGAATTTGTCCATTTCTTCCAGGTTGTCCATTTTATTGGCACAGAGTTGCTTTTAGTAGTCTCTTAGGATGCTTTGTATTTCTGCAGCGTCTGTTGTAACTTCTCCTTTTTCATGTCTAATTTTATTGATTTGAGTCCTCTCCCTCTTTTTCTTGAAGAGTTTGGTTAATGGTTTATCAATTTTATCTTCTCAAAGAACCAGCTTTTAGTTTTATTGATCTTTGCTATTGTTTTCTTTGTTTCTGTTTATTTCTGCTGTGATGTTTATGATTTCTTTCCTTCTGCTAACTTTGGGTTTTGTTTGTTCTTCTTTCTCTAGTTCCTTTAGGTGGAAGGTTAGATTATTTACTGGAGATTTTTCTTGTTTCTTGAGGTAGGCTTGTATAGCTATAAACTTCCCTCTTAGAACTGCTTTTGCTGCGGCCCATAGGTTTTGGATCGTCGTGTTTTCATTGTCATTTGTCTCTCGGTATTTTTTGATTTCCTCTTTGATTTCTTCAGTGATCTCTTGGTTATTTAGTAACGTATTGTTTAGCCTCCATGTGTTTGTGTTTTTTATGTTTTATTCCCTGTAATTCATTTCTAATATCATAGCGTTGTGGTCAGAAAAGATGCTTGATATGACTTCAATTTTCTTAAATTTACTGAGGCTTGATTTGTGACCCAAGATGTGATCTATCCTGTAGAATATTCCATGAGCACTTGAGAAGAATGTGTAATCTGCTGTTTTGGGATGGAATGTCCTATAAATATCAATTAAATCTATCTGGTCTATTGTGTCATTTAAAGCTTCTGTTTCCTTATTAATTTTTGGTCTGGATGATCTGTCCACTGGTGTAAGTGAGGTGTTGAAGTCCCCCACTGTTATTGAGTTACTGTCGATTTCCTCTTTTATAGCTGCTAGCAGTTGCCTTATGTATTGAGGTGCTCCTATGTTGGGTGCATATATATTTATAATTGTTATATCTTCTTCTTGGATTGATTCCCTTGATCATTATGTAGTGTCCTTCCTTGTCTCTTGTAACATTCTTTATTTTAAAGTCTATTTTGTCTGATATGAGTATTGCTACTCCAGCTTTCTTTTGATTTCCATTTGCATGGAATATCTTTTTCCATCTCCTCACTTTCAGTCTGTATGTGTCCCTAGGTCTGAAGTGGGTCTCTTGTAGACAGCATATATATGGGTCTTGTTTTTGCATCCATTCAGCAAGCCTGTGCCTTTTGGTTGGAGCATTTAATCCATTCACATTTAAGGTAATTATCGATATGTATGTTCCTAGGACCATTTTCTTAATTGTTTTGGGTTTGTTTTTGTAGGTCCTTTTCTGGTCTTGTGTTTCCCACTTAGAGAAGTTCCTTTAGCATTTGTTGTAGAGCTGGTTTGGTGGTGCTGAATTCTCTTAGCTTTTGCTTGTCTGTAAAGCTTTTGATTTCTCTATCAAATCCGAATGAGATCCTTGCCAGGTAGAGTAATCTTGGTTGTAGGTTCTTCCCTTTCATCACTTTAAGTGTACCATGCCACTCCCTTCTGGCTTGTAGAGTTTCTGCTGAGAAATCAGCTGTTAAGCTTATGGGAGTTCCCTTGTATGCTATTTGTCGTTTTTCCCTTGCTGCTTTCAATAATTTTTCTTTGTTTTTAATTTTTGCCAATTTGATTACTATGTGTCTCAGCGTGTTTCTCCTTGGATTTATCCTGTATGGGACTCTCTGCGCTTCCTGGACTTGGGTGGCTATTTCCATTCCCATGTTAGGGAAGTTTTCGACTATAATCTCTTCAAATATTTTCTTGGTTCTTTTCTCTCTCTCTTCTCCTTCTGGGACCCCTATAATGCAAATGTTGTTGCGTTTAATGTTGTCCCAGAGGTCTCTTAGGCTGTCTTCATTTCTTTTCATTCTTTTTTCTTTATTTTGTTCCGCAGCAGTGAATTCCACCATTCTGTCTTCCAGGTCACTTATCCGTTCCTCTGCCTCAGTTATTCTTCTATTGATTCCTTCTAGTGTAGTTTTCTTTTCAGTTATTGTATTGTTCATCTCTGTTTGTTTGTTCTTTAATTCTTATAGGTCTTTGTTAAACATTTCTTGCATCTTCTCGATCTTTGCCTCCATTCTTTTACCGAGGTCCTGAATCATCTTCATTATCATTATTCTGAATTCTTTTTCTGGAAGGTTGTCTATCTCCACTTCATTTAGTTGTTTTTCTGGGGTTTTATCTTGTTCCTTCATCTGGTACATAGCCCCCTACCTTTTCATCTTGTCTATCTTCCTGTGAATGCGGTTTTTGTTCCACAGGCTGCAGGACTGTAGTTCTTCTTGCTTCTGCTGTCTGCCCTCTGGTGGATGAGGCTATCTCGAGGGGGTTTTCTTAATAAAACATCTTTTTTATTTTCATTTACAAAAATAATATGTGCCTTTTATTTAGAAATTTGGGAAGGGGGGAGAATAGAAACAGTGAAAGCCAGAAAAAGAGGACCTATATAACTCCACCTTCCAAAGCAAAATACATCCAACACACTGACGTAAATTCAGATCATTCTTTGAAAAATAAAATTCACTTCTGACTTGGTCAGCTCTTGAATACTTGAAAAGGAATTCTTTATCATTAGAAATCTACTCTACAAGTTGAAGAGGGGTTAAAGATGAAAATGGGAAGAAAAGATTTCATTCTTTGAAACTGTTCATCTGAATTGCAAAGTTCTGACCCCAAAGGCTGTTGAAATGCCCAGTCTGGTTACCAGGCCGAATGCCTACTCCCTGCCCCTGCAACTGGACACAGACCACTCCCTAAAAAAGATGATAGAATGTAAAATTCAATGGCCAAATAGGCACATGAAAAGATGCTCATCATTGCTAATTATTAGAGAAATGCAAATCAAAACCACAATGAGGTATCACCTCACACCAGTCAGAATGGCCATCATTAAAAAGTCCACAAATAACCAATGCTGGAGAGGGCGTAAAGAAAAGGGAACCCTGCTACACTGTTGGTGGGAATGTAAATTGGTGCAGTCACTATGGAGAACAGTATGGAAGTTCCTCAGAAAACTGAAAATAGACTTGCCATATGATCCTGCAATCCCACTCTTGGGCACCCAGACAAAACTATAATTCAGAAGGATATACGCACCCCTATGTTCACAGCAGCACTACTTACAATAGCCAAGACGTGGAAACAACCTAAATGTGCATCAACAAAGGAACAGATAAAGAAGATGTGGTGTGTGTGTGTGTGTGTTTGTGTGTGTGTGTGTGTGTGTGTATATATATACACACACACACATACACACAATGGAATACTATTCAGCCATAAATAAGAATGAAATAGTGCCATTTGCAGCAACATGGATGGACCTAGAGGTTATCATACTAAGTGAAGTAAGTCAAAAAGAGAGAGACAAATAGCATATTTTATCACTTATATGTGGAGTCTAAAATATGACACAAATGAACTTATCTACAAAACAGAAACAGACTCACATATAGAGAACAGACTTGTGGTTGCCAAGGGGGAGGGTGGGGGGGGGAGGAATGGACTGGGAGTTTGGGAGTAGCAGAGGCAAACTATTATATACACAATGGATAAACAATGAGGTCCTACTGTACAGCACAAGGAACTATATTCAATATCTCATATTGAACTATATTCAATATTCAATTATGATAAACCATAATGGAAAAGAATATACATATATATATAACTGAATCACTTTGCTGTACAACAGAAATTAACATTGTAAATCAATTATACTTCAATAAATTTTTTAATAAAAAAAATGTAAAAATAAAATTCAATGGCCCATAAATGCTGACAAGGGTAAAAAATGATGAAAAACTACAGGATGAAGAGAATATACAGGGCAAGGTGGGATATGAAAGGGGGTGGTCATTCTCAACAGGGACTGACAGAGACAGCACTGAAAACACTCTTGATGCACGTCCATATACACACACTTTTATACACATATGGTCATTGTCATCATAGATCAGGGTCTCTGGAAAGCAGTCTCTGAGGTGGAAAAGAGCACACAGTAGTTTGCTCAGGTAATGCTTATGGAATTGCCACCATGCAAGGAACAGGATGGAAGCAGGATTGGGCATAGGAGGAAGCTGACCTGAAATTCTCAACAAAGGCCTCAGATGACCCTGTGGGGAGCTGTGAAGCCACAATGGCTCTTCAGAGTTGTCCCAAGATAATGTGAGAGGCCAGGCCTTTAAAGCTCGTACAGTAATCAGTCATTGGGCGTGGCCGGCCCTGGGCAAAGTGAAGCTCTTCACATGAGACAACTCCTGAGCAGGCTGATGTTTGAGGGCTGTGTGTCTACAGTGCTTCCCGCAGTCCTCAAGGCAGGGGGAGGTGAGGGCAGGGGAGCGGAGGGAAGGGAAGGGAAGTGAAAAGGGGGAGGGGGGAAGGAGAAAGGAGGGAAGGAGGGAAGAGGGGAGGGGAAGGGGAAAGAAGGGGAGGGGAACGGGGGGAAGAGGAAAGGAGGGGAGCAGAGGGGAGCAGGGGGGAAGAAGAGAAAAGAAAAGCATAGGACACTTTGAACACGCCTAATAGGCTAATCAACAGGACAGTATCGACAATGAGGACAGGCTCACCTTGAGACACCATAACACTGAATTTATCAAGAATTCCCATTTTAGCTGCCACCAGAGCTACACTCCCAGATCTATGGCTGTTAAAACTCAATATTTCTAAAAAATAATGGCTGAAAGAGCAGACCTTTAACCCCTTCATTTCCGCAGACATGTCGGTGCCTGAGCAAGGGTTCTCAGCTCCCACACTGAGCTCACTGCGCTGTTTATCAGAGGCTTAGGTATGTCAGGCCAAGGAAGCACTTTCCATAGCAGGCCCCTTAGATGCCACCAGATGTCACACTGAACTCTTCTGTCTCACTCTGCACCTGGTAAGGTGTACACTATAATTCTCATTTTACAAATGAGGAAACAGAGGTCCAACATCTTGTCCAAGAACACCTAGGGAGCACGCAGCACCAGAATTTGCACCTCATTTGGGGACCCCAACTTTGGGTTTATTCCACTATGCATGGCTGCCTGAGCCTGTTGGTATGACCATTAATTGGATGTTGCCAACAGTGATACTTTTCTGTTCTCTGAGCTGCAGCCTTATTTTATTACAGTCATTACTGTCTATTACTGAGAGGTGTGACTCTCCCGTGAGTGGTAAATTGTAAGTCTGTGGTTTCCTAACAGGGAGGATCGGTTAATCTCTACAGAATGATAATGCACAGCAAGACACAGCATCTCACTTCAGCTTTAGGAAGACAAAGCTGAGCATCTTCTCTTTGAGAAAATCATCTCCCTCATCATTTGTCCAGTATCCTAACTATAGGGAGAGAAAAGTTGCCTTAAACCCCATCTGTTTTGCCTTTTTCAAGCTTTATGTGTCTCATCAACCTAAAGAACTGTTCTTTCAACAGAATACTGCAGCAAAAATAAAACTCATAATAAGAAATTCATAATAAAACCCCACAAGAATTCCATTAACCTAGGTACCACTCACCTTACATGGCCAGACTCAGACTACATTGGGTGCAATAATAATCCACATTTTAATAAGCTCAGGAAGATACAATGTAAGTACCGGTTCTTCATCAAGTTACTTGACCAGCCTCAGCCTCAGTTTCCCCATCTGAAAAATATAAGGTGTGGGCTAGGTCATCTTTAAGAGCTATTCCATTTCTAGCATTTCACAGTCAGAGTCCACAGACCCCTATCTTGTTCTGCTTGCCATGGAAAAAAAGTAGAAAAGATGTAAAACTACCACCACAACATCACTCCCCAAAACAAGAGCAACAAGAAGCTTCCCTGGAGTGTTTGGTGCTCCATAATAGGACACAGTTAGCAAATGCTTATGTCAGAAGTTTGTTTGTTTTTTTTTTTAAAATGTGCTTGTTTCACTATGCATGCAATAATAGAAACATTAGCAGACAAAGACCCAAAGCAAGCGGAAATACCACCCAGAGCTCATTGCAATATTTAGGCTATAAATTGAAATTAAAATTACAAAAATGACACACTGGAAATTATTTTTAAAACTAAAAACGTCTTTAAAAAATTGAAATGGCATTCCAATTCAGTGGTTCTGCAGGCGCCCCCCAACTTAGTATGTGTCAATTACAGCAACATCGCTATTACCTTCTCAACTGAAATTGCACATGAGAGCTGTATAATTTACATTTGCAGTTAATAAAATAAATTAGGCAGAAAAGATTCTCATAATCTCAAACACATTCAGTTTACCAGATTCTACAAAGGTAAATGGACAACGCATGTGATCCTTAAAGGAGCAAACAATAAAACTAATGATTCATCAATATGTTCATTAGATGAAATTTGATAAATGCATAGATATTCTCTTCCAGACAACTCTCAGGCAATGGATGAGCAAAACTCTCCAAGACATGCTCCCTCCCAAACTCTGAATCCCACTGTTAATTACATGGCCTTTGATAGGAGTGCTAACAGGAAGACGGACAACTAAGTTGCTGGGGTTTCTGGCCTGCTATTGATATTTTTCAATGCTGTCTATTATGTTTAGGACCACATAGAACAGGTATGTGTGGACCACTGCTCCACCTTCGCCCTGTTGCTACAGGGCTCCCTAACTGGTCTCCTTGCTGCCACCCTTGTCCTGCCTCTATCTCCTCTCCACAGAGCAGCCAGAGGGATGCCTTAAAAATGTAGGTCAGTTCATGCAACTTCTCAGCCCAACTCCACTTGGAGGAGGGGCAGAGCCCTCAAGGTCCTACATGATGGGGCCCCATCTCATCTTTCTGACCTCATTTTCTATATCCTTCCCCCTTATTCATTTTGCTCCAGCTACACAGGCCACTTTACCATTCCAGAACTTTCCAGGCAAGCTCCTACCTCAAGACTTTAGTGGTTGTGGTACTCTCTGCTCTTCCTTCACACATTCATGCAGTGACTTCCCTCCCCTCTTTGAAGTCTTGCCTCACATGCCCTGATCATTCTCCTTAATGCCATTACCTGCCCCTTTCCCCCAGGCAATCTCACACCATATTACCCTGGGTGATGGAGTATTTTGTCCAATAAAATGTAAAGTTTCTAATATACTATTTAATTGACTTATTTTTATGTCTGTTGTTTAATATGTGTAAGCTCCAGGAGGTAAGCAATCTTGGTTTTGTGATGCTGTATCTCTAGGGCTTAAAAAAGTACCTAGGAAGAGTAGACACAATAAATATGGGAAGGAAGGGAGGGAGGGAGGGAAGAAGGAAGGAAGGAAAGAAGGAAGGGAGGGAGGGAGGGAGGGAGGGAGGGAGGAAGGAAGGAAGGAAGGAAGGAAGGAAGGAAGGAAGGAAGGAAGGAAGGAAGGGGAATATGTATTAATAAAAAGAGCTATATTAGAATGGTAGATGTATCATTTTGTTTTCATTTCTAACATTTTATGCTATTATTATTATTAAATCATATTATAATTTAACTCCAGAACATCTACATAGCCAACTATTGGCATTCTCAGATGGTATGTCTTAGAAGTGCTTTTTATTTTTCAATGGGTTACTCAGTTTGAGTGTGTCAATGAGAATTGTAAATAAGAATCTTAAATTGTAGTAAACCTTTGCAATACTCCATCTGATAAAAACATAAGTCAGAAAATCCTGCAAATAGTGTACACTTCCAGAGACAAGGGAGAGAGGTCCCAGGAGAGTGTGCACAGTCAGTCCCTACACGCTGCCTCCAGCCCCTGTACTCACCACATCCTTGTTGCTCAGTCCATGTGGGGCTGTGGGTGAGGACACTGCCATCCCTCTTTGTTCTGCCACATCAAGTCAAACACTCAATCCATCTTCCTAACCATGTTTTGCAGGCCTACTGTTCATGAACTGTTTCTTATACTTTTCTGAGTATTTCTGGACCTTATAGTCCAGCTCCCAGGGTCTAGCATCATAGAGTCAATTTATACAAATTCAAATACATGCCCTTGACCAAGGAGGAGGGAGAGAAGAAGGGAGGGAGGGATGGGGTCAGGAGGGAGTAGCGGGAGAGAGACCCTGGAGGAACACTGGCCATGGGTGGCTTGTTGAGAAACATCAGGTTGGTCCCCAGTGTGCTCAAAGGAGTGACACATGCAGAACTTTATGAGCAGTTCAAAGGATTGTCAAAGGCCATTTAGACACCATGCGATGCCTCTTTCATGCTCTGATTTGAGACCATAAGCCTGGAGTTGGATTGGGTTCCATTATCTGTTTTGTTTCCCCAGGCCACCTCTGCCTTGGATTTGCATTTGGCTTTTGCCCCACACCCACTCATTGTTACCGAGGACACGTTGTACCCACACTAGCTCACCACTGGTCTGAAATGGATAAGATGTCACATACATTATACGTGGTGAGGAAGAAAGAGGATGTGGGTGCAGGGGGGAGTACCAGCTGGGCAGCAACTGGTCAAGGAACCCTTAGTGTACTTATATTAGAAGTGCAAAAACAGAAGAACTTATTCAATGAACATCCTGGAGGACCACCAACTCAGTGCCAAAGCTACTGAATGAGTAGAACTAAGCAATGAAGGATAAATAAATGTGTCATCAATGACTATTGTGCTAAACAAGATGAGCTCTACAGCCTTCAAGCCAGTTCTAGTTCATTCAAATGAGTTCTAGAATGTCCAGCCAACTAGAGAGACTTTGGAGATTCGACAGCATCCACCAGTTTCCTTGGAAAAGCTGCCAAGGCAGCATCTGTGACTCCCTTGATGTCTCAGAAGAATGGCTCATATAGTCCCTCATCTATTTATTCATGTATATATTCTATACAATACAGAATTATAAACTCCAAGCCATTCAAAACTACTTTGATGAGCTGATTTAGTCAACAAATATCAGTAGCGTAACAATTTTATGTCAAGAACTTGTGCCAGAACTTCTTCTCTGTGCACAAATCCAGGCAGTTCCTTCTACAGAGATCAACAGTCCAGTGTTGGGTACATCAAGAGATGTGAGAGAAAATTCAATGTCCATTGCACAGTTTTGAATTTCTACACTATGTCTTTTTCACCCCTAAAAAGCAGGGAAACATCCTCTTTAGAACAGAAGCATCAAGGAGCCACTTCCTACATTCATAACTCCTGTTGTTTCTCTATTTCTCCCTTTGTCCTTATACATTTTTAGCTTCTATTTATAAAGACCCAAATTAAAATTTCAAGGTCAAAATGATATCTGACAGAGACATGAAAATTCTTAACTAGTTGTGTGGAGATGGTACTTATGAAATACTCAAAGGACATGTTGTATATTTTTAACTTGCTCTTAAGACCTCTGAATTCAAATGTGAGGGCTTGCATCAGAGAACGAAGACTAATCATGTTATATGAAAGAAGAAAGGTGTTTTTTTTTTTTTTTCAAGAGATGAAAGATGCTTCCCACCTCTAATGAGTCATGAATGACTCATCTACTCTAGGGAAAATCTCAAGTGGCCAGTTATTTGATGCTTTTTCTGCTGTAAACACATCTAAGAAGCAGAGCCTACGAGATAAACGATAAAGGATGCTGCAAAATTCAAATAATTTTGTTTCTGTTACAAACGAGACTACCCTGAAAATGACTCTTAGTTCAAAATGGGAGCTCTCCTTCCTACTGGCAATATTTAAGTGCGGTCGCTGAACCAACTGATTTTGGCTGACTGCAATTTGGAGGGAGGGGTGGTACTTCTTACCCATTAATGGGACTCACCACAATATTGATCCAATTCAATCATTTAGTAAATGAAAGTCACAAGATGACTTTCATCTTCTCTTATGTCTTGTCGGTGAGACACTATTCTACGTTCATTTCTGTTCCTTTTTCTCTCCAGACCCTCTAACTATTTTGATCACTTACAAAGCTAAGAAACGTTCAATGTTGAAGAAAAACACCAGACAACTTTTTGAAATTCACTGTACCCCAAAGGCTGATGGCAAGAAAATACTTTTGGTGCATAAGAAAGAAAAATGTATTTGGTATGACTAGCTGTTAATATGTCATCAGGGTAAATCATAAGTATTATTCTTGGGAATCGTAATAAAAGAATTCACTTGAGATGTGGAAAGTACAAAAGTAATCACCAATAGCCTCTATCTTTGACTAGAACCTGGGGAAATTTTGAAAGTGTTCATTCATAGAGACACTTAAAAAGACATTGCCCAAATTTATCATTGTCATAAATTCCTGCTGACTAAAAAGTTTCCTTAGAGTAATTTACAATGCCCATCATAAAATAAATTCAAGTGTTTCCTTTTGATGAATTAATACAAAACTGTAAACTCTCAAGGACTCAGGGACAATGGTCTCAGCCAGTCTCCAGAGAAAATGGAGTGATCTATGACTCCCATGCACCTCAAGACTTGGTCTCACTTTCATCTGGCATTCCTACCTTCAGGGTTGTCACGCAACTCTGGTGTGTTTGTTTCCCTCTGGGACTCCAGAAAGAGACGGGATTTTAAATAACACTCTGGTTCTTCACCATCCATCTCAGGGGAGAGGGACAGGAAAGATGCTGTCACCTGGATACACTAATGGGGTGACCAAAAGAACCTGTGATTAGTAAAGCAAATACCTTGTGTCCATGTTCTAGCCTCACGGTGGAGGGAAACTATTCCACGCTGGATGTTTCTGGAAGTCCCAATCACTCTATCTAGGCAGTTGGTTTCACTTTGTCTTCAGGCCAGGAAAGCTATTAGTTGGCTAATAGGTCCCTCACAAGATAAAGAAGTCTACACACTGAAGAACAGAACCATCAGCTTTCTGTCTCTCTGCTGTTCTTCCCTACAAGCTCCTAATGCAGTTAATCCAATGCCTCTGTGCTCTAACCACACAATTCCCACTGCAGCTAGACTCCTCCATCTAGATGGTCTTGCTGACACCTCTAATTCCTTTCTTGAAAGTGACATTCAACATCTTCCTCCAAAACTGGCTGTTCTGTCAGGGTCTCATCACCTCCCTCTTTACTGCATTTGAAACCTCCTTCAATCCTGACCTCCTTCAATCCTGATGTCCAAGCTTTATGCATCTGGCTTCTTGAACACCCTCACAGCCTTCTCTCCTACGTAGCCCACTGCCAACAGGTTGGTGCAGCCAGACATCTCATTCTCCACCTCAGAGTCTCTAATCTACTTTTGGTCTTTCCCTGAAGTAAATTCTGCACAACATCGCCTAATAAAACCTGCCTATAGCACAGCCCTGCTGATGTCACTCTGACATCAGACCTTTCAATAATGCCATATCTCCTACCAAATGTAGTCTACACTTCTTACCTAGCTTTTCCCTTCATTGTGATAACCAGCTATCTAGTCTCACTTCCCACTACTTCCTTCAAGCTACATGTGGATGCATGAAATGTTTCAACAGTACACTGGTGTCGTTGCCCCTGCTCCTTCCTTTTCCTGGAAATATTTATCTCCACTCCTACCTGTTGAAATCCTATCTTTCCTTCCAGGTCAAGCTAAGGTATCATATTATCTACCAAAGATTCATTTCGCTAGTACCTCCATCAAAAAGTGGTTTTGTTTTTCCATAAGACCTTGATCATATGATACTGACTGAATTTTGATTCACTTTTTAATCTTTGTACATATACTGCTTCTCCTATATTGGTCTGTGAGCTCATAAAAGGCAGGGATTCACCTTTCCCCTGATTCAGGTTTGTATTACTCAATTAACATTTTATTGTTGAATGGATGGATGTGTGGATGGACAGAATTCATGTTCAATACATATAGAGTTGATACACAAAACCACAGAGCACAGAGGTCTCTATTGTAAAACCTTCAGTCCCAGATAATCAGTACTCCCTTTCCTCTTCATACCCATGAGTCCTGGATAACTCCTGTCTAAGTTGTGATGTTGGCAGTTAAACAAAATTTCTGAAAAAGCAGCAGGACCAAGGATAAGGAGACAGAATGGAGCAATGAGATATGACTATTTTCCATAGAAATCTGAAGACCTGGCAATCTTCAGGAGGATGTTAATCAAGGGAAAACCTAGAATGTACGGTAGACTGTAGAAATCAGCCAAGTGAAGACAAGGGAATGGAGAGAAGAGACTTACAGACATAAGAAAACAGCCTCCACATATGCTCAGAGGTTCTGAGCATGGAATGTCCAGGGAAAAGCAATAGTTGGAGCATAGTGTTCAAGGAATTTGGTGATAAGAAATAAAGCTGAAGATATGGAGAGGGGCGTTCATTAAATATTGGCAACTTTCTAGAAACTACTCCCTTGAACTCATTTTGCCTGAGTCTGGGTTGTTTTCCCCAAAGATCAGTTACTTGGGGAACTCAGAAGGGCCAGAGCCAAAGAATGTTTGCATCACCACGAAGTGAGGACACCAAACTGAGCCAAGGACTCAGTGAACTCGTTGGGCATTGCACTTGGTGTTGGAATTATTCAATAGAATGGTTGAAAGGTTTTACTATGATATCACAACTAGGGGTGGGGTGGAGGGAAGGTGCCAAAAGAAAGTTGGTGAAGGAATACGTATGGAGAAGCTGCCATCAGCCAATCAGAATCATTCATTGCAACCTAAGCTTCACTTTTCTCATAGGAAAAAATGGAACTAGCAATAATGACAACCACACAATAGACACTGCTCAGGTGTCAGGTACAGTGCTAAGCATATGAGATTTTCTCCTCACAACGACTGTATTTGGCAGGTACCATTATCCATATTTTACAGGTGAGGAAACTGAAGTGTACCGGGATTAAGAAACTTGCCCAAGTTCATACAGGCAGTTCATGTCTGAGCTGGGTTTCAAACCCAAGCAGATTCATGCCCTAGGGACCCATAGCCTTTATTCCCCTGGGCTCTACTCCCAAGCTTACAAAAGGCAGGTCTGAGCCATCAAAAGAATTGAAAAATCAGGCTCACTGGGAAAAGAGAAATTAAAAAGCCCTTGCTCTCCAGGCCCTAATTTCCTGATTGTGTATACACAATCAGGAAAAAGAATCAGCTCAGAGGGCCAGCAAGTTATCCACAGCCCCAGAGCGACAGTGGATATCCCTTAGCCATCTGGGGCTAACAAACGGGAAGGACAGAGTTGTAAATAAGTCCTTGCAATGATGACACTCATTACCCCATTCTTTAATAGTAATGAGAAATCAGTGAGTTACATCAAGACCAGCAACACACACTCTATAACCCTGCAAGTCAGAGAGCCCAGGGAGACCCTTCTGGGGCTGCAGCTCTCATGCAGCAGGCCCAGCAGTGTTGGGTCATGAGGATGGGAGAGGCTGAGGGTCAGACATCAAGGCCTCTTGGAAGAAGAGAATTTTGATGTGGTTCTTCTGGAAAGTGGCACATGTAGCCTGGTGTAAAGGCCTCAAGGCATTACATGGAAGGAATGAAGAGCACGGAAGGAATGACAGCAATCTCTACACAGTGGTGATGACCACAGAAACTGCAGACAGCTCCGAGCCAGGGCTGCAGCCCACCTCTCACAGACCCTCTGCATGGTGATGGACAGGAGACCAGATGCCCAGGTCTCCCTGCAAGGCAGAATTTACTGTTCCAGCTGCCGAGGGAGCTGTCAGCAAGCAGCCTTGAGCTGTCAGCCCTCTCAGGAACTGCCTCACCCAAAGTCACATATCAATGTCAGACGGAGGCAGGGGGATAAAGGCCAAGCCATTTTGGCCCAAAGCAGGACAAATCTGACGGGCTGTATGGGCTCCGGAGTCCCTGTGTCACAGCGCAGCTTTCCCTCTGTGCATCCACTTCCTCCCTCTGCCTTCCACAGGTGTTGATCCAAAGTGTGCTCCCTAATAAACACACCACATGTCAACTCTGTCTCACAGACCAATTCCAAGGGCAGCCAGCCTGCCACAAGCACATGGCCTGTGTTTAACTGTATCCTTGGTTTTCTCCTATTTGCCTACCTTAATTTTATTACGTCCTACACATCCCTCCGTATTAGATAACCAGACTCAGGGATCTTCTGTGGTAAGAGAGAGACTAAAGGAGCAATAGGGTCAACAGAGAGAAGCTAAATGACCTACATGATAAAGGGATGGGAGGGAAGTGGGATAAATAAGAACAAATCCTGCACAGGCTGGGAGTTGCGATGGGTGGGTGTGTGGGGGAGTTCAAGGGTTGATAGATAACAATATCTGGGCAAAAGAGGACTGTATTGGTGATAAAATACATTTTAAGAGGAGTTACTAAAATTATGAATTGTATCCCCATTGGTGTTTTTCAAGAGGCACAAGTAAATACTGGAATCACTTTTTAATTATTCCTGAATGCTATACTGTGTGTTTAATATGTGACTCGACACAGAATGTGAGATCCAGACTTTTATTGGGCATATTGGTCAGGGTAATTAACATTAGGTGCATTAATAAACACCCCCAAATCTCACTGGCTTAATATAATAAAGTTTTATTTCTCACTTGCATTCTAGTCAGCTGGGGGTTGGGTGGCTCCTTTTGGCAACTCTCCTCCAAGTAGTCCATCCTGTAATGCTGCCATTGTCCCCCAATCTCTGGGTCCCTTTGCCACCCTGATAGCTTCCCATTTGCCTCCAGCCGCATCCCCTCCCCCAAAATCCTTGGTCTACCATTCTCCACCTTGCTATCTGCCCTGGAAGGCTAATCTCTATGGATTACAGATCACAGGGACCCTCTTGCCTCTGGCTTCCAGTTGAGTTTGGCCAAAAGGCAGGAGGTCCCAGGAGGGAGAAGGAGGGGGAGGTTTACTTTTCCAGCTTCTTCCCCTGAGTGACTTGATAAAAGGCCTCAGTTCTCTCTAGGTGGTTCTCTCTATACCCCTCATTGTCTCCAGGCTGTAGAACCTGCTTGCATTTGGCCCTTCCAGCCTCAGATTAGTAACAGTTCTATTATCCTTTGTGATCAGGCACTGTAACATCCCTTGCCGGTTCCCTAAACTCCACCCACACCTTTATAAATAGCTCTTTAATTAAACTTCCTTGGATGATGCTAATTTGAATGTATCTTTTGTTTCCTGCTGCAAACAGGACTGATACCCCCAGGAAAGAGAGCTGGGAAGCAGGGTATTCTGTGGGCCCAGGAAAGAGGAATGTGACCTGGGATTTAGGACATTGAGCATTTTCTGTCACCCTCTGCCAGTGTTTTATCTTTTGTGTTTGGTTTTGGGGTTTATTAGTTTTATTTGGAGAAGCAAATACTGTTTACTTGTGGGGATGACTTTCTTAGTCATTTCTCTATATTTTACAATATAATTTTACATGAAATTTTTATCCTGCTTTATTTACTTATTTTCATTCAGTTCAACACACTTTTTTATTTCCATTGAGACTTCCTCTTTGACTCATGGATTATTTAGAACTACATTGTTTAGTTTCCACATGTTTGGAGATTTTCCCATTATCTTTCTGTAATTGATTTCTAGTTTGATTCCATGTGGTCAGAGGATATCCTCTGTGTGATGTTAATCCTTTTAAATTTCTTGAGGTTTGTTTTATGGCCCAGGATATGGTCTGTCTTGGTGAATGCCCCCTGGGTACTTGAAAAGCATGTGTACTCTGCTGCTGTTAGGCAGAGTGTTCTATGTCGATTAGATCCTGTTGATTGATGGTGCTGAGTTCTTCTATATCCTTGCTGATTTTCTAACTGTTCTATAAGTTATTGAAGAGAGGGACCTTCAAGTCTTCACCTACAATTGTGGATTTGTCTATTTCACCTTTCAGTTCTATCAATTTTTTTTTTTGCATGTTTTGCAGCTCCATTGTTAGTTTCATACACATTCAGGACTTGGTGGACAACCTTTTTATCATCATGTAAGGCTTCTCTTTGTCCCTGATCATTTTCTTTATTCTGAAGTCTCTTTTATCTGATGTTAACATAGCCACTCCTGCTCTGATTGCTTTTGATTACTGATATATCATTCTTCCATCCTTTTACTTTTATTCTTTACTTTTCCTACCTATAATGTTACAGTTGCAGTAAGCTCTTGTTCATGCAGTTGTATCATGTTTTTTTTTAATTCACTATCAATCTCTGCATTTTAATTGGTGCATTTAGACCATTCCAGCCAATGTATTTACTGACACGTTAAGGTTTAAGTCTGACATTTTATTTTTGTTTTCTGTGTGTTCTCTCTGTTTTTCATTTCTGTTTCCTTTTTCCTGCCTTCATCTGGGTTACCTGAACATTTTTTTAGAATTTCACTTTGATTTATCTGTAGTGTTTTTGAATGTATCCCTTTGTATAGATTTCTTAGTAGAAACATTACTTCCATTCTGCTATTGAGCCTCTCCATTGAGGTTTTTGGTTTTTGCTTTTTGGTTTAAGTTCAGTTATTGTATATTTCAGATCTGGAATGTCCATTTGGTTCTCCTTTAAAACTTCTCTTTTTTAAAAACTTTTCTGAAGCATTTTATTTCTTTGCTGAGACTTTGTATTTTTTTCACTTGTTTCAAGCATGTTCAAAATTGCCCACTGAAGCATTTTCACGTTGGCTGCTTTAAAATCCTTGTCAGGTGATTCCAACATCTGTGTTACCTAGGTGTTGGCATCTGACATTGAGATTTTCCAGTTCTTGGTATAATGGGTGATTTTTCACTTGTATGCTGGACACTTTTCTATTATATTGTGAGACTGGTTCTTATTTAAGTATTATTTTCTAGCAGGCCTCCTCTGATTCTACACCGCCTCATTACTGCCAGGTGGGGATGGAAGTCTAAGTTCCACACTCAGCCTCCATTTAGGGGTGATGGGTGCCTCATTAATGCTGGAGGGTGGGACTGCAGGCTCACCATTAAGCTTCCCCTGGTACCACCATGGCTGGTGAGGGAAAGGCACCTCACCTCCTTACTGCTCCATCCTTGGTGAGGGTGGACATTTAGACTCTCCACTTGGCCTTTGCTAATGGGGTAAGGCAGGGGTCA